>NC_140978.1:9525316-9657816 GCF_056783735.1 Eptatretus burgeri
CAAGAGGTGACGAAAAGGGTTGGCATCAGGAAGGGCATCAAACTGTAAAACATTGCCTCAAAAAGGGAGCCATCATGAGTACAGGCAAAGTGGAGAAGATTGTCATGGGGCCCGCAAGGCTAACCCCCACTCTCACAGGGAAAATGACCTTTAAAATGCCTGTTGTAATGATGACCGGGTACCAAGACGTCCCGCTTTGGAGCAACCCCGCTTTGATTGGACACCTGACCCTGACCCATGACATTTTTCATTATTATTCAAGTGAATTCAGAATGGATTTAAAATAAATTAAATTCAAATCAAATGGAAGATCAAATATAGGTACAAGTCCTGCATTTGAGTCATCAGAAGGAACCCGAACAAGCAAAAGGCAAAGATGAAGTCATCAGGAGGAACCTGGATAGGATTCACATTTCAACTGCTCCTCCTCTACCCTCAAACACATCCAGGCACAGCCAAGTGAACCTTATTCGAAAAAAAAAAAAAACTCTGGCTGCCAGACCATGTGTCTCATCGGTTTGAAATTAAAACACACATTCCCGATCACGACTGGATCATAATTGTGAAGTTTCACGTCGATTGATGAAGCGGTTCAAGATAATTTTTTTGTTTTGAAGATTTTCGCCCAATCCTATATCGGTACCAAACCTCGTGGCCTATCAATTATTTGTGAGTACCCTGGTATCCCAAAGGCTTGGGGGAACATTTATGTGGTTTCCCCGTGATCTGTCCAGCTGTTCTGGAGAAGATTTTTCAAAAAATAGTTTTTAGGGTAAATTTAATATGGCTGCCAAACCATGTGACCTATGACGTCAAAGGTGTGAACGTTTTGTCCCTCATGGAAAAGCGGTCATACGTGTAAAGTTTTGCCTCGATCTGTTCAGCCGTTTCAGAGATCTTTGAAGGTTTTTAACGAAATAAAAAACAAGATGGCTGACAAACCATGTGACCAATAACGTCATTAATACCTCCCCACGGAAGGTGAAGGAGGTGATGTTTTCACCTCTCTCCGTTTGTTTGTCTGTCTGTCTCTGTCTGTCTGTCTGTGTGCATGATATCTGAAAAAGTTGTGCATGGATCCGAATGAAATTTGGTGGGCAGGTTGGGTGTGTGACAAGGACGAACTGATTAGATTTTGGTGAAGGTCCGGATCAAGAGACTCTAATTTTTAGATCCTCGTGGAGGATCTCTAAGTCTTACTCACGTTGTTGTTCTTCATCTTCTTCGTGTGGACTTTTTTGTTTCACAGCCTGCAGTTTTCATCGAAACTTCCTGAAACTTAGCGTACAGATGTAAAAATACCCTGCACAGACAGTAACCATCTCCGATTTTTTAAAATTCCTCCAAGAAAAAAAGTTATGATGTCAAAATATCTCCGCTAATGGAAATCGCCTAAAAATTATCTCCGAAACAAGGCAAGCTTTTTGAATTCTGTTTGCGGAAATCGAACAGGGCATTAGCCGGAATGCATTACCGCACATATGATGCATCACTATGACGTCATATCAATTTTTATGACGTCATTCCTATTTTTTGACATTATTTCACAACCCAGAGTTTTCATCGGATCTTCGTGAAACTTGCCATGTATATGCAGAAAGCCAAGCATTTAATGGTATGAGAGATTTCCTTGAGCACCCACACAGTGAGCCTGAAAGCCTAAAACCTCTCATACGATGCATGCAGACCATCCCTTGCAGCACAGCTGAGTGTGAAAGGGGTTTCAGTCGAATGAGCAATGTATGCACGGACAAGAGATCTACATTGTTGTTGTTCAATGTAAGTAATTTGATGATGATCAGCATCAATGGGCTCCCTGTAAGTTTTTTTGAGCCAAGGAAGTACGTCACAACATGGTTGAGAAGCCATCGCTCTGCCAAACAAGCAAGGAGGCAAAGCACACCTCAGATGCCTGAGTACAAACATATTTGGAAAGTTTTGTAGACTACCAGGCTAGTTACCCCACCCACCCCCTTCTTACCTCCCCCCACCCCCATGAAGATTATGTGACTCGATTTAGGCCGAGGTCACATTTGCTCTACGGCGGCCGTACGCCCTCTGAATTGATAGAAACGTGCGGCGGCCGCAGAGAAACTGAGGTGGCCTCAGGGAGGCTCTACGCCGTTTAGCTATATTTTACAGGCCGTAGGGGCACCGTGGAATTATAGCGTGGAGTTATAACTTTTTTTTCATTTCTACATTCACCGTATCAATTCGACAAGCCAAGCTATGACGTAGATGTGTTCCACGTCGACCGAACGTAGGGCGTACGGTGGGCTTGCGTTATTCGTGCGGCTGCCGTAAGCTCTTCTCAATGAAAAATGAATTTTCCCAACCCCCAAAAAATTACGGCGGCCGCACTATTTCTATGGTCGCCGTACGGTGGCCTTGCGGTCTGTGTGACTACATGCGGGCAACGCAGGGTTGACGCATGGTTCCCCTACGCCCGCCGTGCACCTACGTAGGCCTCCGTGGCAGTCTGCGTCGACCGTGCGCTACCGCTAGAGATCGGAGTATAGGTGTTTGCCAATACACAGTGGTGCCCCAGAAACCCAATTTAATTCGTTCCAGGAGGCTGTTCGGATTGCAAAAAGTTCGGATTCCAAAAATATTTTCCCAATAAGAAATAATGGAGTGAATTAATCCATTCGTGGACCCCAAGAAAACCCACTTTCGAGGCACTTTAAACTGAAATTCCCCATGTTTAAGGTAAAATAAGATGAATAAATGACCTTCGGTGGCGGTGTCTTGTATGAAAACTGGTACAATCACCACATCCAAAGGTCCACACAGGCTCGAGCTCCAGCCTGGGTTCCGATCGCTCGCGCACTCTGCGAGAGCGCTGCCCCCAGGGCAGCTCATCAAACATGATGTCCGCAGAACCACAATCGCTTTCATCAAACGCATCGGGCTGACGTAATCATGGATATTCCAAATTACAACTGGTTTTGCTGTGAAATTCAATCCTTGCCCGACAGTCCGTCACACCACGTGATCGGATTGCTTTTTATCTTGCCAAAACGAAGTTTTTGCAAGATATGTTAGTCAGCTTGTATGTTTTTTTTTTGTTTTTTTTTGTTTTTTTGTTTGTTTGTTTATTTGTTTGTCTGTAATCACGTATAAAAAATTCTGCAGAGCACAGTTATCATTGGAAATTTTTGTAACTTCGCATATCAGAGGCCTATAGAGGTCCCTTTCAGTGCACAAAATTTTGAAGGTCAAGGTCAAAGGTCAAGATCACTTTGTCGCAAATCAGGGGAGTCGACGAAACCCTTATTTTTTGAGTAATTTTGATCGGATCATCTTCAAACTTCATGGGAATATAGTTCATGGTCTGGCGCTCAGCTGATTAATTTTTGGTGGCGATTGGCCTTGACCTTCATGGTTAGCGCCTGAGGTCAAACATATTTGACCCCAAGGTCAAATTTTCAAGTTTTAGGAACCATATCGTGTAGTACCTCAAATTGAACACCTCGATGAGTGCTTTCTAGATATGTCAAGCTTGAGACATTATGACGTCATTTGGTGACGTTATGAGGCAAACGCATGTTTTTCATGGTTACTCTGCAGAATGATTCTCATCGGAATCTCTCATAGGCAGATATTCCTCAAGGAGTCGCTCCTGGTGGATAGCAGCTCTGTTCACCTCAGTGTGACCTTAAAGAAGTCACACGTGGTCACCTTTTGGCAAGATACGGGTCACCCTGCGGGTGACATTGTTTTTATTTTGTTATTAATTAAAACACAAGATGATTAAAAAAACAAACATCACAAAACATACAAGCTGACTAACATATCATGCAAAAACTTTGTTTTGGCAAGATAATGAAGGTGAAAACACGAGGTAAGGCCGAAGTCACATTTGGCTCGGCGGCCGCAGGGTCCACAAAATGTACGGGCACTAGCAATTATAAAGCGGCCGGAGTATTTCCATGGTCACACAATGTAGCAGTCACATATGTTTTTATTTTTCGGGGAGCTGCACGGAGTATTTATAAATTGTGGAGACCGAAAACGTGGGGGTGCCGTACGTTCTTTGATTTGATGTCGCATGGTGACCTTAGGGCATTCCTGCAACGGCCATATAATTTTCAAGGCAGACGCAAGGTGCCCGCAAGGCGACCGCAGGGGGACCCTAAGCCGAACATGCGGCCAGACGGACGGTAACGAATAGGTTAATTTTTTTTTTTTTTTTAACCAGTTCTTTTGTTTCGGCTTGTCGAATTTCTACAGCGAATGCAGAAATGAAAAAAGTTATAACTCCGCGTTATAATTCCACGGTGACCTTACGACCTGTAAAATATAGCCATACAGCGTAGGGCCACCCTGAGGCCACCTCAGTTTCTCTGCGGCCGCCGCACGTTTCTGTCAATTCAGAGGGCGTACGGCCGCCGTATCCTCGCCGTAGAGCAAATGTGACTGAGGCCTAAAGTCTCGATCGACACACGAGAGATGCTTTCACGAGGACTTCCACCGACGAACTGAATGAACAAAGTGCGAAGATGCGGCTCAAACAGGTGGGGGAGGCACGTGAACAAACATGAACGCCACGTTGTGTTCGGTTTTTTAAAATGTATTAGGTTTTTTGGGCAAAATTTTCTCGAAAAAAATTGTTCGGATTCCAATTTGTTCAAACAATGGGGCGTTCGGATTCTGGGGGCACCACGGTATATTATAGTTATCGTATATTCAGTTATATATACTGTTATATTTTTATTTCAGTAAAAAAAAGAACTGGTATATATACCCATTCGTTACCGTCCGTCTGGCCGCACGTTCGCCTTAGGGCCCCCCTGCGGTCGCCTTGCGGTCACCTTGCGGTCGCCTTGCAGGCACCTTGCGTCTGCCTTGAAAATTATATGGCCGCCGCAGCGACGCCCTAAGGTCACCGTGCGACATCAAATCAACAACCGTACGGCACCCCCACGTTTTCGGTCTCCACAATTTATAAATACCCCGTGCGGCTACCCGAAAAATAAAAACATATGTGACTGCTACATTGTGTGACCGTGGAAATACTGCGGCCGCCGTATAATTGCTAGTGGCCGCAGATTTTGGAGACCCCACGGCCGCCGTTGCAAATGTGACCTCGGCCTTAGCAATAGTCCCATGCTCTTCTTGATCCTTATTTTGAATATGCATAGACGTTGATTTTCAAGATCACTGACTGGCATTTTATCTTTGAACTAATCACAAATATAATGTAAATATTTTTGTAACATTAATTTATATTTCTTTCACAATCCATCCCTTCTTGGCTTCATAGATGTTTGACTATATACATGACACCTTACTAGAATTTTTAATATTGATATTTTGAAACTCTGCATGTTTGCATACAATTGATGTTGTGCCCTTTTTATCGACTTTTTAATAGAAGATGATTTTAATATTTGTGTCATATAGTGTCATATTTTTTTTCTTTGTAAAACTTGCCACAATTCGGTCTTTAACTGCAATGGCAAGTGAATGAATAAATGAATGGTTTGGAAGACGAGTGAACATACTGTTTTAATTCGTATCCTCCAGCCATGCAAAATCACTAGGGATCACTAAACGGTAGAAAATCAGTCCAAAGCGTTTAAATCTTCCCAGCTGTAAATGTCATTCGCTGTTATAGTCTGTGTTGCTATAATTTGTTGATAACACATACTCAGTGTTGTAGAATGCTCTCAATTGTGTGTGGATGCATGTAGTGTAAGTGTTTGTGCCGTGATGCTTATGGGGTGTCGCTCAGGTACAGATGTGGCGAAGGCGGGGAGGGATTCGGGGATCATCACAGCATACTCACTACAAAAACCTAGACTACACCACTGCCACAATGCCTCCCATGGCTCGGAACCACCAGACTCCCTCCACTACACACTACACAACCCGCACATGGGCATCGTGCACCATCATTTCGTTGAACTCTGTGCACCAATTTCCAACCGGCATCTCACCTTGCTTTGCACTTGACTTACCAAACCACACCACTTCGACCATAAACGCCTCCGCACACGGGAAAAATATTCTCATACTACTGCATCACTACAATTCGCCACTCTATATGGAGGAGTACTGCATGACTCGGGCTGGCCTTGGGACTGCGTGATGCTTGGCCAAGCAGCAGACGTCAATAGCTCGACCGCATCTTGCTGGAGACATCTCGGGTGAGCACACGGAATTGATACAACCCTCGTTCAGTCGCCAGACCACAGCAAGACAGGGGCAACGAGGAGGGGTCGCAAGAAGGACGATCCTGGAGTTTGGTACAGGGCCCGGGTGTGCATTTTGGCTCATGAGAGGGGGCCCGTGAGTGGGGCGAAAGTCCGTTGCTATTCGACATTCAGACTGCACTCGGAGCACGTTCAGTGCCGGGGAGCCGGCTCAGGAAGCATACCCTATGTTGAGTCGGGAGCTTCGACCCGTACCGAAGCGGATGGGCAACTGAGACAATTTCCGGTCCCGGAATCTGGCAGGGCATGGCTAGGGCTGCTGTGGCCCAATAGAGAAGCGGGATTCGGGTCACAGCGTGTCGTTTTGGGTCATCACTCCACCCTTTGCCCAGGGCATACAAAAGGGGGAGCGCGGAGCTGTTAGCTCTCTTTTCTTCGTAACCTCTTCTTTGCTGTTTCCCCTTCGCTCGCTGTCTCGTTATTGGTGTCAGGACATGCTTCTTTCTCTCTGAGCTATATTTAATCTTCCGTGTGTGTGTGTGTGTGAGAGAGAGAGAGAGAGAGAGAGAGAGAGAGAGAGAGAGAGAGAGAGAGAGAGAGAGAGAGAGAGAGAGAGGGAGAGGGAGAGGGAGAGGGAGAGGGAGAGGGAGAGGGAGAGGGAGAGGGAGAGGGAGAGGGAGAGGGAGAGGGAGAGGGAGAGGGAGAGGGAGAGGGAGAGGGAGAGGGAGAGGGAGAGAGAGAAAGAAAGATGGAGACTAGGTTTAAGTTAAGATTGCTCGCCTTTTGTCACACCCCACAAATTCCTTGCTATCCTTGCTGTACATACAAATAAACCCAGTTCAATGTGCCACATACCTTTCCTTGCCATTGTAAATAAATGCTTGTATAGAAATGTTTCCAGCTCGTTTTTGTCTTTTTCCTCCATTGGTCCAGCATGGTTTGCACCCTAATTTAGCCGGGACATTACCCCCCTCCCCCCAACGATCTGTTTCCTAGCTAGTACGTGTTTGGCAGTCTCTCTCAGCTGCATCTGATCTGGTAAGGTGATCCGATTTGAGCAAAGTGCATACCGAGGGCGTCCCCCGGTAATTAGATCACATGACCTTTAGGTAAACCATATCAGATGGAGGACCCTAAGTCACGTGGTCGAGTTATTGGCATTCACGGTCGATTAATTAGCGACCTGCTGCGTCACAAAGTTATTAGTGTGCGACGCCTGCGATTCTGGAGTGTCTGGTGGGAACCCGAGGCAGTTCACCCCTCGTTTTCGCCCCTGAGCCTGGGTCCGCAACAATATATTGACACTTACAGATGTTGCAACAGTCTTGCAACCCCTTTGGGGCGAGACTAAAAAGTAGTCTTTAAAGAAGTTGGAAAAAAAAAAGTGTCAGAGCAGAACAAATGTGAGCAGGAAAATAATTCCAAAGTAAGGAGCATATTTTGATAAAAGCTTCGCAAGGACAATACCGTGATAAAGTGAATGCAGAGAGCATACGTGTAAAAAAGAGTGGCTGCTTATTGTTGGAACGACTTACTACACCAGTCACTTCTGCTGCGCAGAGCCGAAAAGTGGCAATTTTTCCTAAAATTGTTTGTTTCAGTGAGAATAATACGGATTATAGCTTCTTTATTTGTGCGATTACACAGTCAACCAAAATTATTTGATAATATTGTTGTGGGCCGGGGGTCGGTGGCAAGAACGACCGTTAGGTGGGGAAAATCGCGTTGTCTCCACCAGACTCCCCGGAATTATAGGCCGTCGCTCCGGATAACTCCGAAGCCGGTGGGTCGATTAATTGACCGTGAAACGCCAATATCTCGACCGCGTGGCGTAGGGTTAATTGTCGAGATCCCAATATAACGAAATGACCACGCAGTCTTGGCTACCGGGGATTCACGCCCTCGGCACGTCTTTCTCGAACCGGGTCACTCTACAGACTGCGGTGGAGTTCCAACTAGCGACGACCAACTCTGGCTCGGTTGCAGCCGAGCGGAAACTGCCAAAGCCGTGCCAGCTAGGATTAACGGATTATCGGGGATGAAACCCCGTCTGAACTCAGACCCGGACCATGCTGGACCAAATAAAGAAAGGACGGAAACGAGCTGGGAACATTTCTAATAATTTATTTACAATAAAATCAAAAGACCGAAGAGGCGAGACTTATCGCGAATATGCATTGCAGTATTTACAATGAAGAAATAAACACTTAAACAATTCTACTTACAGACGGGCCCACACACAGTCACACACACAAAAAGAAAAACGCCGGAGTTTTTATTGGACCCTCCAGCCGATGAGAGAGATGAGCTGGGGGTCAGAGTTCGGATGGGCACCTGTGGGTCATCGAAGGTCCCAGCCGCACGTGTGGGACTCGTGGCTCATGGCGGCAGCCGTGTGGAGCAATCGGAGCTCCGGGGCTGATATCAGGGTCGCGGACGGGACCCACCAAGGCTTCACGAACAGGCTGGTTCACTCACTCTCCAGCCCAACCACCGCCAACCAACTTGTAACCACTCAAGTACTCGAGATCTGCCAGCACCAACGCCAACG
The DNA here is from genome assembly GCF_056783735.1 of Eptatretus burgeri. Taxonomy (NCBI): domain Eukaryota; kingdom Metazoa; phylum Chordata; class Myxini; order Myxiniformes; family Myxinidae; genus Eptatretus; species Eptatretus burgeri. The sequence continues at coordinate 9,534,026 of NC_140978.1, forward strand.
ACAACCGAGTCTGCTCGGGGATATATATCTCCTCCCACACGGGGAGGGGCCTTGGCGAGAATCACCTCGCTGTCCGTCCATCATTGGCCTACGGCCGCACCCTACCGGGGCAGAGCCGTGGCCCCTGTTCGGAGACCCAATATTCTCCACGTGGCTTTGCTTGCAAAGAGTAACAGGGTCAACGCTGAAAAAGCCATACAAGAACTATGAGCCGAGGACTGGAACCGCGAGGCCCCCCCTCTCGGCAAGTCAAGGTACGAGCTGCCAACGGGTGGTGATAGGCAGGTTGGGTCATGTAGATGGGATGGTTGTTGGTTGTTAGATGGCTTGTTGGAGGGTTTGTTGGATATAAAACCTTACTAAAGGCATCACAACGCACACATTTAATCCTCCCGCTAAACAAAAGGATGTGGTCCTGACTACACACGTACTTACCAGCATAACTAACTTTGGGACCTGAATGTTGAGTGTGCATGGTTTCCAGATTCGTAACAATATATATATATATATATATATATATATATATATATATATATATATATATATATATATATATATATATATATATATATATATATACCAATTGATGTCCATAAACACCAGAACACTACTCGTCTTGTGATCAATGAACATTACAAGAGGTGCATTTGTAGTGCCATTTCCCAGCCGTACATTTGATAAACTCCACCATGAAAATAATGCTGTCGTTTATCTTGCTATGGCTGGCAGGATAGCCTCGAGGTATGTGCAATCGCTTAGCCTGGGTTCGAATCTCGACCCAGCTGTAAACTGTCACCCTGGTGCTTTGCATGCAGGGTGATGCATCAACGTGCATGCCGTCCACAGAAAGGACAATAAGCCGGAGGACACGTCTTCCAGCATCAGTCGTTGATGGACGTTAAAGATACCGCAGTGTCTTTCACAAAGATTTGGCGAATTATCGTCAACATCCTGAAAAAACATTCCAATTCCTACCTAAATCAGCTCTCAGTTGAACATCAGGTCTGGCTCGCTGGTTTGTGAAAAACTTGGGACAAAAACATTCCCTCGCTAACCCCACAATAAAGTAGGGAAAGCAGTCGTAGTAGTTGTAGTAGGAGTCTCAGTAATCAAAGTAAGTTTATTGCTGGGTGAAGTCACAGTGAGGACCTTTTTTTCAAAATGAACTAACATTGCTCAAAGAAATGTCCACTCAGATAAACGTTTGTTACATTCCTGTTGTTTCTCAACTCCACTTGGCTTGCCAAACATTTCCCCAAATATATTGGCAGAGTTCCAGTAAAAGCGACAATGCAGGCCAAAAGCCTCGTCTTATAAAATGTACGCTGGAATTGCAAGTAGAAGGGCTCAAATACAATTCTGATTGATTGTCTACTTTCAGAAAGCAGCACCCGCAATACCAAGGGGTTGATTCCTCATCCAACTGATGGCCCCGATCCAAAGCAGATCCATTTACAAAAAGCGTAGCTCATTGTGTGCTGATATTTTGGCCAAATACATGCTTTTGTTTCACCCCGAGTTGCTATGCCCACTTAAATGTCATGATCACTGCCTTTATGAGACAAGGTACCCCATGTCATGGTACATGTAGAAAGTGCATTGATGTTCCATAAAGGAACGTACATTTTGTCCTGCAATGCAGAAATGCAAATTGGCACGGGCACGAGGGCCGCTCACTGTTGTCACCCGCATCCGTGCTCGTGCAATTCAGTACACATGAGTAAATTTTTAAAATTCAAACAGAATTTCTTGGCAGGATAATTTTTGGCCATTAGGAGTGACCATTTCATTTTCATCAAAGTGGTGTTTCTGCCAAGAACTAACTTTCAATCCTCTGTGAAAGCCTCCCCTTTCCCCCATGCACCGACGTCACAACTGATGTGATACATGATTGTTCAACCAAGCAAGTCTAAGAGCGAGCTCAAAGGTTTCTGGGCAGCGAAGAACTCCTCTTTGTGGATGATTGCTTTGGTGGATCATCAAAATAAATATCTCCAAGAGATTGGTGATGTAATGGTTGGAGCATCCACTCTGAGTGAGAGGTCGACGGTTCAAAGCCGACCCTCAAAGTCGTACCAAGCACTTACAAAAAAAAAAAAAATCATATGGTATGTGTTGCTTCCTTACGAAATGCTCAGCATAAAAAAAGGAAAGACCTAATGGCCTCATAACACTGAAATTTCTTAAAAGGGAACTCGTGAAATGGTCACCAGTTTTTATGCAAATTCAGCCAGAGAGGTCGGCTTAACTGTCAGCATCCGAAACACAGATCGTGCATCAGACAGCTCCAAGCAAAGTGTACATTGAAAGAACAATATGAAACCTGTAAACGCGAGTCTTCCTACAGTCCAGAAGTTCACCCACCTGAGCAGTGTTATTCGTCAAGATGCGCTAATCGGTGCCAAGAGAGACCAACAAATCGGAAAAGCAGGCGCTGCCTTCGACGTCTGTTCAAATGAGTACAGAACGGCAAGACTCTTCAAAAGTCAACTTAGCACAGTGTACAAGGCAGTCTTTCTTACACAACCTTCCTCCATGACAGCGAATCCTCGACTCTCATCGACAAACGAGGACAATTAATCGCTTCCACGTGTGCTGCTCAGACGCATTCTCGGCATCACGTCGTATGACGATGCGACTGAGAAAAGTGCTCAAAGTTGCCCACGTTTATGGTGCCAGTGCTACTTCGAAGAACATTCAGCTCCGTCGGATAGGACAATTCCTTCACATCGTATGCAGAACCAAGTCGTATGTTGCGAACTCCCTCGAGTCAAATGCTACCAAGGAGGAAAATGTCTGAGATACGGCCATTAAACGCTCATTGAAGGAGTTCGGGTTCGACTGCGCGACTTTGGGGAAAGTTTGCCAGTCATCACATGCAATGGAGCCAAGAGCATCGATCAAACAAGTCGTCAAAATGATGAGAGGAAATGACTGGAGAGCATCCAGGAAAAGAATCACCGCAAGGAACACTAAGCGACATGTTCTCTGACGTTTAAGTTTGACATTCTTGCTGCTGAACCAACAACAAGCTCCATAATAAACTGTGGGACAGCTTTTGAACACACAAAGCAGCAGAAGATAATTCTGGTCTACAAAATGTTCCTTCATCATGCGCTAAAGTTTGGGAAGTGCTGGCAATTTTCATCTTTGTTTTTTTTTTTTTTTCAGCCGAACATCTCCATGACGTCACATATGAAGATTAGCATTGTTCATGTTATGGCTTTGTACACGAGACTACCCAGAAATCTCTGCACACTCACCCAGGGTTAATTGACCTCTCGAAGACATATTCAACCTCCTCCGACGTTGAACTTCCTTGTATATTACAGATATGCTTTCTTTACGACATCACGCTCGAAAAAATATTCAAAGGAAACACAAGAGCAAGTCTTGTGGGAGTGTGTGTGTGTGGAGGTGGGGGGGGGGGATCAGTTATTGTTTTCTACCTGTTGGTGACTCCAACTCCATCGAAGGCCCTCCTCCGCTCGTCATTCGTTCCAAAACAATGCTGGCTAGTCATAATTTCCAGAAATATTCCTGAACACTAATAAAGCCTTTTGTGGGGGAAACAGAATGCTGTTTACTGCAGCAAAGCCAAATGGGTCAGACACCAAGGCCAGCCTGAAGATTATAGGAAACGAAGATTACACTACTGGAATTTCACGACTCATTGAAAAGTTATTTACACCACTCATACATTTTTGGTGGAGGCAACAAAAGAAGAAGCGCGCATCACCGATGCCAGAGGGAAAGTACAAACAGAGAGACAAGGTTTCTGGGAGTCGACCAAGGTCGATGAGGATGTGATGCAGGGGAAGGGAAATTTCATTCTACAATCTTTCGTGGTTTGGAAGTAAGCGACTCACAAAATATAAGCCTTTCCCAGCTTACATGCATTACGGTATGTATACTCAAACCTCTGAGCTGTCCAGCCTGGGTTTGAATCTCGGCCCAGATAAAAACTGTCATCCTGGTGTTTCGCGTGCAGGGCGGTTCATCAATGTGTGTGCCGTTCCTCGGATGGACGTTAAAATGGATATCCCATCTGCTGGCATTAGTTAGTGGTAGTTAAAGGTCCCATGGTATCATTCGTGAGTAATAGGTTGAGTTATCACCAACACCCTGAAAAATATCACCGACACCCTGCAACCCCAAGAGGTAGGAATAGTTGTGGTTGGTAAAGACTCATCGTATGTTTGACAAGATACAAGTACTGTATTGTGATAATTGAGATGTTTCTGCAGCCATAACAACTTTTTTCCCCCATGACAAAAGAAAAAATTGTCGGGAAACTACGCTTCACCTCAAACCAATGAAAGATACGCTTACGACGAATCCTTGTCTACCAATTTGGAGAACATATAAAGCAGGCCAATCACCTGGAATATGTCATTCAGTACTTCCAAGTGCAACACCAGAACATATGGATAACTCTTTAATTAACACCACCACTGAAGGTGGATGGGAGGTTATGTTTTCAACCCTGTTTGTTTGGCTGTGAGTAGGGTATCTCAAAAAGTTATGTATGAATGCGGATGAAACTTGGTAGACAGGTTGGATGTGTGACAAGGACCGAAGGATTAGAATTTGGTGAGGATCCGGGTATTATACTTTTTAAAGTGATTCTTCACAATTGAGAGATCGGGCCAAACACGATACACAGCATGAAACTTCAAAAAAAGTTGTGAACAGATTTTGACAAAACTTGGTGGATGAGTTGAGTAGGTGACAAGAACAAGCCGATTATATTTTGGTTAAGGTCCAGATGCAGATCCAGCCTATCGACGGGAAATAAAACATAAACGGTTCAGCCAAGCAAAAGTGTGCGCTCGAGGGCCGTTGTAGTTTAATGCTGCGATCAACCTCCGGCTGTGTGCAGTCTTTGGAGCTTCTTGGTACTAACACTCTGCCAAGACCTTGAATGGGCTGATCACATATCCAAGCTGGCCTTCAGGGAAGTGAGGCACCAATTGAATCTTTCAAAGCACAAATTCATTTCTCAGCCACTCTCAGCTTCGAACAGCGTACAAAACCTTCATCCGCAGTGCCGCCGAGAATGGATGTTATTTGTGAGCTGGTGCTGCTAGATCTCACCTTGCACACCTAATTCGAGTTACCCAATAGGACGCTAACGTGCAAGGTCTACTTTTCTCCAACCACAGACAGTTCACTGACCGAACAGGTTTTCATTGCCTCATTTCCAGTCTTGCCCACCTGCCAGGTCAGGTATGGGAGCTTGCCCCGGAGCAGCCAACCACTGCGTCCACTTTCCGCCAGTACTCCAGGGGGCTCCTTCTGGACATCCCCCAGGCATATTCCAGGCCCATCCCCATCTCTTTCAGATGCCGATCAACCTATGCAACCATGAGGCACGTGGTTAGCCCGTTGGCCTCCTCGACTCACGAGATTCCCTCGCTGAGAAAATCTGATCAGCACAATGAGCATCATGAAAACGAGCCACATGTCCATACAGTTGCAGCTGATGCTCACGGTCTATTCAGGTAACAAACCTCACCTGAATCTGTCTCTCAGATCCTTGGTCAAGAGTCCAAGTCTCACATCCGTAGAGCAAAACTGGAAGCACCATGGACTGAAACTCAGACCTTCATCCTCCTGCATAGGTAGCAACAGTGCCACACTCCAAGATCCAGTGAATCCATGACTCACCAGGCCCGACCCAGACGTCTATTGACCTCTGGCTCACAACCTGCTGAGACATGAATATCACTGCCAAGGTAAGAAGTGAATCTCTCCGTGACCTCAACATCCTCACCACAAACAGGTACAGAGAAGATAGCAGCATCCAAGATGTCATTGAAAGCCTGGATCTTAGTTTTGACCCAGGAAACCCGTAATCGTAGAGGCTCCGACACCTCATTCAGTGCCTTGAGGGCTCTCATAAGGATATAATCTGCAAAATCCAGGCCAGAGATCTTGACATTCCCAAACGATACACCGCAGCATCATCTCTCTGACATCGTCCCCAGAATCCAGTCCATGCAAGCATTGAAAAGTGTGGGGACCAGTACACACCCCTGATAAACTCCAATAACAACTGGAAATAAGTTGGAAATGGAAGCACCACACCTCACAGCACGTTCAGTACCAGAGTATAGCTCAGAAATGAGATTGATCAGTTTTGGTGGCACCCCATGAAGACCTATAATCCACCAGAGGGCATCCCGATTTACTGAATCAAATGCTTTCTGGAGATCAACATAGGCTGCGAGCAGCCCCTGCCGAAACTCTCGCCTGCGTTCAGTGAGGAGCCGAAGAGCAAAGATACGGTCAATCGTTGACCTCTTTGGTGTAAAGCCTGACTTCTCTGGGTGCTGGTACCAAAGCAGGTGGTGGCGAACTCGATCAAGAATTATCCGAGCAAAAACCTTGCTTGAAACTGAGAACAGCATTACCCCTCAGTAGTTGTTTCAATCCTGGTGATCACCCCTTTCCAGAGAGGGACAAAAAGGCCCCTCTTAAGTCAGTTGGGATGATGCTTGTGTTCCCAACAGAGCACAGAACTGAATGCAACGACACGAGTGCAGCATTTCCACCAGCCTTGAAAAGTTCAGCATGGATACCACAGATCCCAGGAGCTTTACCCCGTTTCAACTGGTTCACCTCAACCTGTGTTTCCACAAACGAAGGGGGTTCACAGTTGGTTGGGTGGTCAGCAATAGGGATAGTTACACCCCTGGCGTCGAACTCAACAGCTGGTGTGTCAGCCAGTCCAGTGGCTCAAAGTAACCGGCCCAGCGAGCCTTCACTTCAGACTCCTCTGTCAAGAGCCCACCACCCTCCGCTGTAACTGCAGTACACCAAGGGACAGGCTTGGCGGAACGCAATGCATAAATTCCTCTGCAAGCAGGACAATAAGCACTTGACCACAGGTGATGCTGTACCCCATCACAGATTCCTCACACATGGGCCTCCTTGTACACCCTCAGTGCTCATAAAGTTTTATGCCTCAACTCCCAGAACAGCTCAGCGGTGCCATTAAGCCTGGTCCTGCGACTCTGTTCAATGGTATCAGTGTCCCTTGGGAGACAAAGTTCTTCTTCGCCTGATGGCGGATTCCAAGACATCCACCGGTAACATCAAGGATGGGGTAGTCTTGAAGATACTTCTCAACTCTTCAGGATTCCCCAAAACACCCAGAACCCTCCCAAATCCCCACTCATCCTGGTCACAGACTCCTCAGCAACCCCGTCATCCTTGAGCTTGCCAACATCCAGCCTAAGATGGAATGGTACCATTCTCCTGGATTTAAGCTGCAACTTCAGAGTTGCAACAACAAGCCTCTGGTTGGTATTGAGGAACTGAGCACTCCAGAAGACCCTGCAGTTCTGAATTATCCTCCAGCACCCATCAACGAGCACATGGTCAATCTCCTTTGCCACACCACCAGCATTGGAATAAAGTCCAGCGATGAGGCCATAGGTGCTGAACACAGGAACAAGCCAACCTAAGTCCACAACTTCTTCCAAAGTCAAGGAACTTACTGCTTTTCTGGTTCAGAATTCCAGGCCCATGGGGACCAACACATGTCTCATAACCAGCCCCATCAGTGCAGCTCGAGGCAATGAAATCCCCCAAGATGAGAAGAGTATCTCACCTGGAGCACTGATCAACCAGAGTCGAGTATGGCATAGAAGTCCTCCTTCACGGTGAGATCTCCCACCTCAGTCGAAGTATATACAGAAACCAGGGAAACGACACCCAAGGAGTGACGAATCCTTAGTCTCATGATACTGTTGCGGGCCGGCGGGGTCAGGTGAGAAGACCACAAGGTGGGGGGAGCTACGTCGATTCCCACCAGACTCCCCGGAATTGTAGGCCGTCGCTCACGGATAATTCCGTGACGCGGCGGGTCGCTTAACCGACCGTGGACGCCAATAACTCAACCGCGTGACCTAGGGTCCTCCCGCCTATGGAATCGGGTTACCTAATTAACCATGCGGTTTAACCACCGGGGAACCACGCCCTCGGTACGCCTTGTCCGAACCGGATCACTCTACCGGATCGGATCACCTTTCCGGATCGGATGCAGCCAAGCGACACAGCCAAGGACATACCGGCTCGAAGGAACGGACCGTTGGGAATAAAGACCCTGCTAAACCTGGATTCGAACCATGCTGCACCAATGAGGGAAAAGACAAAGGCGAACTGGGAACATTTCTGCAAGAATTATTAATTTACAACAAGCGAGGAAAAGCATGTGGCACACAAAGGTTTATTGGGTATGTAACGCAGGGAAAGAGGAGAGGGGTGTGGGGGGGGGGGGGTGCGACAATTATACAAGCAACGTACTAAAGCAGACACAGTGCAGACTTGATGTGAGATTATTCACAGTAACAACAATAAAAGATCTTCTACAGGCTTACTTAAGAGACAGGTGCCAGCACACTCAGACACACACACAGAAAAAGAAACCCCAATGAAAAAGGGACTTTTGCAGCCAGGGAGGGAGGGGGTTGAGGTTATAGTTTTTGGTACCTGGGTGTTTCGGGGGAGGGATGCTACGTGGTGCGGCACCCGACAATGGCCGCATTGTTCTGGCCACAGCCGCACATGTGGAGATCGTGTTCCGAACAGGAGGAGCTTGAATGGCGAAGGGAGGAGTCGAGGGCGAGGGTGGAGCAGTAGGCGGGACCAGGCAGGAGGCTTGGTCGAGAAGCAGGAAGCGAGGTCATGTGGGAGGAAACGAGGAACAGAAGACGGGCCGTCGAGGCGAGACGTGGATGGAGTTGAGGACAGGAGACACAGCGTGAAACACACACACTCACATCACAACCCTCACGGAGAACTCCGTGTTTTATAGAGCCCAGAGCTCGGGGGAGGGGCCATGCCGAACCCGACGTCATTGCCCAAGTCAGCGTTCCGACTGGCCCCGACCCTCACGTGGTCCGCCATCCTGGGCCGGGTTTCGGCCAGATGCCGGTATAGCCCGCCCACCTGGGTGAAAAAGCATACGTGACACGCCGCACATCTGGCCTCGGGTAGACGGTGATGCAGCCCAACCACCTTACTGTGTGACTCAAAAAAATTGAGATGATCCGGGTGGATACTTAATTACAGCGGCTTGACTGAACTTTCCAACCCAAATGTTCGACTGCACGTCACATTTTTAAAAAAATGCTTTTATTCTTCTGTGCATCAGATTATTTTCACTAAAATGTATTTACAAATGGGGCACAGTAATATAGATATAATAGTATCAAAATTGAAAACATGCATGGCTTTGGTTTAGCATAATTTTGCATTTTTGTCCGACTGCACGTCACACTTTTTTGAATTTGATTAAAAAATTAATTTTCTTAAAAATATTTTAAAATATTTTTCCAGATATTTGAAAAATATTCCATTAATTTAGAAGGCAGTTAAAACAGTTTTGGAGAATTTACAGAGCTTTTTGTTACTCCCAGAATTGATTGAATTGAAAATTTACGTCCAAGAATTTGTTCGATAAATCTTCTTTTAGTGCTTTTCAGCATCTGACAGTCATTGAATGGAGCAGTAATAAAAAAATAGGAATGTATTATTTCTTAATAATCCCAGAAATTGGTATTTTGATTACTAGATTAGTTGCTAGAATAAGTTACATACTATGACCTTTATTTATTTTGCCAAAAAAGAAAAAAAAGAAAATTCGGTAATTTCATTGAAAACTCACAAAACCATCAGAATAGGTAGGTACCCCTTCTTCAAAGTATCATATTTCGGTATATATATATATATATATATATATATATATATATATATATATATATATATATATATAATTAAGCTATACGGTTTTTTGTTCTGAACTCAGTTAGACTTACACTTTCAGGAAAATGTAGTGAGAAGGCAATGGAACAAACTTCATTTTTTGACATTTTTGAAACAGAGTGGTAACCACTTACATATGCGCTTAGCCCTGTTGAAATTGCACAAGGACTGACGAGTGGGAACATGGATAATTTTTTTACATGACGCTGCCAATGTTAAATCATCCACGTATTCCCATCTCCTGATGTCAGATGACTGAAGGGCATTGTTGATGACAGCCACAAAAAAATGAGCAGCCTCAGACATGAGCCATGTTCGACTCTATCTGTGACTGTTGAACGTATACAAAGTTGTCTCTTACACCGTATTTGCTGAACACAGTGCTTAAGAAAGCTGCACATCCATTGGATCAAGGAAGGTTTTGTTCCCATAGTATACAGTTTGTTAATAGCTACTGTATGATCCACTGTCACACACCCAACCTGTCCAACAAGTTTTATCCGAACCCGTCCACAACTTTTTGAGATATCATGCTATATATCATTTTTGGCCCTATCTCTCAATGGTGAAGAATCACTCCTTCATTGTGAATGGGAGGCGTGGGGGTGGTGGGGATGAGAAAAGTCTCGCAGGTTCAGGGATATCATCAGGGTGTTAAAATAGAAATAGGGGCAATGCCTCTGCGCTCACCTGATGGAAGCCAGGGAACCACTGGTAGGCATTGATGACCCACGAAATATGCAATGAAGAATAGAGTAAATACCTATTTTTGGGGGGGGCAAACCCCTGATTTTTTTTAAATGCCGTGAAAAAACTTGAGTACATCATGGGCGATGAAGGTTGTGATCAAGTTTCATCGACATAGTGTGTGTGGTTTTGGAGAAGAAAGCAACTTCCTGTTGTGGGGGTCAAACCTGGACCCACTTTGACCCCCCCATAGACCCTGATTTTTTTCATGCTGTGAACCAACTTTGGAACATCACAGGTGGTGAAGGTTGTGGTCAACTTTCATGTAAATTGTGTGTGTAGTTTGGGAGAAGATCCGAGTGTGTGTGTGTATATATATATGTATATATATATATATATATATATATATATATATATATATATATATATGTATATATATATATGTATATGTATATATATATATATATATGTATATATATATGTATATATATATTGTTACGTTTGAGGGGGGGTATGCATTCAAAGGGTAATTAGGATGTTTAATTAGGTATGCCATGCTGTTCGAGTTTACCAGGATCTCGATGTAATAAGTAGCAATTCAGTGGTGATAAGTTGTCTAGTAAATGTTCATTTCTTCAAGGGGGAGATGATAATTGTCACGTAATTAGATAGGGACACGGGATAGGGTAAGTGTGTCTGCGTAAACCCCTTTTTGGTATTCTCTGGAGACTGGCCGTGACGTCACAGGACAGTGCAGCGGATGGCTCCGCCCCGTGATCACGATTGGCGGAAGGCGATGGCGGTGGGCCAATAAACGGCTCGATTGAAGTGACGAGGACAGAAGGATAAAAAGGTTCTGTTCGGGGTCGAAAAGGAAGAGGAAGAAGATTACAACCAAAAGATCGTGGTTTTTTAGGTGTGGAAGCTGTGGCGGCAGAGAGCGTCCTGGTTGTTGTGCTGAGTCGATCGTGTTCTTGATCGTGCCTGGGAGCCTTGCTGAGCCTCGTGCCTCGCTTTGGTTGGCTCTGGGGTTCTGCTGACTCGGAGTGCGGGGTCGGGCGGCGGGCGGATCTGCCTCCCTCTCCTGCTCGCGGCTTGGCGCGGGAGCTGGTTCCCTGGCGGCTGTGGGCGGACTTGGGCCAGGACCAGGAGGTCGACAGCACCGCGGTTTCTCCTGCCCCCCCCTGGCGAGAGCAAGGCCGGCTCGTCCGGCGCCGATCCAGGGACAGTTGCGTCCACACCACGGTCCAGCCTGACCACCAGAGATAGCTACGTTTTGTGTGTGTGTGTGTGTGTGTGTGTGTGTGTGTGTGTGTGTGTGTGTGTGTGTGTGTGTGTGTGTGTGTGTGTGTGTGTGTGTGTGTTTGGCGCCTTAGAGGGATTGAGAACTGTATATTCATTGGAATTGTCTGTGTTTTTCCCCACGCCCGATCCCACACCATCCCGTCAAATCGCCCCGGATCCCTCTTCTTGCCGAGTCTTGTTATTTCTGGTAATTATAAAAAACAAATTAACATCATCAACTCAGTGAAAAGTGACTCGTGCCACCTTCCTCGTCCCGTTTGCGGTAGAGCGATTAGAACCGCCATGTTTGGGTTATAAACAAATAAATCGCCTCCATCGTTTCGGCTCATTCTACGTTGGCGGGACTGTTCAAGTCCCGTGGACGTCACAATATTTATATATATATATATATATATATATATATATATATATATATATATATATATATATATATATATATATACATATACAGTGGACTAGGCGTAAGTCGTCACCATCGGGACCGAGAAAAAAGTGACGACTTCGAAATGTGACGACTTACGCGTATGCGAACATTCATGATGACTGTGGGGTGAAGGATGAAGTTGTGCGTGGCCTGGACATGTATGTGTGAGAGCCGGCTATTGTACCAAAAGGAAAACACAATCCTCGGGGCATAGGTGGGGGTTCATTGGTGAGTTGGAAAGTGATCAAGCAAAGATGGAATTCATGAATCACTTTATCAAAAGTAAATATCATGAACAACTGTAAGACAACAACTTCGCCTGATTATCACCATGATGGGATTGACCAACGAACCCCAGAGACTTTTCTGGCAGCATCTGCCAGAAAAGCCCAGTCTCATCGGCATTGTACATGTCCCGAGGCTGATACCTTTCCAAGATGTCTTTCAATTTGCCATCCTTCCAGTCGTGCACCACTGCCGAATCCACGCTGCCTCATTCGCCGCACTTCTTGACCTTGCCGATTCCCCACCTCACTTTGAATCTGTCTATCCAGTGCATCGGCAAGGTCTCGGCATCATCATGCCCGAGGTCCGCAGTGAATTTACGTGCCTTCAGCAGCAACATTTCATCGTCCAACCGAATATTTGGCTGAGCCGACATTTGCCGAAACCAGATGATGAGCGTGTCATCGACATCTTCAAAGGACACACATTTCACGCGTTTCACACTTACTACCGGCCTCGCGATCTTCTCCACTTGTCCAAATATCTTGCCCTTATTCTTCAAGATATTATTCAATGTCTGCCGTTTGATGTCGAACTTCTCAGCTCTGGCTGTTTTCTTCATCAGTGGATTTGCCTCGCAAAACTGGATAATGTCGTATTTTTCTTGGTAGGTTTTAGTTGTAAGCTTACGCTTAGTCGCCATTGTCCTGCCTGCAGTGCGATCAACGTGTGTACGCAGTTATAAATAGCCTATCACTGGCGGTGTAAACCAATGAGCGAGCATCACGATTCCATGAAATCGGGCTTCTCACGAGGCAGCAGTTCCGTGTGACGAGTTAGGAGTGGTAATTTACTTGAGTTTCCATTACGCGGGAACGGACAACATCTGACGACTTAGACGAAGTGACGACTTAGAGATGACGACTTACAGAGGGATGACCCTTTATTCAAAGGGATTTAACACGAGATAAATTCGGGACTTTTTGACGCTGCCGACTTTGGCGAAGTGACGAGTTACACGCTGCCGACTTACACCTAGTCTACTGTATATATATATATATATATATATATATATATATATATATATATATATATATATTTGTGGATTTGGAAAGCTATCGCACTCAACATTCAGGTCCTTTAGCTCAGTTATATCGGTAAGTACATGTTGCCAGTTAGGGTCCCGACCCTGGTCTAATGGGTAATTAAATGTTCCTGTGCTGTGAAGTTGTTTTAATAATTAGGTTTTCTTTTAGTTATTTTTTTACACCACCAACTACATCATCGACTCCACCGCTGACCGCACTGCATCGCCCTCGCCTTCGCTTTACTCCAAGTGATGTCACCACGCCACCGTGGCGGATCGGCGGGGAGCCGGCGTCTTCCGCGCTCTGCCTCCGACCCAGCACCGTCTCCATTAACCACGTGGTCTGAGGAGAGGCCGTAGGCAGAGCCACGAACGCCCCCGCTGGAGACTCCGTCCAAGGGAGGGAGTGCCCCGCCCATCGCGTGCCTGTCCAATCGGGCGCGGACGAGGAGTCACATGCGGGCTCCGGTTCAATGGGAGGGTGAGTGGGGAGGAGCGAAGGTTCGTTGAGCGGGAGGGGGGAGAGAAGGTGTGTTCTGAGGAGGGGAAGGTGGTTCCTGAGTCGGCTGGGTTTTTTCCTACGGATAAGGATTTCAAAAGAGCGTACGTACACAAAAAGCGCTGTTCTGAGGAGATTTTCGTTCCCATCGTTCGTTCGAACGTCGTTTGTTCCCTGCTTGTTTCTCCCGTTTTTCTTCTCTGCCCGGCTCATCACCTTGGCTTCTGGGGCGACCTCGTCCCGGCCCCAGAGCTTCGCGTCGTCGCCTTCCGCCTGGCTGGGACGGCGACACCAGTCTCACGACCAGGGGACGTCCAGCTGTGTGCTCGTGGCCAGGTCAGCTACCCTGACCCTCAGCCCGACTGTCCTCCGGGCTGGAGGTCCCATTAAAGACCCAGGGGGTCCATTTCTGTCTGGGTGTGTGTGTGTCTGTGTGTGGGCCCCGTCTAATAAGTAGTGAACAGTATAAGTGCCTGTGCTGTATATTATTTGCCTTGCTTTTTATTCGGTATAAATCTTCCCTTGCGTGCTCCCGAACAATTCCCTCATTATTTGCAATAAAAACCCCAATTGTTAAATGTACTCAGCTCGTCGTGTCGTTTCCTTCATTGGCTAAGCATGTCGTGCGTGTGAGGGATTAGTCGACCATTGCCAGGGTCCCAAGATAATCGGGCTGGTGGAATTCGGCGATATCACCGCTCGGTTACGCACACGGGACGGGCCGCTTAAGCGGCTCGCTTCCGAACGAGTTCCGCCGAGGGTGAAGTACCCCGGAAGCTGGATCACGTGGGTACTTAGGTAAGTTGAAGTTGGCAATTAACTGTACCCCACGTGATCTCCCCATTGGCGTATTTCGGTCCGAAAACTACCAGGACCCGTCGACCCAGGCTTACCCGGGCCGGTGATCTGTAAATTCCGGGCGATCGAGCCGAGACGGCCACACTTCTTCATCGAGAGTCGTGCTCATGGCGACGTGCCGGCGGGAAACCACACCATTATGTATATGTATATATATATATACACTGACTGACACACCGCGCGATGCTAATACCTCACCTGAACTATGTTCCAGGTGCAGATAAAAATGGGGAAAATTGTGTTTTTTGGGGTGTTGGGTGAGGGAGGTGTTCAGGTGAAGAATATACAACACCGGCCACATACTGTCCTTTGAAGAGACCCTCTCACAAACATCACACTCCGTACACACTTTGCACAATCACCCATCCAAACTCAAACTACCTAAAGGTCTTATGAACATCCCCATACCCCTATATCTCCATAACTTCCTGGTACCAATCTAATTCTAATTTAAACTTATCTACTTTTTCTGCTGCCACTGCCTTTCCAGGGAGAACCATTCCATGCATGAACTAATCTCTGAGTGAAAGTCCCCTGCCTTACTACCGACCATATTAACTCTCCTCTTCATTACTCTCAGGCTATGGCCTCTGGTCCAGTCACTGTTGATTCGGCCGAATCATTAATCTGCATTTGTTATTCCCACGCTTTATTGAAAAAAAGAATGGGGGGAATTGTAATCAGCTCTGTCTGTCTGTCCGTCTGTCCGTCCGTCCATCCATCCATCCCACTATCTCTGACTAAACTGTTGTGCAGAACTTTACCAAACTTTGTGGTTATGATCACCACATGGTAAGAAGGTGTGAGAGCAGTATCATTTTTGGCCCAACCCCCTGGGGTCCTGGTGTGGGGTTAAAAGGTCAAACACCAAAAAATACAATCACGGGCACATTTTCAAAAAAAACTTTGCATCTGCAAACAGCATTGGGGGAAGCAAGAAATATGGAACCATTTTGGGGGATTTGACCCCCGGTTCATGCCTCAGGCGACTTCGCTCGAGTTTTGTTTGTCGATAAACTACCCTTCATAACCCTAAACATCTCTATCATATCTCCTCGTAACCACCTCCTTTCTGGCGTCTAAAGCCCTGTCTCCTTCAGCCGCTCCTCGTCGCTGAGTCTAGCTCAGCCCGGAATCAATCCAGTAGCCCTGCGCTGACCCCCCTCTCCCTGGTAGCCACATCGTTCCTCAGATGCGGGAACCAAAACTGCACACAGTGTTCTACATGACGGCTCACGAAGTTCCTGTGCAGTGTACTCTCGTGATGTATAATTAATCAACCGATGAATACAACCTAAAAGTTCAAAACCCTGTTTGCTTTACATACCAGCTGCCTGGCACCGTCCTCTCTGCTTACACCTCCCCCCCTCCCCAACCCCCCGTATATATTACCACCACTAGCCCCTTCTCCTATGTGGCACGCTCCAACATTGCCCCTTGTATTGTGTAATCTCTATTTTTATCACCCGATTTTTCAATAAATAAAACATGGGGTATGCTGTAATTGGCTCCGTCTGTCTGTCCGGCATGCTGTCTCCTCCGGAACGGTTGTGCAGAAATTCACCAAATTTGGTGGTTGTGATCACCACCTGGCAGGAAGGTGCGAGAGTATTCCCCCTGGGTGAGGCCAAAAGGTCAAATACCGAAAAAAAAAAAATGCAACTATGGCACATTTTAAAACATGAAACTTTGACCATGCAATCAACAATGGGGGCTGCATGGAATATGGAACAATTTTTGGATTTGACTGCACCGACTGTTCATCTACCGGCTCCTCATCCTCTACATCTACCGGCTCCTCCTCCTCATCTACCGGCTCCTCATCCTCTACATCTACCGATTCCTTTGCTTCATATACCATACCGACTCTTCATCTCCCGGCTCATCCTCATGTGACAGCTCTCTTCATCTCCCGGCTCCTCATCCTCTTCATCTACCCGGTTCAGGTCACAGGGGTGCGGACTTGGGGTCAGACGGGTCAAAACAGGGGGAGAAAAACAAATGTAACTGTAAGTGTTTATATTGGGTCATTCCTGGTGGAACTTTTTGGAACTTTGCTTGAGGTGGGTCCACGCGTGGGGATGTGCGACGGCGTGCCACCAACTTCCACGTTGTCGTGATTTAGCCATCCGTCGCAGAGCACCTTCCAGTTGGTTACGTTCAAGCGTACCTGCCAACCTGTTGCCTCATCGATCAAAGTGTCTCGACTTTTCCTGAATCTGATCACGTGACCCCCCTCTCTGCTACCTCCCGACTCCGAGCTCAGCATCATGAGCACATCCACAAAAGCGACTTAAGTGTTAACCGCGACCGGTCGCTGTGTGTTCCGCTTGGATAGTGGGGTTAACCGGTTAAGAGGAGTTGGCTTTGTAGATAACAGACTGTTATAAAGGTAACAAGGAACACGAGGCATGAACATGTGCAAGAGGCGAACCTCGGTGGCGCAGAGCGCTCGTCGTGTTGCCCGTGCCGGGCGCGTTGTACACGAGCACGGCCGACGCGTTCCTCTCGGCAGCCACCACGATCTTATCCCGAACCGTGCAGTTAGTCTTCCCCACGAGCGCCATCCAGGACGTGCAGCCCGCCGGGATGGCGAAGCGAGTCGCCCAAGGGTCGCAACCCGAGCGGTCTCCGAGCGCCGCCAGTAACGCTCCGCCCGCGGCCGCTTTGGGCGAATCGTCCCCGTAGCGGCCGCACTCACTGCGCTCCGTGTGCACATGGCCGCTCTGGGGGTCCGTGTACGTGACGTTCACAAAGGCGGTGTACCAAGACTCTTCCTTGTCGGCCTCGCTCCACGCCGCTAGGCCCAGGAGGAACGTGAGCGGCAGCCGAAGCGACATCGCAGAGCCGCCCGCCATGGCCGCTTGGCGCGCGCTTTGTTTGATCAGCTCACGCGGCGATGGTGGCGCCGCCGCTGCCTCGGCGCGAGACACGACGCACCACGGGGCATCGGCGGCGCGGGACGACGATCGGAGCCTCGTCGAGTGTGCGCGTTGTTATGGACCGGCACCAGCGCTCTGACAGCAAGCACACCGCCCTCCTCTTCGTCTACCGTGCCGACTCCTCCTCATCTACCGGCTCTTCTCGTCTACCGGCTCTTTTCGTCTACCGGCTCGTCCTTCTCCTCATCTACTGGCTCGTCCTTCTCCTCATCTACCGGCTCCTCCTCAACCGGCTCCTCCTCTACCGGCTCTTCCTTCTCCTCATCTACCAGCTCCTCCTCCTCAACCGGCTCCTCCTCTACCGGCTCTTCCTTCTCCTCATCTACCGGCTCTTCTCATCTACCGGCTCTTCCTTCTCCTCATCTACCGGCTCTTCTCATCTACCGGCTCTTCTCATCTACCGGCTACTCCTCATCTACCGGCTCTTCTCGTCTACCGGCTCTTCTCGTCTACCGGCTCTTTTCGTCTACCGGCTCGTCCTTCTCATCTACCGGCTCGTCCTTCTCCTCATCTACCGGCTCTTCTCATCTACCGGCTCTTCTCATCTACCGGCTCTTCCTTCTCCTCATCTACCAGCTCCTCCTCATCTACCGGCTCTTCTCATCTACCGGCTACTCCTCATCTACCGGCTCTTCTCGTCTACCGGCTCTTTTCGTCTACCGGCTCGTCCTTCTCCTCATCTACTGGCTCGTCCTTCTCCTCATCTACCGGCTCGTCCTTCTCCTCATCTACCGGCTCTTCTCATCTACCGGCTCTTCTCATCTACCGGCTCTTCCTTCTCCTCATCTACCGGCTCTTCTCATCTACCGGCTACTCCTCATCTACCGGCTCTTCTCGTCTACCGGCTCGTCCTTCTCATCTACTGGCTCGTCCTTATCCTCATCTACCGGCTCCTCCTCTACCGGCTCTTCCTTCTCCTCATCTACTGGCTCATCCTCATCTACCAGCTCTCCTCATCTACCGGCTCTTCACCTACAGGCTCATACTCATCTACCGGCTCTTCTCATCTACCGGCTCCTCCTCCTCTTCATCTACTGGCTCATCCTCATCTACCAGCTCTCCTCATCTACCAGCTCCTCCTCTTCATCTACCGGCTCCTTCTCTTCGCATACCATACCGACTCCTCCCTCTTCGTATATCGCACCGACTTCTCATCTACCGGCTCTTCACCTACAGGCTCATACTCATCTACCAGCTCTTCTCATCTACCGGCTCCTCCTCCTCTTCATCTACTGGCTCATCCTCATCTACCAGCTCTCCTCATCTACCGGCTCTTCACCTACAGGCTCATACTCATCTACCGGCTCCTCCTCCTCTTCATCTACTGGCTCCTCCTCATCTACCAGCTCTCCTCATCTACCGGCTCCCCCTCTTCATCTACCGGCTCATCCTCATCTACTGGCTCTCTTCATCTACCAGCTCCTCCTCTTCATCTACCGGCTCCTTCTCTTCGCATACCATACCGACTCCTCCCTCTTCGTATGTCGTACTGACTTCTCATCTACCGGCTCTTCACCGACAGGCTCACCCTCATCTACCGGCTCTTCTCATCTACCGGCTCCTCCTCCTCTTCATCTACCGACTCCTCCTCTTCGGATATCGTACCAACTTCTCATCTACCGGCTCTTCATCTACCGGCTCATCCTCATCTACCGGCTCTTCTTATCTACTGGCTATTTCTTCTTTTCATCTTCTGGCTCCATCTCTTCGTATACCGTCCCTACTCCTCCTCTATCGTATTGCCTTCTCCTCTTCTTCTAAAAACTCTTCTTTATCTCCAAAACCCACCTCATTTATCAGACTTTCTCTTCCTTCGCCCCACCCCCCCCACCCTTTTCTCCCCTCCTCTCCCCCAATTCCCCATTTACTCCGCTCCTCTCTCCCTTCTCCTAAACTGACTTTATCTCCCGATCCTCATCTCGTTACACATCTTGATGACCCCCCCCTATTGATGACCCCCTCCCCCTCTTGATGACCCCCCTCCTATTGATGACCCTCCCCCCCTCTTGATGACCATGTTACAGTAATGTGTTTCCATTTTCCTCATTTTTCTGTCTCGTTTAATTTGATGATTTTTGTTTTTTTCCCCCAAAACTATATTCGTCATTGCTTTTTGAATGTGTGTACCGATCGATGTACCGGTACCATAACCCGGGGTTACTGTGGCCCAAAGGGGTAACTTTGTCTCAGAGCTAAATAAGGACAATTTTCCGCACGTGGGGCCTCACACATGCGCCGCTTCACCACGACTGTGACGTTGCTCCAGAGGTGATTCCCTTCCCTAGCAACGGTGGCAGTGTGGTCCACGTGGAGGTGACCGGTGCTCTCCTGGAAACCGGTAAAAACACAGCGGTCGATAAGTTTGGAAACCCGTACGTCTGACGCCGACAGTCCAGACTCCAGGCCAGTGGTGATGGGCACAAACTGCACTCACAAACCGAGACAGAGGTGAAACAGATCCTCACAGTGTGTGGTGTTGACGACTCCCTATAAATGTTGCCATCATAACGCCATTGTTGTGACATCGACTGTGACGTCACGTGAACGTGGGGCTACTTTGGCCCGGTTTAAATGACGGGGTAATGTTGCTCCCATTCAGCCGTTGGCTTTTAAAACGATGTCAGTGGTCAGGTAGTGAGACTTTCATGAAAGGGAAGTTTGATTTGTTGTTGTTTATGAGTTTCCTCACAAAGAACGTCAACGCAGGAGGGAGGAGGTCACTCAAGCCGACGTAGTGCTTGCCAACCTATGGTTGTCAGTGCTCTTTGCTTTTTAAATGCTGAACGTCGAGCAAGGAAGCAGCTCGGACCATTTTTGAAGTGTTCGGTATGACTCGGCCACTGTTCGAACCATCGACCTCCCAGACTCAGAGCACACACTCCAAATATCACACCCTCGAGTCTTGTTGATTCAAGTGATATGAAGTGAAATTAAAATTAAACTAGTACGTGGCCGTACGTGCAAAAACAAAATAAAATAAAAACATTCAAACCGCGTGCCAGAAACAACTACACAGGCCGTTCCTTCACTCTTGCGTTGGCCATACGTGCAACCCCCCCCTCCCCGCCCAAAAAAATAAACCCCCCAAAAAACTTTCAAACCGTGTGCAACAAACAACAACCACACAGGCCGTTCCTTCGCTCTCACGTGCCCGTACTTGCGTGGCCGTACGTGCAAAAAAAAAAAAAACTTTCAAACAAACACACAGGCCATTCCTTTGCTCTCGTAAACGCCGACTGGATTGGGGAATTGTGTTTATCTATAAATGCGGATAAGAAATCGAGAAATTATTTGAATATGGCAAGTCATCACTATCCGGAAGTCCGTACGTTGTAACCCGTAATGGGGAACGCGTTTGAGGATCTCTTCCCCAACGGCCACGCCTACGCAGCAACGTGTTCTGTCATTGGTTTGGTAAATAAATGGCCATAACTTGGGAAGCACTTGTCCGATTAATATCAAACCTTGAAAAGGCACATCCTCAGGTCCCCAGCAATATAGCTGGCAAGTTTCAATTAGATCGGACCAGTGGTTGTCGAGAAACAGTAGTCACAGAAACACACACACACACACACACACACACACACACACACACACACACACACACACACACACACACACACACACACACACACACACGCACATTGCTGGAATTATAGATAGATGAATCTCAATGGACTATTTTCATTGGATATTTCAAAACGTCACATTATGTATGTTTAACACGAGCAAATACAACCCATTGCTTCGCTAGCCGGGATATTAAAGGGGGGGGGCAAGAAGGAGGGGCGGGGGACGATGAGGGGTGTGGAAGGGGAAGGCAGTGTGAGGGAAGGGCAAGGGAAGGCAGCGTGAGGGGAGGGTCCAGCCTGGTGTTGGCTTAGTGGTTACGGTGGCTGCCTTGCATTCTTAGGGTCCTGAGATTGAGCCCCATTTCCACTGAATTAACACCAGGTGGGGTTGGCTCAGCCTGTCATCCTTCTGAGATTGGCAAAATGAGTTCCAATGTACTGGTGTAGGGGCACAGCGTCAGCAGCATGGTCAAGCCCCAACAAAATGATAGCTTCCTGGCAGCCAAGCTGAACCGGAGGGTCTGTCCAGACAATATCTGATTAAAAAATTTTTTTAAATTCATACGCAGCCTGTGGCTGCTGGCTGTGTCATTTCCTGGGGCCGACGCCATGCCACTGATGCAATACCCCATGTTACCAGTAAGCTGGTACTCATTTTGCAAACCTCAAAAGGTTGACAGACTGAGTCAACCCATCTGGTGTTAATTTAAATGAAGGGGCTTGAACTAAAGACCTTAAGATCTGAAGCCAGCCACCTTAACTGTTAAGCCAACACCAGGATTTGATATCTGATGATGGTGAGGGACTACAAGAGATCTTTTGGAATCAGGACAAATGGTGAATACAACACAGCAAGGACCATTTTTTACACACCCCTGGACCTCCTTTACATATCCATGGTCCTGCCTGACCTCTCTTTCATCTCTCGACTCTCCCTTACATTCCCCTGGACCTCATTTACATTTCGCTGGGCCAATGATACCTCGACAACGTGCCCGTTTTGTCCCATTGTGAGTAAATCCTCTGAGCCAAAGTTGCACCACCTGAAGAGGTAACTCTGGCCCAGACAAAAAAAAAACAACAAAAACGAAATAACAATGTTCCAGTTGGAGGATTTTGCTGTCTTTGTCTTCCTCATCAAGCGAAAGTCAGGTAGCCACAAAGAAACCCCCTGATTTACTTGTTTTTCACCCAGAAAATCGTTTTTTTTTTTCTGTTAAGCTAAATTTACATTTGTGAGGAAAGGTCTTGCAAATGCAGTATATGATCATACATTGCGATATATATTGTTGCAGTCACCAAGACCATTCCGGCTTCTCGGAAAGAATCTAGCAAGTCATGTCAAAACAATCGCAACACTCACCTGTTTCAAAAAAAACCCCGTGCCAGATCCTCACGTCTAAAGTCGCGTTACCGTGCAGGTTGGGGGTCCTGAAATCGAGCGAGCTTCGCACTGATCTGCGTCCGCATGATCAATCTTATCAGGCTGAGCAAACCTTGACCATGCAGCCAGAGACCAATCATTTTATACGTGTATTGAAAATGCATGGGGGAGGTATGATGAAGGCTCTTTGTGTTCGCCAGTGTTCAAGTGTATAATTCAATTTAAATAAAGGTTTAAAGAGCTTTAAAGGTGGATAAATAAATTACTTCTGGGTTTTGCCACCATTTTACCCAGCGTCTATTACATCACCCCATATAACACGTTACATTAGTTCTTCGTGCCTGTTGTTTGTGTCCTTTATAACGTCCTTAAAAACAGCAAGTTTCCTGTTTGGAATGATTTTCAATTTTGTTTGACTGCCAGGCAGGCAGACGTAGAGTCCCTTTATAGAGAGAATAGCGACATAGAGGGATCGGAAAAATCTAGTCACGTGATTGCGTGGAGCCATTTTGAGTCCATCGCGGACAGGATCGGTCAGCGTTTTAACGTTCCCGCTGTACGCAGCGTTCTCATTCGTGTTTTACATCGATTTTACGACAAAATGACAGGTTGTTGCGGCTTTGGGTACACAGATAGAACGGAGAAGGGATTCAAGATGTATAGATTTCCATCAGATGCTAAAAGACGGAAAATCTGGGAGAACAGAGTCAGTCGTGTTGGATGGAAGGCAACTTCTTGGTCAGTTCTCTGCCAGGTCAGTGTGATGGTGGTCATGGTCCCATATGCGTATATTTGTGTGCTGCGAGTGAGACTGGCCTTTGCTTTGGCTTTCCAGGCTTGTTATCCAATGCTTGTGGATTAATTAGCACTTGAAGGGGAAGGCATCTTTATTTAAAATTAAGTTTGAGTTGGAGTTTTCGAGCGAGATCAATTCATATAGGGTCGAGATCATGTCTCCAAAGTCAGACTCAGACTCAAAGTCAAAGTCAAACTAAAGTCAAAACAAAGACGAATGAAGGGAGAACGGATCCGGGCTAACTCGGCCCACGGACGAACACGGCCCACTCTTCAAAGGCAGGCTTAGGGTCAACAGCAACCCTAATTCTGACCCTAACCCTAATTGTGACCCAAACCCTAATTCTGACCCTAACCGTAACCCTAAACCTAAATCTAACCCTAATCCTAAACCCCAACCCGAGCTTTAAAGAGTAGGTTCTACCAAAGATTTAAAATCTATTAGTGTGGGTGTAGACTACCAGATCTCAGGATACTAAACAGGTCGACACCCCATAGAAGCATAGAAGGGAGCCATCTAACTTCTGAGTGTAGAATGGTCGGGACTGGCTTTTACCTTTGGGGGGAAGGGGGGGGTGGGGGGCATGAGGGGGAAGGGGCATGCATTGAATGTATGTATTTGTCTCTGTTGATTTGAATGTGTGAGGACATTAACTTGTGTTTGTGTGTGTGTGACTTTCAATTTATAATTTGTATGTGTGTGTGACTTTCAATTTATAATTTGTATGTGTGTGCATTAGTACATGCATGTATGTGTGTGTGTGATTGTAAATATGTAATTTGTATATATGTATTAGAGATTGTGTGTGGGTGTGTGTGAGAGAGGGAATGAGGGGGCCGGGTTGGGTGGGCTAATCTATTTTTGGTGGTATGAATATGTGATCGGCAACATGCAGCAAAGTTTAGATTAATAATTTAAATATGAAAATTTAACAAACACAAATATATACCCACACACGATAAACAAGGTCAAACAACTGCAGAAATACAAAGATAACTCTAAACATTGTATTGTACATGTATACGTATAAGCAGGGAGGTGAGAGTTGGAGTCTCGCTCTCGTCTCCCTGAAATTAAAATGAGGCTGAAATAAGCAGCACGTGGACTTGTCCAGTTCATTCCTTCTTTGTCATGGTTCCAAATGTCTGTGACTGTTAAATCACAACCAGCTCTGTGAATTTCTTCTTTATCATCTGGCTCTTAGTTGTCATAAATCTTCTATTTTGTCATCTTCACATAATTTGTTCATTATCAACATGGAAAAGACCATTCCCATCTCTCATACATGGAGAACATAATGGAATACACGGTTCAATGCACGAGCGCCGTTCGGTGGCTCCGCACGCGCACCGCACTGAATGGACTCAAAATGGCGTCAAATCGTTAGTTGTCGATACTCTCTCTATAAAGGGACTCTAGGCAGACGGAGTGAAAATATTATCTCATTCCTCTCTGCAAAGTACGTTAAAAAGAAAAACTTGTCTTCCGATTAATATTCAAAATATGATCTTCATCATCTGATCGAGCGTACTCGGGCATTTTGCCTCTCGATGGCAGAAATAATCTGCAGTGGTTGCCAGTCCTATTGTAGATCGTGGTGTTCGCTTGAACTGGTCTCCCCCCTAAGCCGGAGTGCACTTCATACCGTTCTGCAAGTATATTAGCAGTCGCTAATTCGTGCCTCATCTACCCGCTGCCATAGATGATTTTCTGACCTTGAATGGCTCAAATATCCCAGCAAGCTGGTACTCAATTTGCCGACATCAGAAGGATGACAGGCTGAGCCAACCCCAGTAATCAGTGGCTGCCTGGGTGCTGTGCCTGCTTCGATCTGTGCCATGGTTAAAAGGAAAGGGTTGAAATGGAAATCGGAATTGAAAAGAAGACAGAGATATAATTAAACCTAGCTATTAGACCCATGCAACACACTTTGTCCCGTTAACCCACTAGACATTAGGGGACGGTCTGACTGCACGAAGACTAACGAAATAACTACCTGGGGATCACTGTATGTTGGGTGCCATTACCTTAGAGGAATGCGGTTTTGCAGAACCACAACAATATTTACGACGGAATCGTTAGAGTGCGGGAAGAATGATGGGAGATATAGACACATTACAAAATAGAAGAGTGACCTTTAACTTTACTCTTTCATAGAACCTTTAGGCTTTCATTGAACTCCTCCATGCTTGATACAGCACTGACATTGGTTGGAGAGTAGATACAACATATGTTTTAGGGTTCCCTTTAAATATTGCTAATACAATGTGATCCGATACTTTGGTGATTGACATGAGGTTGTGGAGTAAGGAAGATTTGACGATTATTCCAACTCCACTAATTGCTGCTCCGATTCGACTATGTGCGGCAGAAGCTCCAAACAAGGTGGATCTGCCAATTCTGGTTTGAATATCTGAGTTCAATAGATGGTAAACTATTCTATGCTCTTCAACACAAATCGCTGAGATATTGAAGTCATTGATGTGCTAATGAAGTTCTTTAATTGCACAAGTGGAAGAAAGACTACGACAGTTGAGCTGCCCAATTAACAAAGGTTTCTTAGGGTGGCAAAGTCCTTTCATTGCTCCCATTTCAGATGAGATCCGTCCTTGCGGGTTTAGGGTCTCATTGTCATAAAGGCCAGTAAACCTATGAGATAAATGAAAGTTCGAGGCAGGGGCTTGAACCCTGGTGCTGTTGTACAAACTCATTATTCTTTCAACTGGCTATCACGACGGTGCATCGCCACTACTACCGAGGATCAATTAGATTCGTAGTCATCTGCTATTCGGAGAATTGGCAACCATTGGAGTTTTCCTTCTCCTCGTCTTACTCCAAAATGGATAACTCACAAGACAGTGGGGGGAAGAGGTTTTATGGTGCCTCTGACTCACCAGGTGATTGCATCATTGGTTATTCAAAGGATTTATAAGGATAATCATTCCACCAGTTAACCAACTTCACTCTCAACAATCACAGTCAGATTGTCCCCAACTGCTTGCGCAGTCAACCCTCATATCTAAGGGTCATTCCACTATCCGCAACCTGTGGACGGTTCTCGCATGTTCTCGCATGCGAGAATGTCCCACAGTGTTCTCGCATGAAAACACATCTTTCACAAGAATCTCTCACTGTATGTACGAGCATGCATGCATGCAGGCAGGCAGGCAGGCAGACCTTTGCCAGGTAGATAGCGCGGGTTATAAATACTCCCGCCCCAGATCTCAAAGTGTGTGTGTGTGTGTGTGTGTGTGTGTGTGTGTGTGTGTGTGTGTGTGTGTGTGTGTGTGTGTGTGTGTGTGTGTGTGTGTGTGTGTCATTGATTGGTATCTCCATATGTGGGTGTGGGTTTCAGAATGTGGAATAGAGTCCTCCCAGGGTGGGCTCAAAGTATCCACCTTCATGTCAGTAAGGGGTCACTATTCGTGGACCAAGCTGTGAAGTTTTCTGTTCTCAAAGTTTGGTGCCGTGCGCTCTCCTCAGGATTGTTGCCGAGCCCTGGACAGCTTCCAACTGTAGTTTGTTTGTAGTAATATTCCCAGGGATGGTTTTTAATATCCCTGTGAGGTTCTTCATCCTCATTCCCGTGAGGTTCTTCATCATCACTGGCACAACTTTGGCATTCTTCAGCTTCCAGGATCTTTTCACTTCATGCTTGTGGTCTTGGTATTTGGTCATTTTCTTGACTTCTGCATCATTAGCCCAAAATAACTGGTATAACACCTCAATTAGCAATGCCTTCTTCTCTTTTTTTGTACTTCAGTATGATATCTGGTCGCAATGCTTTGTTTTCGATTTTCATGCTCGATGGGATCATGAGATCGTACAAGAGTGGTACTTCCATGTTTCCAGTGATTTATTTTGGTTCATGTTCCCACAAATTTTCTGGAACTGAGATATCAAAGTCTTTGCAGATGTGCCAGCAGCTTACTTTACAAACTCTGTTGTGTTGTTGTGTGTACAGTTGTTCTGACATGAGTGTGTGTGTGTGTGTGTGTGTGTTTTCGGTCATTAAGCATAATGTATCATTCTCTTGACAAACTCAATCTCTCAATATCTCTCAATATCTCTCTCTCAATATCTCTCTCTCAATATCTCTCTCTCAATATCTCTCTCTCAATATCTCTCTCTCAATATCTCTCTCTATCTCTCTCTATCTCTCTCTCTCTCAATATATCTCTCTCTCAATATATCTCTCTCTCAATATCTCTCTCTCAATATCTCTCTCTATCTCTCTCTATCTCTCTCTCTCTCAATATATCTCTCTCTCAATATATCTCTCTCTCAATATATCTCTCTCTCAATATATATATATATATATATATATATATCTCTCTCTCTCTCTCTCTCTCTCTCTCTCTCTCTCTCTCTCTCTCTCTCTCTCTCTCTCTCTCTCTCTCTCTCTCTCTCTCTCTCTCTCTCTCTCTCTCTCTCTCTCTCTCTCTCTCTCTCTCTCTCTCTCTCTCTCTCCCCACGCACGTGCAAACGCAAGGGGCTGTTGCTCAGTCTCTTGCGGTACGTGTGGAGCCTGTGTTGCTTTCTCTCTTCTTATCATCTTCTCCTCTCTTTAATGTATTTTTTGGGGGTGTTCCTTGTGTACAAACTGTTATCAATGGTTTATCGATTACTTGAAAATTGAATTGGTTTCTTCTCTTCTTTTTTCCACTCTTGTACATAATCCTTTGCTTTGTTGTATTGAATTTTTACCCTTTATACTTTTTTGTAATAAAAGTCTCTCTCTCTCTCTCTCTCTCTCTCTCTCTCTCTCTGTCTCTCTCTCTCTCTCTCTCTCTCTCTCTCTCTCTCTCTCTCTCTCTCTCTCTCTCTGTCTCTGTCTCTGTCTCTGTCTCTGTCTCTGTCTCTGTCTCTGTCTCTGTCTCTGTCTCTGTCTCTGTCTCTCTCTGTCTCTCTCTGTCTCTTTTTTTCTCTCTTTGTCTCTTTTTTTCTCTCTTTGTCTCTTTTTTCTCTCTTTGTCTCTTTTTTTTCTCTCTTTGTCTCTTTTTTTCTCTCTTTGTCTCTTTTTTTTCTCTCTTTGTCTCTTTTTTTTCTCTCTTTGTCTCTTTTTTTTCTCTCTTTGTCTCTTTTTTTTCTCTCTTTGTCTCTTTTTTTTCTCTCTTTGTCTCTTTTTTTCTCTCTTTGTCTCTTTTTTTCTCTCTTTGTCTCTTTTTTTACAATAAGGCAATACTACACAATAATGACTACTACAGTGCTTCTGCAGACAACATTTTGAGTCTGGCTTTTGGGTGCCAGAATTGTGAGCTGGGCGATATAGATAAGAGGATGATTTGTAAACTGCTTGCATCTGGGTGGTGCTGTACTATATACATTTACATGGGGAGAATTGGGGTCATCTCCCCACTCTGAACCCCTAACCTGTAGGTTTAAAAATGTTTTCTTGCATCTCCATTTGCCAAGAGGATTCCAACGGTATGCAATATGATTGGGTTAATACACGTGGGGCCGATTGTATTGATGGACAGATCGACAAAATACAACTTTATATCTATATTATAAAGCAGGAGTGTCTGTCTGTCTGTCTGTCTGTCTGTCTGTCTGTCCATCCATCTGACACTGAACTTCCTTCTCAGTTTTGGGGCTAGCCCTGCCAAAACTTCTGTGGAACGTTTTGGGGTCCCAGCGGAGGTTCTAAGGTCGATGTAAGTTTTCATAAATACCTCAATACAATTATGATTTTGGGATTCGATCTGCACGAAGCTGCTCATGATCCAGATGTGACGTCATAATGGCGTTTATATTCGTTTACCTCACGTGTTTGTAATATTGTATTTTGTTATTTTAATGGTATAGTATTAATTAACCTCTGCCATCTTCAAAGATGGATGGAGGTTACTGTTTTCACCCCTTTCTGTTTGTTTGTTTGTGTTTATTTGTTTGTTTGTTTGTTTGTGAACAGTATTACGGAAAAACTCCTTGACGGATTTCGACGAAACTCGGTGGGAGGGTTAGGTATGGTCCAAGGATCTTGGCATTAAATTTTGGACTTGGTCCCCCCCCCAAAAAAATTGTTACCCCCCCCCAAAAAAATAAGAGAAATTTTTTTTTGCATTTCTACATGTTTCAAGTGATTTCCAACCTGCCCCAAAAAATTGTTACGCCCCCCCCCCAAAAAAATTGTTAGAGAAAAAAAAATTGGGGGGGGATTTCTACATGTTTGAAGTGATTTCCAACCCCCCCCCAAAAAAATAGCGAGAAATTTGTTTTTTTTTGCATTTCTACATGTTTTAAGTGATTTCCAGCCCCCCAAAATTGTTACCCCCCAAAAAAGATTTTTTTTTTTGCATTTCTATGTTTTGTGATATCCACCCCCCCCCAAAAAAAAATTGCGAGAATTTTTTTTTTTTTTGCATTTCTACATGTTTTAAGTGATTTCTAACACCCCCCCCAAAAAAAATTGTTACCCCCCAAAAAAATTTGTTAGAGAAATTTTTTTTTTGCATTTCTACATGTTTTAAGTGATTTCCAACCCCCCCAAAAAAAATTGTTAGAGAATTTTTTTTGAATTTTTACATGTTTTCGGTGATTTCCACCCCCCCCCCCACCAAAAAAATTGTTAGAGGAAAAAAAAAATTTTGCAACTTTTTTTTCAACAAAATTTCGATTTCTTTTTTTTGCATTTCTACATGTTTTAAGTGATTTCCAATCCCCCGCCCCCCCCAAAAAAAATGTTGGAGAAAAGAACTATAACTCTGTGAGCACTGTTGACATCATATTTAATGAATAAGATATAAGGTTCACTTGAGTGACCCAGCAGTATTGGCGGCGGAGGTTTTGCACTCTCCCGAGTGCTCCCCCTCTAGTTTGTGATTGGAATGATGCTGTTTGGAATGAAAATATATCGAGAGATATTGAGTTTAAAGGAGAATTAGGAAATCACGTGAGGTGTTCCACCCGTGACATTCACGGATTCGGTGTTTGTAGTGTCATCAATTTTTGCTCAAGTTCTTCGCGGACCGGCTGTCCAGTCTCTCCCATGCATAACATAGCACGGGTACCTCACCAGTACTTGGAAGGTCAGATTTTCGTTGCTGCATGTCTCTCCATCTAAAACTCGTTTTTCCTGACATTAACAAGCAAAGTATGTGACTTTTTTTTTTCTCCCCATTACCTTCAATTTTCATCCTCCCCACTTTCCAAACATCCCCCATTCTCCCAACTAATCTCTTTCTTATCTCAAAAAATAAATAAAAAATACCCCAAAACAACACGCTCACCTTCTCCCGATTCTGCTTCTTCTTCTTAACTTCCTCCTCGTCTTCTTTCTCGATTTTTTTTTTACACTTCCATGACCTAATCTGTTGAACTCTCTCAAACATTAATATTAACAACAAAAACGATCTTATAATGCTTCATCCTCCTCTCTCACACATGTGGTACTCTTTACTGTTTCACAATACACAACTCTTCTGCTATTTTAACAGACTGCTCTCATTTCGACCTCTCCTTCATTCCTTGCCTAAAAAATCCAACTATTACAGCGCTTCTTCTCTCCATTCTCTGAATTCGCCTTCATTGCATCCATCAAGAATTGTGTTAAATCGCATCTCTGACCTAAAACTTTTAAAAACCACAGTTTGCCATGGATGCTCGCTTTCCATCAACCATTCTTTTTTTCCAACTTAAGTGCCAACTCACCCCCCTCACCCCTCACTCTCACTCTCAAAGCAACCATCCCACTCTTCTCCCTCCAAGCCTCCCTCTCACCTCTCTCAAAAATTCCCCCCTCACCTTTCTCCCACTTTTCATCCCCCTCACTCATCCTTCTCAAAGTTTCCCCCCTCTCATCCACCAAGCTGCCTCCCTCCACTGCCCTCTCACCTCCATCTCTTCACTCCACCTCCTCAAATCCTCAACTGCCTTTTTCCTTGTCTCTTGTCCCCCCTCTCCCCCAGCACCACAGAGCCTTTTCTCCTCCTCATTTGGCCCCCTCCCCTCGCTATTCTGCAATATACCACACTCTTTCAACAACCCTCCTTACCTCCCCCGCTCGTCCCTTGTCCTACCCTCCCCTCCCCCTCCACCTCCTGCACCCAAAGCCTCCTCCCCTACCTCTTCATTAAAAGTGTGGACCTCAAATATCCGGGGCCTTCGCTCAAACCTTTTAGATCTTTCCATACAGGTTGCCACTGACAAACCAGACATTATCTGCCTAACAGAAATGTTCCTCTCCCAAGACATGTCTGACTCCCAAGTATCTCTCCCCGGTTACTCCCTCTTACGGTATGACAGACCTGAGCCTCGTCCTGGTGGAGGTGTTGCTCTCTTCATCAAAGACTCTATTCCTCACTCTCCATGCACTGCTCTCACTCCCCCATACCCCCAGGAATACCTCTGGCTTCGGCTTCCCCTCCACTCCCACCTCATGTTTATATGTGTACTGTACCGTCCACCGAACAGTGATGACTCCATCTACACCTCACTATCCGAAAACATGGACCATCTTCTATCTTCTCATCCAAACTCTCTCTTCCTCTTATGTGGTGACTTCAATTGTCATCATGCCAGTTGGCTAGGTGTGGGTACCTCTCTCACCTGTCATGGCACCTCAGCAAAAGTTTTCTGCGACTCATTGGGACTGACTCAATCGGTCAACTTCCCGACCCGGATCTCAACCAATGGTACTCCATCTCTTCTGGATCTGGTTTTGACAAATTTCCCTGACAATATCTGCTGCTCTTCCTTCGCTCCAATCGGTTCTTCTGACCA
The DNA here is from genome assembly GCF_056783735.1 of Eptatretus burgeri. Classification (NCBI taxonomy): domain Eukaryota; kingdom Metazoa; phylum Chordata; class Myxini; order Myxiniformes; family Myxinidae; genus Eptatretus; species Eptatretus burgeri. Next base: position 9,566,303 of record NC_140978.1, read on the forward strand.
CGTCCTTGTCAAAGTGGACATCTCTCTGGCTGTTATCAGAGAACCACCTCACCGCCGTCGAGTCTGGAATTTCACTCAAGCAGACTGGCAGGGTCTCCGAGCAGCCATCAAACTTACAGACTGGTCTCCTATCACTACTTTCTCAAACATCAACTCATCCTGGGAATTCTTTCAAAGAAACTTGCTCTCCCTCATGCACAGATTTATCCCCTCTCGTGTTCAGTTGTCTTACCCTTCCTCCCGCCCCTGGTTTACTGAAGCTTGTGGCGAGGCAGTTGTCCTGAAACAACTTGCCTTTGCTTCATGGAAAGCAAACCCAACTGAGGGCAATCTCAGTTCCTTCCACAAAGCTCGGAACAAGTGTGTATCTACCCTCAGGAGAGCCAGAAAACAACATCTTTCTCATCTCAAGTCTGAACTCTCAAACCTCTCTCCCTCCTCAAAATCCTGGTGGCATTTAATCAAATCTGTTTCTGGTGTATGTTTCCCCTCCATCCCCTCCCTTACCTCAAATGGCCGCACTGCTGATACCGCACGTGATAAAGCTGAATGCCTAAACTTGGTGTTTGCAGCTAAATCTTGTGTCCAAAACCCATCACTTTCTCTACCCACTTTACCCAGTTGCACCCAACTGTCCCTGGACTCTGTGTCCTTTACTCCTGACAAGGTGGAGAGCTTGCTTTCAAACCTCGAGTCAGATTCTGCAACCGGTCCAGACGGCATCAGCCAACGTGTCCTCAAAGCCTGCTCTTCTGCTCTTGCTCACCCTCTCTCTGTTCTATTCACCCTCTCATTTGCCCAAGGTCATCTGCCATCTGCTTGGAAATCTGCTAACATCACTGCCCTGCATGAAAAGGTACAAAAACAGATCCCTGTAACTACAAACCAATCAGCCTTCTCCCAATCATCAGCAAGGTTATGGAATCCATCATCGCTTCAGACATGAAATCCTTCCTCTTCTCCAATGGCTTGATTTCCAATCATCAATTTGGTTTCAGACCAGGTCACTCTACCCTAGATATGCTGCTTCTGCTCTCCCATCAATGGATGGAGGTCCTCAATGCCAGACAGGAAATCCGAGCCGTATCCCTGGACATATCACGTGCTTTTGACACAGTCTGGCACCCTGCACTACTCACCAAACTCTCTTCCCATGGTATTCAAGGCCATCTCCACTCATGGCTCGCAGACTTCCTCTCCTGTCGCAGTCAACGTGTGGCCCTAAATGGAGTTCTTTCATCCCCTCTTCCTGTGCAGGCTGGAGTTCCTCAAGGTAGCGTTCTGGGCCCTGTTCTTTTTCTGTTTTTCATCAATGATCTCTCCGACTCTCTGGAAAATCCTCTATTTCTCTTTGCCGACGACTCCACCCTCTGCCGTACCATCTGTCATCCCTCAGACCAGCAAGCAGCAGCTTCTTCACTCACTGCAGATCTGGATAAAATCACAAACTGTTCCAACACGTGGAACATGTCTTTCAATCCAGACAAATCTCACACTCTCACTATGTGTCTTCGAAAGGACTGTTTAGAAACCCCCCCATCCACTTTCTCAACAATCCTCTGGAAGAAGTCTTTTCTTTCAAGCTTCTGGGTCTCACTATCTGCCATGACCTTTCCTGGGAAAGTCACATTTCCAAACTCGCCTCAAAAGCCAGTCACCGACTGGGAATCCTCCGTCGTGCAAAGTCCTTGCTCGGCCCTCTTGAGCTCCTGACCACTTACAAAGCTTTTGTCCGTAGCCTGATGGAGTACTGCTCTCCCCTCTGGGCTGGTGCACCTGCCTCCCACCTTTCTCGGCTTCACGCTGTCGAAACCAGGGCATTTAAGATCATCGGCATCTCCCGCAATGAAGCTGAGTCTTTGGGCCTCTCACTCAATCACCGCAGGTTGGTCGGTGGTCTTTCTGTCTTCTACCGACTCCTCTCCAGCCTTGCCCCCCCTGCTCTCTCTGCGATTTGTCCCCACCACATTTCCACAGGGCGCTCAAGGTCCGCCAACAACCCCCTTCTGGTAAAACTACCAAAATCACGAATCACTGCTCATCTTCACTCTTTCATTCCTCTTTTTTCCCGCCTTTGGAATAAACTTCCTCACTTTATTCTTTCCCATTCTTCCCTCCAGGCTTTCAAAACAGCTGTTCACTACCACCTCTTATCTTCCCCCATCCAAATCCTTGATCTTTTCTACCCCCGATAATCCACCCAAGCCCACTTCCTTCAATTCCCCTGCTTTCCTTCCTGAATGTCCCTGTAATGTCCATCTTCTCATCGCCATGTTCCCCGTCCCATCCTCATCCCTCTCCCTTCCACAGTTCACCTAATGTGTCTGTTCCCCACTGTTTTGTCCCTTCCACTCCCGCCCCTCTTGTCTCATGCCCCCTTGCTGTGAGTTGTGTGTTAGCTCTCATACGAGCATCGACAAGGTATACAAAAAAAAAAAAGTATGTGACTTGTTATGAATAGATGGTGCCACCTTTCAGCTCTTTCCATCCTGGCACTTCCAGTAGAGGGTGGCTCAACTTACCCCATTGCTCAACTCAATCCCCTCCACATATCTCCATGGTCCCTTTGAGGGAGTGTTCACTCCCACAAACGCTGGAAAAAATAAAAGGTCCACAACATCCATTCGCATCAACTTTTTAGGTAACCACGTCACTAATAAGTTTACTAATTCATCAGAGAAAGACCTGCTTGCGCTCAAACATCAGAGGTATTTACGAGAATCCTGAGATCCCTCATGCTGACGGACTAAGGGGATAATACACTATACGTCTATACCAACACATTTAGCAACTAGAGGGGGAGCATTCGGTAGAGTGCAAAACCTCTGCCGCCAATACTGCTCGGTCACTCAAGTGAACCTGATATCCTATTCATTCAATTTGACGTCAACAGTGTTCACAGAGTTATAGTTTGCAACTTTCCCTTTTACTTTTAACTTTTACATACTCAATTCATTCGTCATAACTAGATTCCTTGAGACAGAAATTGATTTTATGTGGGTATATCCACCTGAAGTTCAAAATCAGCCGGAATTTTAATTTTGGCATGTTTTTGTTGGAAATCACTTATAACATGAAGAAATGCAAAAATAAATCGAAATTTTGTTGAAAAAAAAGTTGCAAATTTTTTTTTCTCTAACAATTTCTTTTTTGGGGAGGGGGGGGGGGTGGGGGAGGTTTGGAAATCACTTAAAACATGTAGAAATGCAAAAAAAAAATTCAAATATTTTTTCAAAATGGCCACCATAGCGGCCATATTGGACTTTGGACCAAGTCCAAAATGTAATGGCATGATCCTTGGACCATATCTCATCCCCCCACCAAGTTTCGTCGAAATCCGTCGAGGAGTTTTTCCGTAATACTGTTCACAAACAAACAAACAAACAAACACAAACAAACAGAAAGGGGTGAAAACAGTAACCTCCGATCTTCGATGGCGGAGGTTAACAAACAAACAAACAAACAAACAAACAGAAAGGGGTAAAAACAGTAACCTCCGATCTTCGATGGCGGAGGTTAAATATCATGCTGTATAATATCATTTTTAACCCCATCTCTCAATGGTGAAGAATCACTTAAAAAATTAAATAATTCTCGTATTCACATCTGGATTCGGATCTTCACCAAAATTGAATCAATTCTTCCTCGTGGCACTCCCAACCTGTCCATCAAGTATCGTGTGAATCCATCCATAACCTTTTGAGATATTGTGCTATATGTCGTTTTTGGTCCAATCTCTCAATGGTAAAGAATCACTTTAAAAATTAAATAATTCTCGTATCCAGATCTGGATTCGGATCTTCACCAAAATTGAATCAATGGGTCATCCCGTGCCAACTCACCTAAATTTCAAAAACCTCCCCAGGTCACCTCCTCAGATTTTGCTGGAAAAAATTCTTAAATGTAGATGTATATGGCTCTACCCACCATGCAAAAGATTAGCTTTCAATTCCTCATAGTTTAAAAAAATATCCATCTCTTGAGACCTTTGAAATTTGGCCCTAAAAATGCCAAATGTGAAAAACGCATTTTTTTTCAACTTCAGGGGCTTATAATTTTATAATGGACTCCTCTAGAAAGTTAATATTGCAAATATTTACTAATTGGCATCCAAATTTTTCAATTATGGCATCAGATAGCCTCTGGGATGCATATTTCTCACTCTATAGGAAGCTAAAAATGGCTTTTGGGCCAAAACGAGCTAAAATAAGGTGAAACTATAGGAGCCCTCCTGAAAATATAGAACAACTTTGAATTTTTTCCTCATAACATAGTGATTATAGGGTCATTATCTATCCATATATACATTTTTGTTGGGATAATACAGTTAGGTGATGAATTATAAAAGTTTTACCATGAGCCCTTGCCTCCGAGGGCTCTAAAATGGACCAATTTTGTCCCCTGGTTTGACCTTGTGGCTAGGGGTTTAGGATCTTAATTTTTTTTTCTAAAGATTGCTTCATATAAGATGTGTTTACTGACCGAATAATTTTATCTAACGCTCATGGCTTCATATTAAAATAAATTTTTATTTACATGCACGTTTTTTTATAATTATTCACTTTTTTCATATTCATGAGCTTATAAATCTGAAACTGAACACTCGAGCAAAGTGATACTGCAGATATTTATAAACTGGCATATTAAATTTAAGGATCTGTTATCAGAATGCCTGATAAATGCATGTTTCTATCTGTAGGAAGTTGAAAATGCCACTTTGACCAAAAATGGTGAATATGCAGGAGGCATAAACTGAGGTTATTAAACAACTTAGATTATTCTTCTCATCAATTAATAATTATAAGTACATTTTTTTATTCAAAAAAAAATTCTTGCAATGATAATCCAAACATATGCTTGGATTTTAATATAAAAAACATGTCCTACAGTTCTCTATTTGAAGTCATTAGTTATGACATACACCACTAGATGGAGTAATGGTCTTTCACAACACTAGGAGCAGCACAGTCAACCTGTCTGTCTGTTTGTCTGTTTGGAGAACAAAGGAGAGGAGGAAACAAAGGAAATCGATGCAGAAAAACCTTGGCCCAGTGGCACAAGTTTGACAAGTAGATGCACTGTTGGAACCAAATTAGACCAGGAGTGTCACAAGACCTATTATACAAGGAAGGTTGGGCTAAAACAAGTTGCTGCTTTGGAGAAGAAGCCACAAGAATTGATTTCATGGAGATCAGGAATTACTTTCAGTTCAGAAGACAGTATTTGCCGACATCATGATCAAATTCTTCTTTGTGACATCACAAGAAATCCAACAAAATGCAATGGAGTATGACCTTGAGAAGCGCTTCAAAGCAGCAACAACCATTGCTGGTACACGGTCACACTATGGTTTCCTGCCAATCTCCTCAACACGTCTGGAGATGAGATGGGTTTCTTCTGATGCTGTATCATCAACAGTATGCACAGGACCAGAAACCACACAAGCTCATCTGTCCCAGTTATTAGTCCCAACCCTAACTGAACTGGATGTATACCAGGCTGGGAAATATATTGCTTGTGTTTATGACAGAAAATGGTACATTGGGAAAATTTGTAGTCATGAATAGTAGTAAAAGAATCATTTTAAAGATTAAATAATTGTCGTATCCAGATCTGGATTCGGATCTTCACCAAAATTGAAACAATTCTTCCTAGTGGCACTCCCAACCTGTCCACCAAGTTCTGTGTGAATCCATCCATAACCTTTTGAGATATTGTGCTGTATATCGTTTTTGGCCCAATCTCTCAATGGTGAAGAATCACTTGAAAAATTAAATAATTCTCGTATTCACATCTGGATTCGGATCTTCACCAAAATTGAATCAATTCTTCCTAGTGGCACTCCCAACCTGTCCATCAAGTTTAGTGTGAATCCATCCTTAACCTTTTGAAATATTGTGCTGTATATCATTTTTTGCCCAATCTCTCAATAGTGAAGAATCACTTTAAAAATTAAATAATTCTCGTATCCAGATCTGGATTCGGATCTTCACCAAAATTGAATCAATTCTTCCTCGTGTCACTCCCAACCTGTCCACCAAGTTTCGTGTGAATCCATCCACCATAACCTTTTGAGATATTGTGCTGTGTGTCGTTTTTGGCCTCATCTCTCTCAATGGTGAAGAATCACTTGAAAAATTCTCAGATCCGGATCCGAATTCAGAATGATCTTCACTAAAATCGAAACAATTCGTCCTCGTCACGCACCCAACATATCGAGCAAGTTTCGTCGTAACTCAGATTCAAATCGAATCTGCGAATCAGAATCGGCTGTGGGTGAAATAGCGAGAAACGCGTCACTTCCGGTGTTTGACGTGTCGGAAAGCTGATCGGCAAATTTTTTTTTTCAGGTAACGAGCGTCCATCTATTTATTACATACGCAGATTTGACGGATGGACGATCGGTCTCTCCCTACACTGTAAAATTAGATGACTTCCCTAATTTCCTCTCATTAAGTTAGGCACTCCGATTCTTTTTCTTTTCTTTCTCCACTCTTTTGTAATTCCACCTATCGTTTCTCCTCGGCCGTCTTCTCCATTTTAACTTCATCAACGTCCTTCCCCCCTTCCCACTATGTGCGTATGTAATAAGTAAATGGCACGAAACATTGTGCGACCTCAACTAATGATACTTGCATTAAAAAAAACAGTTGTGTGAGGTGTTTTTCACGGATTATGGCCAGAGACTATATGCACCTGAGTTCGATAGACGATGTCCTGAGGGACACCTGGATTGTTAAAAGACGAGTTTGTTAAACGGCGTCACCATTTCCGACGTACCACAAACGACCGATTAAAGTGTCGACGTATGCAGAAATCGGTTGGATGGGTCAATGTAATTGGCTCTCTGAAGAGGAAGTTGTTTTTCCTGGTGCACCTGCAGCAGCCAGCCAATGACAATGCGTTCTGCCGCTGATCATCCCAGGGGCGGTTCCTCCTCGCCTCACTTGGGCCACGCCCCCCCGGCTGAGGAGCTTGTTACCGTACGTGGGTGGGTGGACACGTAAGGCCTTCGGCTTGGGCTCGCCGCGTTGGAGCGGCATGGCAGCTGCGGAGGAAGGAGCGGTTACTGATCAGTTGCAGCAATATTCTGAGGAAGAAGGGGAGGGGAGACGTGAAGGCCGAAAGGTAGGGGTCGATGTATTGCAAGAGGAACTTAAAGAGGGACAAGGACTTGAGGGACTGCAAGAGGGACAAGGAGTTGAGGGACTGAAAGAAGGACAAGGAGTTGAGGGACTGCAAGAGGGACAAGGAGTTGAGGGACTGAAAGGACAAGGAGTTGAGGGACTGCAAGAGGGACAAGGAGTTGAGGGACTGAAAGAAGGACAAGGAGTTGAGGGACTGAAAGAAGGACAAGGAGTTGAGGGACTGAAAGAAGGACAAGGAGTTGAGGGACTGAAAGAAGGACAAGGAGTTGAGGGACTGAAAGAAGGACAAGGAGTTGAGGGACTGCAAGAAGGACAAGGAGTTGAGGGACTGAAAGAAGGACAAGGAGTTGAGGGACTGAAAGAAGGACAAGGAGTTGAGGGACTGAAAGAAGGACAAGGAGTTGAGGGACTGAAAGAAGGACAAGGAGTTGAGGGACAGCAAGAAGGACAAGGAGTTGAGGGACAGCAAGAAGGACAAGGAGTTGAGGGACAGCAAGAAGGACAAGGAGTTGAGGGACAGCAAGAAGGACAAGGAGTTGAGGGACAGCAAGAAGGAGTTGAGGGACAGCAAGAAGGACAAGGAGTTGAGGGACAGCAAGAGGAAGTTGAAGAAGGACAAGGAGTAGAGGGACAAGTAGTTGAGGAACAGCAAGAGGAAGTTGAAGAAGGACAAGGAGTAGAGGGACAAGTAGTTGAGGAACAGCAAGAGGAATTTGAAGAGGGACAAAAGCAAGAACATAAAGAAGAAGATCACAAACAAGAAGAAGATCATAAAGAAGATCACAAGCAAGCACCGGGGAAGGAAGAGGTGCCGTTCCAAGTTGTTGACCCGGGGCAGCCGAGCCAAGGCCGTTTCGGCGGTCTGCGCGCTCGCCTCGAGTCCGGCTCGGTGTCCAGCCGTGAGATTGTGGACGAGTTTCTGAACCTGGTGAGGGTGCGATCCACGTATGTGTGTCAGGTGTGCGTTCCGTGCAGGTGTGCGCGTGTTCCAATGGTACTGTGCGTGTGTGTGTGTGTGTGTGTGTGTGTGTGTGTGTGTGTGTGTGTGTGTGTGTGCGCGCGCGCGTTTTCGACGAGGCCTTGGAGCACGCGGAAGTGCACCGCACGGTCTGCACACGCACTTGGATTTGCTCCAAGACCATTTTCCCGCACCATGGAGTCTCGTCTCGTCTCGTCTCGTATTTCCTGATTTGCAGTCCTACCCAGAATCCTCCTTTTGTGCTGAAGCCCCGATGTCGATGTACAAATATGCTTGAAACCCTTTATCGTGTTGTTGTTGTTTACGCTCTAATTTGTCCTCATCCATCTATTCGTGGTGGTATATTTTCATGTGTACTATTGTTGTTGTATAGTTTGACATTTGGTTCAAAACTAAACTAAATTGGTCACGTGTCCACACGCATCCTACCCGATGTGTTTATAATACAAGAGAGCCCTTTGGTATGTTGGACCAATTGCTTGTCTGAACAAAAACAACAGGTTTCCCAGCCTGGAAGCCTTGGAACCCTCATAATAATAATAACAACAATAATAATAATAACAACAACTAGAAAGAGCAATCAGAGATTGCAGACGCTCATCAGGACTTGTTTTGTGTGGTGTTTGTGTTCTGGTGTGTTATGTAATTAATAAGAGACATAATTAGAACTGCTGGTAGTGATGACCGGGTACGAAGACATCCCGCTTTGATCGGACACCTGACCCTGACTCGTGACGTTTTTCATTATTATTCAATTAAATATAGAATGGATTTAAAATAAATCCAATGGAAGACCAAATAAGTTCAGTCCTGCATTGGAATCAGGAACCCGAACAAGCAAAAAGCAAAGATGAAGTCATCAGGAGGAACCTGGATAGGATTCACATTTCAGCTGCTGCTACTCCACCCTCAAACACATCCAGGCACATATAAGGAGCCTTATTCCCAAAAAATAAATAAATAAAAGAACCCAGATCAAATTATTAAATAATTCTGGCTGCCAGACCATGTGTCCGATTAAGTTGAAATTTAAAAAATATATTCCCCATCACGAGATCATAAATGTGAAGTTTCACATTTACAGATTGAGCAGTTCCAGAGAAAACATTTAATATTTTACTTCAATTCAGTATGGGTGCCAAACCTGTGACCTATCAATTATTCCTGAACAAACTTGTACACCCATCCCTTAGGGAACATTTTTGTGAAGTTTCTCCTTGATCTGTTCAGCCGTTCTGGAGAAGATTTTTCTTGGTTTTTGGGTAGATCCAATATGGTTGCCAAACCATGTGACCTATGACATTTGTGTGAATCTTTTATACCTCATGGATAGGTGGTCACACGTGTAAAGTTGCGCCTCGATCTATTCAGCAACTTCAGAGAAGATTTTTGAAGGTTAAAAAACAAAAAATAACCAACAAAAAAAAACCAATATGGCTGCCGAATCACGTGACTGATTACGTCATCAATATTTTTTGTCCTGTGGATCATTTTATCCCTCTGAGCTTCAAAAATTTTCATACTGATCAGATGTAGCGTTCTACATATGCACTTATGACGCCATAAAGGCACCTATGCCTTAATAAAATAATCGCACTTCCTTCCCCATGGGGAGTATTTTTTATGTGCCAAGTTTCAATTTTTTCCTTGGTGCAGTTTCAGAGAAACAGAGGTCCAAAGTTTTTTCTGTTTTTCCAACATCGTTGCTGCACCATGTGACCTATGATGTCATAATTATTTAAACATTCTACCTGAGTAGTCGCACCAATGGTGAAAATTTCGACTCAATCCGACAAGCGGTTGCTGAGAAAAACACAAGTTCTGTGCGGACAAATAAACAAACAAAAAAACAAGAAGACGTCGTGCGGAGCACGACACTTGCAAAATCCATAAAATAAATTTGACCTAAAAAAATAATTGGTGGTTGAATTCAATGATCAAATATGCAACTCCTTTTCAAATTTCAAGTCAATCAGACATTTGTCCGATGTTGACAAATTGTTGACATTTGTCCGATGTTGACCTTTTGACCTCAAAAACAATAGGCTTCTTCCTTATGACAGACTCTACCATGTGGTGGAGTTTCGTGAAGATCGGTTTAAAATTGTGACCTGCAGGCGACAGACAGACAGACAGACAGACAGACAGACAGACAGACAGACAGACAGACAGACAGACAGACAGACAGACAGACAGACAGACAGACAGACAGACAGACAGACAGACAGACAGACAGACAGACAGACAGACAGACAGACAGACAGACAAAATCGACTAACCAATAAACTTGAAAAATATTCGATTTTGCAAGTAACAAACAAACGACCCCAACTGCGATACCCTCTCCTTTGGTGAGGGTAATAATTGGAGGTCTTTTGGGGGTCTTAAAGGGTCTTCAAAGGTCGAAGGTGTCTCAGCAGTCTGTAGGGTCAAAAGTTACATTCCTATAGTACATAATTAATAACTATACGTACGTAATTAAGACACAAGAAGCATGCCTCACACACAAACACACACTTCATCCATTTACAGTAGATGGTGTGGTCATCACCCAGAGGGTTTTCTGAGACGCAGGCTGTAGCTGTAGGTGTGGCTGTGGCTGTAGCTGTGGATGTTTGTTCAGGCCCTGGGGTCACCTCCATCTGCCTTTGTGGCTGTGGTTATGGCAGAGTGTATGGTGTGACCGGATAAAGCTCCAGCTGATCGTATCGAGCGCATGGCCCTGGTTTCCCACACTTGGAGCCTGCACTCTGTGATTAATGGCCAAATGTCCAAGGGAGCAATTTTGTTCCCTTGACTTTGTTCACGTCCTGTTGGCTCATGTTGAGGGCTGCATATGGGGTACATTGGGTTGAATAATTAGGTGTTGTTTTGTGTTGAGTTTTAATGCATTTCTCTAATTATTTTCTCCGTTGACATTGTGGAAATAAATTGGTTAACACACACGAAATAATTGTTTATATATCCGAGCTGTGAGCTGTAACTTCATGGAAACGTCCGACTGTTTTTGATTGGGTTGGTGACACATTTGTGTGCCATAGCAGTTGGTGTTGTATCGACTATAAGTGACTTGCAACTTAACCTCACAGAACTTGTGCATTCTCCAATGGGATGTGCTGTTGGATTGGATCTTGGATAACCTTGCTACATGTGTGTATATGTGTGGGTCTGTGTGTACGTACAAGTTGCTGTTGTTGGTTTCTATGTCCACACATGGGTGGGCTTCAGGAGATGGAACAGAGACATACTAGGTCTGAAAGTATCCACCTCCGTGTGTGCGTGTGTGCATGCTGTTCGTGTTTGATGGAAGAACACAATGTTTTTTTTTTTTTTTTTTTTTACTTTGTTCATTGACATAAGTAATGACCCATTCCTCTTTCATAAAATTCTGGAATTTGAGATCAAGATGTCATGTTGTGGTTGAATGGAGGGGTTTAATACTTTATGGGTACTTGTGAGCTCTGTGATGGCACGTTTATTACCCCTTAAAGTACCATTAATGTTTCTAGTTTACAGTTTCATTGAATTATCTTGAGATTGAAACTAGTCTCTCGATTCTAGTATAAACCATGAAAATCAACAGGACATTCATACGATTCATGACGGGAGTGATGAGTGGTGGTTAAGCAAATAGTTGAGAAAAACCTCGAAGACATCCTTAACTTCTGCATTATTTCTCAGCTCGTGATGGGACAATTCGATTTGGAGGCAAACTTTGTGGTGGCTGATCCAGAGAGTCTCCGCTGTCTGGTGGAGATGCTCGACTTGTGCGAGGATGAGTGTCGTGCACAGTTGTTTGGGCTGTTCTCGGCCCTACTTCGGAAGAGCTTGCAAAACCTGCATATCTCTACGGAGGCGAGCCTGATCGCCTTGCTCCTGGAAAGACTGCAGGCTCAAGATGATGTAACTGCTGGTAAGAAAAAAAACCAGGAAGATGATGATCCCTCTGGTCTCTTTCGGAACAGGGCCTCATAATTGTTTATTTTTTTTAATCTTCTTTTTTTGGGCTTTGTTTGGGATGTCATGGACTATTTTGTTTGCGTGATGTAAGCACAGAATCACCATTGGCAGTTGCGGGGTATTCAGACCCCCCCCCCCACATTTTTAGCAAGAAGACATTACTTCCCCTTTCTGTGAAATATTTCCATTTGCATCCTCCTGCCGTCCACCTTCTCTCAAAAATGTAAGAATCCAGGCGGCTAATTATTCCACTTGCATGCACTGCCCGAGGCCAAGCTTTTTGAAAGACTGGAAATGCAAGTCGATATTAATACTCTTGTGACAAAATGTATACTGCTCTGTTTTCTGGAAGTGGCTTTCTTTCCCAATTTGATTTAGTCTTTAACATGCAGTGTAAGATTCCAAAATCGGATAACTTTTTTTCAAAATGCCAAAAAATGAACCCTTTCGGACGATCAGAGATTTGCTTTTATTTTCTTTGCTTGCCAAGCCACACTGTCCAGTGACACCTCCATGTTTGTTTCCTTGTAATTTCATATGATCGGCCATGGATCTCAAAAGCAGTGTTTACCTGCATTAACGGCTGTGCATAAATGGGTTTGCAAAATCACCTTTGATAAATAACTTGCAAATGATGAAGTGCACCACCTGAAGTGTCACCTTGAATAGAGACTGACAGGAGAGCACAGAGTTGTGTTTACATGTGTGTACATGCATGTTTGTCTGTCGGTCACATTCTGGTCTAGTGTGAGTCGTTGAGTCCATCGATGGAAACATCATGAATGGTGTAATGTTATCGGTCGTTTGGTAGGTTGCGGTTCTTTGATGCCCTGAGTGTGTTTCAGGAGTCTGTCGCTCACCATAAGTGAGCGATGGACATGAGACCTACTCATTCAAAGCAGAATTTTTTTTTCAGTTATCCCATCGGTCCAATTGCTTCGAGGTAGCTTACTTGAGTTTGAACTGTCGAGTCCTGGTTAAATTCCTACAGACCGACATCCTAATTAATCCTAATTTAACTACAGACCGACATCCTGGTGTTTTGCAGGCAAGGCATCAATATGTGCACTGTTGTGTTGGATGGAACACTAAAGGTGCAAGCATTTTCTTGTGTGTGTTAAGGATCTGGTTGTTAAGCGCCAGCAACTTTTAAAAGGTGTGTCGGTATGCACCTGGGGGTTTCCTTCCCTGCAATTGAAGGTTTGCGCTTCACGAGTATGAACGAACGTACAGATCAGTTACCAATCAAATGGATCTTTGTCAGTTGGGGTCTGTGACTTCTGAGTGAAGTTACAGTTACCACATCAACAGCGTAATGTTTTTGAAACTTGTATTTTAAGAAGATACAAAGAAGTCAAATGAGGAAGTTCAGCATCACATACAATGCCCAACTCAGATTCCTGCGTTAAGTTGTTTCCGCCAAGTGTCCCTGTCCTGCAGGCTCAACTCGCGCATGCTCACCTCGTCCTCCGGGGTTGTTGAACGATCGAGTCCTGTCGCGTCATTCTCACTCTGTGTCCTTGCTGCATCCTGTGGGGCTGTCCAACGATCGACTCACGTCACGTTGTTCTCTTTCGTGCGCTGGTCCATTGAGGATGATTGAAGAGCTCAAAGGAATCCTTTCCTGATTCGCAATCTTCATGAGTTTTAATAAACCTGATTATAATCGACTCCACATGTTAACAACCACTCTGGACATTAACACCTCGTTCACTCATCCGAGTTCAATCGAGCATGGGGACCATCAAAACATGCGTATCATTACATGTCTCCATTCTCTCTACACTTCCCTCTCACAGGTTTATGTAGTAACACTAAATGACCCTGTGCCTTCCAGAAAATGTGATTCTCGTCTATTCTGGAACCTTCGTCTCAGAACGTTGTAGCATGTTCACGAATCTCACCAGGCAGTTTACAATACAATATTGTTGCAAATTCGCGCCCGCCGGCGTGTGAACGGCCACGTGACTCGAATCGCGGCACGTCGCCCACCGGACTGACAATTCTGTCGTGACCCTCTCGGACTAACGCCGGGAGCTAGTCACGGATGGGCCTTTCGGCCTCACCACGATCGTGCCAATCGGCCACCCGCGTGGGATAGGGTTGTTCGCCAAACTCGACCTACACAAGTACCCACGCGGATGGTAGACCGGGCGATCGCACCTCGCCGCAGGTCGACTCCGGACACGGGCCGCTTAAGCGATCCGTTCCGTACTATCGGGATAACCGAGCGGTGTTATCGTCTGCCTCGACGGTTCCAATTAATTATCGGGCGTATTAAGCCCACGATGAACCCATTACGTGAAGCAAGATGGAGATTCAATTAAAGAAAAGACGAAGCGAAACGGGAAAACAGTTCAACATAATGCACATTTATTCCGCGGCACACGGAGAGCACACATATACAGCCAAACAGAATGCACATAAAGCAATTGCAACAAAAGAAACAATGACGCAGAGATACTACCGACTAAGACCGACACACGGCAACACTTAAACAGTTTTACTTCACAGACGGCGCCGACACACACACACACGTTCAAAAGCAAAGGAAAAGAAAGCCACCCTCATAGGCAAGGGGGCAGGCGGGACCTGAAGGAGCGGTCAGGTCCGCGAGACCGGGTGGGTCCTACCCGCGTCTTCATGATAAGCTGCAAATGTGGCAGCGCGGCGGTGCCCCGACTTCGTGCTCCTTCGCGGGTTTCGTTGGCACCGCTTGGAGTGGGGTGGGAACGGGGCCCCGTTTTCGCACTATCTCAGCACGGGGGAAAGGGGGAATTGTTGATGCTCTGGGGAAAGAGTATAGCTGGCTTGCTTGGGTCCCGTGACGAGCGATTCCACCGCGACCTCCTCGCCTCGGACCCGAGCTCCTCGGACTCTTCCCCTAATTCTCCTCGGCCGACTGCAGAAAACCACCTGGACGCCCTCGCCTCCCGACTCCACTCCGCGCTCCAACCCGCCTTGACTGCCTCGCAACAACAACTCTTGCGCAACAACTCTTCTTTCTCTCTGCCCCAAAACTCTCTTCGCTTTTCTGCTCGGCGTTTTATAGGCCGGCAGGAGAACCCATATGCAAATTTCCGGATCAGGATGAGTTCGGGGGCGGAGCCACGCTCGCCCATTGGACGGAGGAAAAGGGGCGTGAATCTCCCCTGATCCTAGAATTTGCATATCTCGATTCCACACTGACGCGCCTGGAGGCGGGGCCAAGCCGCCCCGCGCTTGCTGATTGGATGGATCAGAAGTGGGCGTGTAGCATTCCTGATCCGAATTCTCCTCGGAAAGGCCGCATTTTGCACTCGCGGCTCGGCACGTATCTTGTACGAGCCTAGGACAGCCCGACGCTTGGTGCTCACAGGTGGTGCGGGAATGGCCGCAGAAGGAGAGAGGCGAAGGTGGTGGAGGGTTTCCGGCGGTGGCCGATGGCCATGGTGCCATTTGGAATGGCGGTGATGCGATGTTTGCGGGAGCGAGTTGTGAAGGTAAAGGTCGTGGCTGTTGGCGTTGTTGTTGTGAAGCGGCATTGTGGTTGGTGGTTGTTGTGTGATGGCGGTTGGTTCAAAATAAAGATAGAACAGAAAAACGGCTATCTCAAAGCGTCGCAGCCTGAATGAATCACATTTATTCCCTCTAAACAACGGGTTTGGGGCTAACTACACATGTACTTCCAGAGATATCTCACCTATGGGACCTGAATGGTGGTTTGCGAATTTCCACAACCGTAACAATATACTTCCATCCACAGTCAAAATTAGCTCATTACATCAAGCGGTTTATAATTCAATTCACCGATGCGTGCTACAACAACTTATAACATGTAACCATCAATTTTAATTGTTCTTCATAGGCATTTACTAATGCTTATCCACAAATACCACAACTAACACTTACTGGCCAATACATCGAGCTTTTAACTGACAAGGTGATTGGCAGATTTGGCAGGTGACCAGCATTAAATGTTTCTGCGGGATCCAGATAATACGGGACTTTCGAAATGACGTATGAACACGCTTTCGGTTATTCTCGCCGGGCACTTTTAACCTGCTGTTGCTGGTGTGACTTCCTCCCAAACACGATTAATAGTAAATATCATCATTTTATACTTATCCTGTGCATCGACAAGTCAGATATGACCTTCCATCCATATTGAGCTTGAAGGTTTAGGTAGAATGCACCATCTTCGGCCTTTCATGGGCCCATATCGCTTAGGCCTCTGCTGATGAAGTCGCCGGAGGCATTGTGTTTTCGGGTTAGTCGGATGTACATCCGTGCTAATTTTCTCCATTCTCTCTGCAACCGCTTATCCGATTGACCCAAAATTTTCACTGTAGATGCGACTACTCGGGTAGAATGTTTTAATGATAACTATGACGTTGTAGGTCACGTGGTCTGGTCGCCATGTTGGAAAACAGGAAAAAAAAAATTGGATCTCTGAAACTGCTCCATGGGAAAAAATTGAAACTTGGCACAAGGCAAGTACTCCCCATGGGAAATAGGTGTGATTTACTTTTGTTATGGTATCATAGGTGGCTTCGTTATGATGTCATTATTGCATACTCGAACGCTTTATCCGATCAGTATGAAAATTGTATGTGAGAAACAATTTGACGTCATCGGTCACATGGTTCGGCAGCCATTTTTTTTAAACATGAAAACCTTCAAAAGTCTTCTCCGAAATGGCTGAACAGATTGAGGCAAAACATTACAACTATTATCTGGATCCTGAAACTTGCTGATACATGATGAATAAAAAGTTCTCCATCTATGATGTCATAGGTCACATGGTTTGGCAGCTATGATTAAACAAAGAAAAGAATATACCTTTAAAAATCTTCTTCTCCAGAACGGCTTGACAGATAGAGGGGAACTTCACCCACATGTTCCACAAGCCAAGGAGATACCAGTGTGTTCACAAGTAATTAATCAATCACAGTCTGGCAGCTATATTGGAACGAATGTAAATATTTATTTAAAAAAAAAATATTTCTCTTGAACTGCTTCATCCATCGACGTGAAAGTTTACAATTATGATCTAGTAGTCATGGGGAATATATGTTTTAAATTTCAACCTGATCAGACACATGGTCTGGCAGCCAGAATTATTTAATATTTTGAATCTGGGTTCAGGGATTTAAATCAAACTTGGTACAAGTATGTATAATGTGAGTGGAGGCATATCTGGTGACATCGAAGAGTGCCCTTCTCGCTTTAATATACACTGCAACATATTATCTCTTTGGATGACTTGATCAGGAAGTTCTCCAACAGTTTCGTTGTGCAGGTATGCTTGCAAGTACTTACTGCTTCTTTAAAAGTTTTTTTTATTTTTTTTATTTTTTTTATTTTTTTTGTTTTATCATTCAAGTACTTAAAAGTTGGCGGTGGGTTGGAATTGCAAGTGCAAATTGCGGAGACAATAGTGATGACCGGGCAAGTCTTGCCCCTGCAAATTGTTTATTATGGATACTCTTTGATGTGGTGCATTCTGAGCATTTAATCCGACCACCTTTGCCACGTTTCTTTGAAATTGTTAGACTAATAAAAGGGGGAACTTTTAATTTTGAGCTTTTCCTTGGTGCCAAAGTTTATTATTTCGCTCAAAATGTTCATTTCATACTCTTATTGTTGCTTATACTTTTCATCCTAATTCTTCAAGATCTACAAACATGCAAACCACCGCCTTCCCCAAAGTGCACGGTGTTTGGGTCCATATATAATCTTGGCAGGGCCTCCTCCTTCTTACTCCCCATTTATTAGTATCCTACCGGTTTCACCGGAGGGACTATAGGTTTGCTCTTCGTTTGTCCGTCTGTCCGTCACACCTGTGTGTTTTTTTTTTTTTCAGAATTTTTATTTTTTATTTTTTATGTTTTTTTTTTTTTTTTTTTTCCCCATACCCTTTAACATATTCAACTAATACTTGGCACATGGCTTTATTATGATAAGTTATAGAACAAGTTTGAGTTTCAGGGCGTTTTGTCAAATTTTCAGTTCTGCCCTTTTTGGACTTAGAAAAATATCACATCGATAGGGGACACGTGTATTGCAAAGCAATTCTTGCTCTTGTTTATCTTTCTTTCCCTGTTCCTCGTACTCTGTAGCTGCTGCTAACACAATAAATGTGTTTGGGGAAGTTGTGGTCTCGAGAGGCTCGAGAAAAATTGAAAACGATGACCCAGAGAGCATTTGCTCGAGTACCACGATAACATTGCTACATGGAGAAAGCCATGTTGTTGAGCGGCGCCGAGCACTCCATTGCATTGGAATGCTTGTTTGAGCGTTCTGAATCAACCAAGCTGCTTGGCAAGTGATAGAAGGCTGCTTGTTAATGGAATGCACTGCTCGTGTTGGTATAGTGCAGGCACAATTAGCCAAATGGCCTCCTCCTCTTGTGTTGGATATACACAAGACTACATAAGGAATATAGATGCAGGAGGAGGTCTGCACCACATCAACACCAGACAAATTTATATTAAAAAAGAGTAATGAAATTTTTTTTTGGTGCTGTAGTTTTTTTTTTTTTCCTCGGGGGGGGGGGGGGGGGAGTTGGAAAAGGCGGTTGGTTCTTGGATGAGAAACGCACATCGACCACACACCACCCCATGGCTGAACCCACATAGATGCATGACATGCTCCAAAATTACCCCTTGCATCTTGTAATCTCTATTTTCATTGTTCGTCCCCATCCCCAACACCTTATACTTGCTCAGGTTAAATTCCATCTGCCAATCCTTTGCCCAATCTATGCAAGTATCAATTCTTTCCTGAATCTGATCACCAGCCCCTCTGCTCTCCACCTTACCTCCAAGCTTGGTGTCATCAGCAAATTTGGAAAGCTTACTCTTTACCCCATTATCAAAAAAAGTCCAGATATACTATGTCCACTGCCATTCCCTCATCCATCAGAAACTGCTTCGTAGAACTCTAAAAGATTTGTTCGACTAGACCTACCTTTTGTAAACCCATGCTGACTACCTTTAATTTGTTTGTATTTATTGAAATGGTTCCCCATCTGATCATTACAAGGAAATTTTTGCACAGGAGGAGGCCATTCGGCCCATCATGCCTGCACCACATCAATACCAGATTTAATAAATCAGTCAATACCTCATCCCTTCGTGTGCAGCCTTTTGGCTGCAACACTGGTACTCATTTTGCCGACCTCGGAAGGATGACGGTCTGAGTCAACTCCCTGGTGTTAACTCGGCAGCCAATGGGGCTTGAACTCGGGACCCGAGGATCCCAAGCCACTGCCCTAACCACAAAGCCAACACCAATCCTTATTTAATGTTTCCAACACCTTCCTCATAACTGAAGTCAAACTCTACTTTATATTTCCCCAATTCCTCTCTGGATTATTTTTAAAATAATGGTTTTACGTTTGCTGTCCTCCAATCCCTCTGGTACCAATCCTGACTCCAATGAGTTATTAAAGATATTGTTTAACATCTCTCTTATCTGCTCTGCTGCCACTACCCTCATTCATCTTGGATGTACATTATCTGACCCAGAAGCTTTATCTTATCTTAGCTTTCCTCGCTGCTTCTTAACTTCCTGTGCTCCTACCTGGAACTCCTCTAAAAGCATCTCCTCACTCCCAAGTTCGATAGTCCCAGCTATTCGTAATTTCCCCTGATTGTGTGTAAATGTTAAAGCAAAATGGGCCTTTCATAAGATGGCCATCTCACTTTCATCACAAACCAATCTTCCTGTGCTATTTCTCAGTGGGCCCACAGTTTTCTTAAACTGTTCTTTTCCCCTTATTAGACCATGTGGAGGTACTCGCTATTACCTTCAGAAAATGATTTTCGTTGTGCAGATCACCAATCTGAATGAAATTTGGCATACTCAAAGAATTTTAGACGCCGAGTCCAAATGCACTTATTTCTACGTCGAGGATGTGGCACAATTGGTCATTTCTGGCAATTAAAGATACACCGAACATTAAAGCACGATTTTGACATGGAAATGAAGAATCAAGGTTAGACTGATATGTATGTTAAAGAAAACTCTTGTGAGGTCTTAATGTGATACAATATGTTTATACAGAGCCCTATTCACTATTATTAAAGATGTTTATAATTAAAGGTCGTAAACCGAAGCAGTTACATATTTTTATCGGCCGAAAACGTCTGGACCGACCAGACAGGCCTTCGAGTTGACCAAGGCAACTTTTTGCTTGAAAGGCAGCCACACTGGCTATTAAACGTAGTTACATTGACTATTAAAGGCAGTTACAGCACCTATTAAAGACAGTTACATTGGCTATTACGGATTAAATCAAAGACAAAGAGACTGCGCGACTCGGCCTGATGAAAAGTAGAACTGCCACAAGAGGATTACTGTCTTAGAACTCCAGTATTTCTTGCTCTGAAGCGGTTGCTGAACTAGGTTCTTGACTGCTGCTATTACAAAACTCAAGTCCACTATTACATGTTAACCAACCTGAATACTACTGTGTAGTAGATCACCACAGC
This sequence comes from Eptatretus burgeri, assembly GCF_056783735.1. NCBI lineage: Eukaryota > Metazoa > Chordata > Myxini > Myxiniformes > Myxinidae > Eptatretus > Eptatretus burgeri. Next base: position 9,586,867 of record NC_140978.1, read on the forward strand.
AAAAGCAGTGTGACACCCGCATTCACAGTTCGTCGTCGGAATCATCGTCAGTTCTGCTTTCATCATGCACTAGCATAACCCACGCTCTGCGCGACATGTTGGGGTGGGTGTGTTTGAGAAAAGAACTGATGCAGAGTATCAGTAGTAATTTTACTTTAATGCAGTAAGTGGAATACGATTTCACTGTTTCAGAACCATTTTATTTACTTTTTTTGTACCATGCACCTCGTATGGTCTTTGAGATAATGTAAGCCGAATATCACGTTACTCGAGCGCAGAACAAAGTCGAAGATAGCGCGACACGAAACCACAAACTCGGAAATGATATATTAGATAAGTTCCATTTCTGCATGGGTCTGTTCATCGTTGGCGCAGTTTTGACACCCACAGCACTCTGTGCAGGACAGTCCTTTTGACCGGCAAGAACACTGATTGGTCTCTCATTTCGTCTTCTTGCAATTACATTTCGTCGCCTCTAACAGTTCCTTTGGCGCTGGTGGCTTGGTCAGCCAGTGAACAATCAGTGCTCCGTTGCGTTCCACCCATCCGTGAAATGTAGGAGAAGGGGCTTCTATAAACCTCTCAGTCACGCGGTGGTGGATCGCAAACTGATCGTTCACTCTTTTGCAATGCTGTATGCAGCATCAGAGCGTCACTTGTAGGCGGCAACTTCTGTTCTCCCAGCGACTGGCTGCAGAATAGCTTGTAGCGAGTCTCATCTACACTCTTCATGGTCGGCTTATTGTACATGGCGCAGACAAATTGTTCCAGGTTGTGAATGATGTTCTGATGTAGCGTGAATTCTTGACCAATGCTCCCGAAACAGGTGATGAGATGGGGACTCTTCATCATCAAGTCAAATGGCCTTGTTTTTGCCCTTACCGTGGAATGCACTGGTGGTATCACTCCCTGTGAAATGGTGCATACCTATCAACGCATCGCAAACAGAACTTTCCAGGGCATTACTCAGCTTCCTAATGTCAACAATGATAATCTCCTTGGGACTTCCTGTGACCAGATGGAAATTTCGCGCCCGAATCGACTTCGAGTGAGCCAATGCCAACACAAACACATCGGTGTCGAAACTCTCTATGCGCACCGGCTCTTCATTCTGTCCCGCGTGAGCGGCATGTAGCAGGAGCTTCGTGTCAGCTTCCTCATGGTCACATTCAAGTTCAGGTACTGACGACACAGTCAGGACACCATTCAACGCCTTGATTTTCTCATATTTGCCGGCAGGACTAACGTACAACAGCATGTCACCCAGTTTTGATGGAGAGATGTTTCTCGTCCACGATTCGACGATGAACTCTATCAACGCCTCCTTGTTGGCTCCGCTCAGGAGATAATTGGTCCACTGTTTTGGAAGGGCTTGATCACGTCCGTAGATGGTTCGCACCTGAAGATCGCCCGCCCTGCCCGCTCGTCTGGCGTGCTCCAGGCACTTGATGCTGATACTTGGGTAAGTATCAAACACCACGTCCAGTCTCGAAGATTGGTTATGTCGTGCTTTGGCCACTACGATGTTCAGCACCATCTCTTCCAGTTTGCCGAAAGTGTTAGGAAGTGAACCATCTTTTATCGCCTGAATAACTGCCATTCCATCCACAATTGTTGCACCTTGGATAGGCCGAGCGTCCACACGGCAATCGGGCCACAGTTTCAGTATATGGTTGCGGAGTTTGCCTTTGTCCGTCTTAGCAATCGAACCATCACCGGATGTCAGCGGGAAAGATACGTTCGCTAGTGGGTATGCGAGCAGATTGTGGAGTGTTACATTGTTTTTCTCTCCAATCAGCAGCAGTCGTGTGAAAAGACGACGTTCATTCGCAATTTCAACCTTCGGCGTCTGCTGGTGGGGAGTCGCCGACTTGCCTCACGCCTTCGAGAAAGTTGCCAATTTGGCCTTCGAAATCGGACTGAAGAATGGGATCTCACCTGAGAGAAGCCGATCATGCATGAATTACACAACAGCATTCTCTCCCTTGACATACGCGTTCATGAAGTCCGCGGAAGTGGCTGGCGGTGCGATGACACCTGAACTAATATTGACGAGTTCAAGGTGAGCGCCGGAGAAAGGGTTAATCATTTGAAGTACTGTGTCCATCACTTGTACCACCACTGCTTCGTTCTTCTTCGAGCTCGACACATCCAAATCCTTTCTCGTTCGGGGCTCGTCGTGGATACTCGCCATGGACTCTCATTTCCTTGCGATTTCCGCGCGTATTGGTTGGGACAGGATCCACTTCTTTACAGCTGTGCTTTTCTGAGTTTAACCAATGATGCCTCCACTGGTCTTGCTGTCCCTATTTAAAGTCTGCTCTATGATCTGATCACATGCAACACTACCAAGTCCATAACGAGTATGCCGTTGGGCAGTCCATTTGCCATCCATGAACGCTTGATAGGTGTCTGGGTGGGAGTGCTCTCGCCCGGCCATTTCCAGCCAGTAAACGGGTAAGTACCTTGCATAGTTTAGGTGATCGTACGCAAAGTGCCAGGGCATTGACGCTCTCGTGATCGGAAGGTGTTTCGGCCAGTTCGAAGTATGAGTTGCCCGTATAAGCTCTAGTGCCTGCTCCACCATTTCCAAGTAGGGTCATGTAATGTCCACACTTTGGTGTTTGTTCAGGTCATCCCTCACCATGAGTACTCCCGAGTATAGAACATGTAAATTGAGGTCTGAGTCACCCTGTTGTGGACCCTGGCTGGCTTCATCCTCTGCAGTTGACTCTGTTTCTGTTGTAGAGCTACTGTCTATAACAGCAGCCTGAGCAATGGAATCAATATCAATGTCCTTCATGTACACCACTTCGCTCTCAGACATTTTTGGTGGACGATAGAAAATCATGTCTGGGTACCGTTCCTGCAGTCTTTTCTTCAATCTTGTTGCCTGGAAGTTGGCCTTATCCTGACCTTCGCATACTCTGAGTAGGTCATTGAACATCTCACACAACTTCTTCATATGTATAGATTGCTTTCCATCAATGAGTCTTACCTGGATTACTTTATCACAGAAAATGTCAAATGTTGAGTCATAGTTCACTTTCTGAGTTTGGAGTTTACTTTCACTCTGTCTGTGGTATGTGTCATTCACATACTCATAATAACATTTGTAGTGATAAACTGCCAGCGCCACACAATCTTTATTCTTTATAGTTGTTATTATTCTCACATCACGTTCATCTCTCCTCTGCTCAGCAGTTTCCCTCAGCTTTCCTCCATCCTGTGTTTCTGCCAGGGACAACTGATCACGTTGAGATTTTCCTTTGACACGGATGAATTTGTCTTTTTTTTTTTCTGGCACATTATACAAATTATATATTGGCAGTACACCAGCTGATTTGCCAGCCACCCTTTCTACAGAGGTTCTGAGGGATTTTGTACGTATTTTGTTGTACGAGTGCCCCTCTTCTTCTCGTCCGCCCACCACCTCACTGGCTCTAGCAGAAACTGCAGTAGTGCTGGCTTCTGATTTCCTTTTCCTGGCTTCAGCGCGTTTTATATGATCCTTGTTACAAAACGACGCATAGCAGAACCGGTGACAGCCAGCATCCGCAGGAGGATCAGTCATTGGCAGCAGTTTCAAAATTTGATCAGCCAGCAAACGGCATTTGTTGATAGTTTCACTATCTGTGGCGTCGCACCAAGCCTTCGCACACTCACATACCTTACGCCAGCTCTTATCCGTGAATTGCATCACTTTCTCATCATCCTCCCCGCCCAAGTGTATGAAACAACGCATATTTGGTTGTTGAAAGACCAAAATCACTCAAAATCACACGACAACCATGGGCGCCGCCATCTTGATTTGTTGTTTCCTGGTCGGTTCCTCCGCGATTACAAGCACGCCACGCCCACTTCACGGCGGTAATTTCAAATGGTAATAACTGTCGGTGTATCAACTTGTGCATATGGAAACAAGAAGGAATTTCAATGGTGTGTTCTCATGAATGTACAGGGTGAATTTTGTTTAGATTGGTGATGTGCACAACAAAACTGAACAAACCGACCCACCTCCACATGACCTATATGTACTGGTTACCTCTGCCACCGAAGGTGTAGGAGGTTATGTCTTCACCCCTCTGTCTGTCTCTCTCTGTTTGTTTGTCTGTCTATGTGTAGGATATCTCAAAAAGTTGTGGACGGATTCAGATGTAACTTGGTGGACAGGTTGGGTGTGTGACCACGACAAATTGATTCAATTTTGGTGAAGATGCAAATCCGGATCTGGAGACGAGCATTATTTAATTTAAACAGTGATTCTTCAGCATGGAGAGATGGGCCAAAAACAATATATAGCATGATATTTCAAAAATGTATTGGGCCCGATATATTCTCGTGGATCAGGCATTACGTGGTGGAGGTATTCTCTCTACCCTTCTAGTATGATTGTTTTATGCCTTGCTATTATGTTTAAATATTCTTCACCATCTCAACCTTCCTATATTCTCTTTTGACTTGCCTCGTTTTCTTAACCTACCTCTGTTTATTCCTATACTATGCTGATATGTGTCTGACTCTGTTCTTGTTATTTTGTATCCTATAAATAAATGCCTTCTGCTTATCCTGAATAGCAGTCCTTACCTCTCTGCTCACCCACCCTGGTCTCTTTCTCCCTCTGGTTTTACACCTCATTGGAATATCCTGACTGTGCACTGTTCAACCCTTGCAATCAAAGTCAAGGAGATGTTTCATATTCGGAAGGATGTAAGGGATTGAGGATGAATCGGGATAACACAAAACTGATGGTTAGTAGAAAGGAAGGAGAGTGGTAAAGGAGTAGGGTGAAACTATATTCGGTTTGTATCTTGCAAAAAGTGGTGTCATCAGAAATGCATTGCTGTTGAAGGAGGTTTGGGTATACAGGTATAGTGAGTGGTGGTTGTGAGATGTGATGGAGCAGAGTTGGCTGTGAGAACTAGGAAAAGGGTCATGATACTTGGGGAATGAGGGTAGAAGATGAGGGAGGACATTCGTGAGGATTCTTCGTTTGTGTGCAGCACAAGGCTGCGGAGTAACATCATTGGCTGACTGTGCTGCTGATGCAATGCCGACTGCTGGGCTAGGGCAAAAATTTAGCCATGGAACCGGTGATGGCTCGCCTTCTCTTTGCGAAGGACACCATGGGATCGTTAACATCCACAAACGAATGCTGGCAGACGTGACCACCCGTTTGTCGTCGATCCAAGCGATGGCACCATACATTGACGAAACACCGGGATAATAGTTTATAGCTGTGTTGGGGTTCAAACCCAGGCGAGACAGCTTAGTGGGGAGTGTGCTTTCCTCTATGCCATCCTGTCAGCTCAGAGCTGAGGATTATGAGATTAATGTGTGGGGTAACACTAAAGGATGAGCAGAGTACTGTCTGTAGTGGGCTCAAAGCTGGTGGTACTGAGGAAGAGTTGAGAAAGAAAAGACTCTTGTGGTTTGTGCATCCAGTGAAAAAGAGATAATATGAGTCTGTCAAAGTCACGAGTTTATTACTTGACTGGAAAAGACGAAGAGGTAGACAAAGACAAACCTGGAAGTATGCGATCTTTAATTAGTGGAGGCTTACAGTTGTTGGGGTTGATGGAGGAGGATGCTTTTGACAGGACTAATTGGAGAGGCACCAACAGCTGACCAACTCCCGAATACGGGAAACTGGTCGTTAAATGAGTAGTAGTGGTAGTTTTTGCATAATTACTCCTTGAAGGTTGCCATTTCTGTGATGCTGTTTGCCCTCCTGTTAGTTTGTCCAAATTGTGTCAACCTCAGGGAATGGCATGCTGACACAGCGGTATCCCGAAGACCATCACGGCAGAATTGATAAAAGGACAATGATGTGCCTTGGTATTGTTTTATGGGTGAAACCAACAAACAACAGGAGACAAAAGGATAAAGTCGTCAAAGAATAGCTAACGAGTTATAATTGCTTTGCAATACATGTGTCCCCGATCAATATGATTTTAGTGGGGCAACTCGGCATAACAATTGTGCATTTTGTGAGGAAAGCACCAAATTTGGCACACTAGTAGCCTATCATATTATGAACAGATTTGGATATTGGGCCATCTCAAAATTTTTGATGGCAGTGGAAAATGGCTGCCACAGACATCGGCGGCTGAATTTGAGATGGCCCAATATCCAAATCTGTTCATAATATGATAGGCTACTAGTGTGCCAAATTTGGTGCTTTCCTCACAAAATGCACAATTGTTATGCTATATTTAGCTAAGCTGCCCCACTATATTTCCTCATTCCAAAAAAGGCAAAACTCTGTGAAAAATTGACAAAAAGCCCTGAAACTCGAATTTTTCTGGAACTTCACAATAAAGCCATGTACCAAGTTTCAGTTGAATATAATGTTAAAGGGTGTGGGGAAAAAAGTCTGAAAACCCACAGGTGGGAAGGATGAACAGATGGAGAGCAACCCTTTAAATCCTTCCGGTGAAACCGGTAGGGGACTAATAATTAATCTCTCATGTGTACCACAAATGCAGTATGTACTACAAATTAGCTACAAGAATAACTAACTTTTCCAAGCGTCCCAAATGAGATAATTAAGAATGTAGAGTAGAGCTCTTAACCCAGCAGACCAAATGGCTGAAATGCCAGGCAATCTATCAATCATACTCAAAAATAATATCGCTTTCGTTCGCAGCCTGATGGAGTACTGCTCTCCCCTCCGGGCTGGTGCTCCCGCCTCCCGCCTCTCACCTTTCTCGGCTTCACGCTGTGGAAACCAAGACTTTTAGGATCATTGGTATCTCCCGTGATGAGTCCAAGTCTTTCGGTGTTTCACTCTCACCGCAGGCAGGTCGGTGGTCTTTCTGTCTTCTTCCGTCTCCTCTCCAGCCTCCCCCCCACTCTGTCTGCAACATGCCCCCCCTCCCATATTTTCACAGGGTGCTCAAGGTCTGTCAGCAAACCCCCTTCTGGGAATAGTATCAAAATCAAGAATTGCTCTCCTCCTTCAAGACATCTCTGACTCCCTAGTATCTCTCCCTGGTTACTCCCTCCTCCATAATGACAGACCTGAGCCTCATCCTGGTGGAGGAGTTGCTCTCTTCAACAAAGACTCTATTCCTCACTCTCCATGCACTGCTCGCACTCCTCCACAACCCCAGGAATACCTCTGACTATGGCTTCCTCTTCACTCCCACCTCATGTTTACATGTGTGTTGTACCGCCCACCAATCAATGATGACTCCAATTTCATCTCGCTCTCTAAAACATGGACGAACTTCTGTCCTGTCATCCCAACTCTCTCTTCCTCATATGTGGTGACTTCAATTGCCATAATGCCATTTTGTTCGGTGTGGGTACCTCTCTCAATGCCATGGCACTTCAGCAAAAGACTTCTGCGACTCAATGGGACTGACTCAATCAGTCAACTTCCCGACCTGGATCTCAACCAACGGAACTCCATCTCTTCTGGATCTTATTTTGACCAATTTCCCTGAAAATATCTGCTGTTCTTCCTCAGATCCAATCGGTTCATCTGACCACTTGCTTGTGAAAGTCAACATCTCTGGCTTTTATTTGAGAACCACCTCAATGCCGAGGAGTCTGGCATTTCACTCAGGCTGACTGGCAGGGTTTTCAAGCAGCCATCAAACTTCTAGACTGGTCTCCCATTGCTACTTTCTCCAACATCAACTTGTCTTGGGAATTCTTTCAAAGAAACTTGCTCTCTCATCTACAGATTTATCCCCTCTTGTCTTCAATTGTTCTACCCTTCTTCCCACCCATGGTACACTGAAGCATGTGGCGAGGCAGTTGTCCTGAAACAACTTGCCTTTGTCTCATGGAAAACAAATCCAACTGAGGGTAATCTTGGTTCCTTCCACAAAGCTCGGAACAAGTGTGTATCTACCCTCAGGAGAGCCAGAAAACAACATCTTTCTCAACTCAAGTTTGAACTCTCAAACCTGTCTCCCTCCTCCAAATTCTGGTGGCATCTAGTTAAATCTGTTTCTGGTGTATGTTGCCCTTCCATCCCCCCCCCCCCCTTACCTCAGGTGGCTGCACTGCTGACACCACACATGAAAAGGCTGAATGCCTAAACTTGGTATTTGCATTTAAATCTTGTGTCCGAAACCCATTGCTTTCTGTACCTACCTTACCCAGTCACACCCAGCTTTTCCTGGACTCTGTGTCCTTTCCTTCTGACAATGTGGAGAGCTTGCTGTCAAACCTCGACTCAGATCCTGCAACCGGTCCAGACGGCATCAGCCCACTCTCCTAAAAAGCTGCTCTGCTGCTCTTGCTCACCCTCTCTCTGTTCTACTCGCTCTCTCATTTGCTCAAGGTCATCTGCCATCTGCTTGGAAATCAGCAAACATTACCGTTCTGCATAAAAAGGTGCAAAAACAGATCCCAGCAACTGCAGACCAATCAGCCTTCTCCCAATCATCAGCAAGATTATGGAATCCATCATCGCTTCAGACATTAAATCCTTCCTCTTCTCCAATGGCTTGATTTCTGATCATAAATTTGGTTTCAGACCAAGTTACTCTACCCTGGATATGCTGCTTCTGCTCTCCCAACAATGGATGGAGATCCTCATTGCCAGATATGAAATCAGAGCCATCTCTCTCGACATAGTGTGCTTTCGATATGGTCTGGCACCCTGCCCTGCTCACCAAACTCTTCCTATGGTACCGAAGGCCATCTCCACTCCTGGGTCGCAGACTTCCTCTCCTATCACAGCCAACATGTGGCCCTAAATGGAGTTCTCTCATCCCCTCTTCCTGTCCAAGCTGGAGTTCCTCAAGGCAGTGTTCTGGGCCCTGTGATATTTCTGGTTTTCATCAATGATCTCTCTGACTGGAAAATCCTCTTTATCTCTTTGCTGATGACGCCACCCTCTGCCGTACCATATGTCATCACTCAGACCGGCAAGCAGCAGCATCTTCGCTCTCTGCAGATGTGGATAAAATCACAAGCTGGTCCAACACGTGGACCATGTCTTTCAATCCTGACAAATCTCATACCACTCTCACTATGTCTCTCCAAAAGGTCTGTCTGGAACCGCCATCTACTTTCTCAACAATCTTCTTGAAGTCCTTTCATTCAAGCTTCTGGGTTTCACTATCTGCCATGATCTCTCCTGGGAAAGCCACATTTCCAAACTGGCCTCCAAAACCAGTCACCGACTGGGCGTCCTCCGTCGTGCAATGTCCTTCCTCGGCCCACCTGAGCTCCTGACCACTTACAAAGCTTTCATCCGCAGCCTGATGGAGTACTGCTCTCCCCTCTTAGCTGGTGCTCCCGCGTCTCACCTTTCTCGGCTTCACGCTGTGGATACCAAGGATGATTGGTATCTCCCACGATGAGGCTGAGTGTTTGGGTCGCTCACTCTCTCACCGCAGGCAGGTCAGTGGTCTTTCTGTCTTCGACCGTCTCCTCTCTGGCCTGGCCCCCCCGCTCTGTCTGCGATATGTGTCGGCCCCCCCATATTTCTGCAGGGCACTCAAGGTCTGATAGCAAACCCCTTCAGGTAAAGTACCAAAATCATTGCTTACCTTCCTGCTTTCATTCCTCCTTTTTTTCCTGCCTTTGGACTCACACACTCTCTTCAATCCTACTCTTCCCTCCAGGTCTTTAAAACATCTGTTCATCACCACCTTTTATCTTCCACCATCAAAAACCATGATCTTTTCTTCCCCCGTTAATCCAGCCCAAGCCCACCTCTTTCAAATTCCCTGCCTTCCTTCCTGAAAGTTCCCTGCCATGTAAGGACCTGAAAGTCCCTGTGATGTCCATTTTGTCAACCCCATGTTCCCCACTGTTTTGTCCTTCCCTCTCCTGCCCCTCTTGTCTCCTGCCCCCCCCCCCCCGTTGTGTGTTGTGTGTTAGCTCTCATACGAGCATCGACACTGTATACAAAAAAAATCACTGCTCACCTTCACTCTTTCATTCCTCTTTTTTTCCCACCTTTGGAGCATACTCCCACACTCTTCAATCCCACTCATCCCTTCAGGTCTTTAAAACAGCTGTTCACCACCATCTCTTATCTTCCCCATCCAAAAACAATGATCTTTTATATCCCTGCTAATCCACCCCAAACCCACCTCCTTCAAATTCCTTGCTTTCCTTCCTGAAAGGCCTTGTAGTGTCCATCCTGTTTACCCTGTGTACCCTGCCCCATCCCCATCCCTATCCCTTCCACAGACCTCATGTCTCTGTTCCCCACTTTTTTCCTTCCCTCTCTTGCCCCTCTTGTCTCCTGCTCTCCTTGTTGTACTTTCTGTGTGTTAGCTCTCATACGAGCCTTGACAGTACACCAAAAAAAAAAAAGGAAGAAAAGTGAAGTGCAAAGTAGAACCCAATTTAGCCGTTACAGCCATAAGCCGACCCACAAATAATGAAGATGGGAACTCCAAATTCAAAGGAAGATTTGATTGAAGGACAGAAGATGTTCTACCACAATCATCTCTGAAAGTTGGTGCTGGCAGAGTGCCATTCGCCGTCTCGTAATGGCGCATGAATTGAAGAAAATGACTGCTGAGGGTAACACGAGAAGGGCAACAATGATGTCGCTGCCAAGATAACATGAGAAGTGCAACTTCCACCAGGCAGGCCCAACAAACGGCCAACAAAGTTAAGCAGTGAAGAATCCCTCCAAGGTTGATTATATGAAGACGAGTTGTTCTCCACGGACCTGCACGCAGCAGATTAGAGTTGAGCCATCGCGGCAAAGGGCTCAGCAGGTCGATTTAACAATCACAGATTCGCACAAATAAAACTCGCCAATGTCCTCTTCACTGATAATGTCGAAACCAAATGGAATGCACTCTATGGAACCCAAGCGTAAAGGCCCGGTCACATCTTGACGTTTTAGCCAGCGATGGCAACGTATTAAAATGTATGTAAAACGCTGGCTTTCGTTGAACTTTTGATGTTTTTTTTTTTTAAAGATTTGGACGTATTCATAGCGACTTGGTCTTATGTATAACGCATTGGTAACTACACAGAACGTTTCGTTGTGTTATAGATAACTTATACCAACGAATGCTGAACCTGTTGTCGGCCTACACAACCGATGCCCAACGATAGTCTAACTCAGGCAGAGCGCGTTGCACGCATCGCCGACGATGTCGTGGCGTAGCCTATTAAAAGGCTGACGCACAACGATTCGAATCATAACTGCCGTAGAAATGGAAGGGTCAAAATCGCGGTCACACCTTGGCGATCTTGCCAGCGTATGCCGACGTAACAAAAAGTGTGTCTAAAACGTTGGGGCACGTCGAATACGGTATGGGTAAGTTTGGTATGCGCGAGTAGAACGCTAAATACGCTATCATAAGTCGTAGTAAGTAGAGTACGTCAAGAAATTTTGAACATGTTCAAAATTTTACGACGTATTCGGCGTATGACACACGTTCCGCATGCGATGAGGATAAGTTTTACACACGATATGTGGACGCTTACACACGTCCACAAAGGCTACTTATAAGCTACTCGTAAGTCGAAACACGTCGCGGTAATGTCTTTTTTACGCGAAACTTATTTCTAACTTATGTTTGACGTGCTTTGAACCAATTCTTTACGTAGCCCCAACACACATCGACGTATGTAGACGTATTCCAATGACGTCTTCCGGTCGACAAAAAAAAAAAAAATTAACGTGTTTCTAGCTTACAACTGCCATATAAAGACGTGTTCCCAGCGGTTTTGGGAATTGGTATATAAAAATGCTGCTCATAAAAGGGGAACCCAACAGTGTTTTCGAGTTCCTTTTTGAGTCGATGTCCATGTCAGCAGTAACAGTATCAGTATCAGTATTAGTATTAGTATTAGTATTAGTAGTAGTTTGTTCATGTTGGCAGTAGTAGGTGGGTGTGAGGGGGAGGGTGTGGGTTATGATGGATCCTCCTTGCGTCCGCGTGTCCACGGGTAGGTTCATAGGCTGCCACTCAACGATTTAAATGGCTGCATCTCCACTATTGAAAGTAGACGCTTGCGCTCAACAATTCGATTTTTTTTTACACTCAACGACTTTTAAACGGTACCACTCAGCTAGTTTCATTGTTTACAATGAACGATTTAAATTGCTGTCACTCGCCTTTGTTGTTTTTTTTTTTTTTTTTTTTTTTTTGACGCTGGGGTTTGGAAATTTGAAACTTTTCTTCTGAACGTGTTAAAACGCTCAAACTCGACTATTTTAAATAGACGCTGCCGATGGACAATTGGAATCATAGCCAAGCTAGACATCGAAGTGTGAACATCCTCGTCATGCCGAAGAAAAGTTTGAAGAATGCTGCAAATAAGTGTCCTGGCCGTGGCCGTGGACGCTGACGCAAGGACGATCCATTATACCGACGTCTTTCAGCCTATGAGTAACTTAAAAGTAACGTCTGTCTATGTGTGGCAACGATCGCGTAACGTGCCAACAACACGTTAATCATAGGTTAGAAATAAGTTTCGGGTACGCTAAACATTACCTCGGCGTGTCTCAACTTATGATTAACTTACAAGTAGCATGTGTTGACGTCTGTCAACGATCGCAGACCGTGCATACAACTTGTGGCCAGCGTAGCGGAACGTGTGAGTCATACGCCAGCATACGTCGTGAAATTTCAAGCATGAAAAAATTGAGGACAACCGAAAAGTACAACGTTTAAAGCCAACGTACAACGACGTATGGCAACGTACTACGACGTATTCCAGCGTGCTCTCAATGTTATCAAAACTTACCCATAACGTATTCAACGTGTGCCAGCGTTTTAGAAAAAAAATTCAAAAATCGGCATACGTTGGCTAAAACGTCAAGGTGTGACCGGGCCATAACAGCCAAAGGTACGCCCCAGAGGATCCCGGCCTCTCTTCTATCGTCTCCCTTCCTCCCTTCCTCCCTTCCTCCCTTTCTCCCTTCTCCTCCCGTTCCAAGTTGTTTTTCACCGTTGTTGTTGTGGTCGTTGCCTATTTAACATTTGAACTTTTGTCATCAAATTTTCAACAAATCTTTATCATGAGAATATGGAGAAAATAATTAAAAATTGGATCAAAATGTGAAATGGCAAAGTCATAGTGACTATAAATACCCCTTATTAGCTCAAACTCAGCACGTCAAGCGCAAGATGGCCTGCTTTTTATCGCTTCCTGAGTTCTTTATTTATTTACCATTGAGCTTCAGTGTGTCTGTCCAGGCCATAACAATTGAGGTTTTGTCATAAAATCTTCAAGAATGTTTTGATATGAGATTATGGAGAACACAAATTGGTTTAAAAATATTGTACGTTTTATTGTCATTTTCGTCACGTTTAGTTTGAGTACAAAGCGGACGCGGACGCGAACGGGCTTTGAATTTTGAGATTCTTTCTAGTTAACCTCCGCCATCGAAGATCGGAGGTTACTGTTTTCACCCCTTTCTGTTTGTTTGTTTGCTCGTTTGTTTGTAAACAGTATTACGGAAAAACTCCTCGACGGATTTCGACGAAACTTGGTGGGGGGATTAGGTATGGTCCAAGGATCATGCCATTAGATTTTGGACTCGGTCCAAAATCCAATATGGCCGCTATGGCGGCCATTTTGAAAAAATATTTGAATTTTTTTTTCTACATGTTTTAAGTGATTTCCAACCTCCCCCCCCAAAAAAAATTGTTAGAGGGGAAAAAATTTTTTGCAACTTCTTTTTCAACCAAATTTCGATTTTTATTTTTTTTTGCATTTCTACATGTTTTAGTGATTTCCAACAAAAAACATGTCAAAATTATAATTGCGGCTAATTTTGGAACTTCAGGTGGATATACCCACGAAAAATCAATTTCTGTCTCAAGGAATCTAGTGATGATAAATGAGTTGAGTATGTAAAAGGGAAAGTTGCAAACTATAACTCTGTGAGCACTGTTGACGTCAAATTGAATGAATAGGATATCAGGTTCACTTGAGTGACCTAGCAGTATTGGCGGCGGAGGTTTTGCACTCTACCGAGTGCTCCCCCTCTAGTTCTTTCTGTGTTTGTCTATATCTCTATTGCTTGTTTCATTATTTCTGTATTATCAATTTATTTTTTCTCTTCTTCCATATCTTTACATTATTTTTTAAATCTGCCTTAGTATCCAATGTATTTTGTTATTTATGTAAATGAAAGGTGAAACTCCTTTAGCATACAATCTCCTTTTTTCTCCCCTACAGAGTTACTTGTTGGCATTGTTGGGGTCTTGTCCGGATACAGCATCACTGTGAAGGAACTCAAACTCGTGTTTAGCTGTCTTCGAGGAAGGAACAATCAATGGGTAAGTTATTTCAATGACTCGTGCTTATTGACCGGGAGCCCGTGGGGCTCAGCTCAACCGAAGAGGGGAACAATTGCCGTCCTCATGGTAAGATGCCAGATGATATTCTCACCTCAGAACTCTGCGTCTGCCGGGACACTGCTGCTGGGTTGACATTCAGTGGTCAATATCCGTATCGCATAATCGGCGCGAGCTCAAGCTGGCAGCGGAACGGCCTCAAGTAGGTTTCTGATATTATTTGTATAGCTTGTAACACGGTATAAATAATGACAGACGATTTCGCCGCTGGAATACCGGTGACAGACGCTAATTAGATGCCGCTAAAATCATGCTAGCTCAACCTAACAGTGGAACGGCTAAAACCAACGCAGAATGCTAGTAAGGGGTCTCCTGAGTACAAAAGGAGCACTGTTAGACAACTTTGTCGCTGGGCCCCCCAGGACAGACGCTCCATAGTTCGGGATCCTTTGGTTGCGCTAGCTCAACCAAACAGCGGAACGGCTAAAACCAACGCAGAATGGTTATACCAGGTCCCCTGAGTACAAAAGGAGCACTGACAGACAACTTGGTCGCTGGGTCCCCAGGACAGATGCTCCCAAGTGGTGCGTTCTATGTCAAGTGTACACATTTTTCAGCAAAATTTTTGACACATCGTCTTAGATTTCACTCTTTTTTTTTTGTGCAAGTGTTTGTATCCATGGTAAAACATTGTGTCAATTTTCAGACCTGGGGGCCAATCGGGGCCCATTTTAGCCCCCCCCCAAATTTGGGTGCCCCCGGTTGACCCACAATCTTCCAGTGGCCATAATCACAGGTTCTGGTCCGATTTGGATGATCTTGGTATCAAAATGCTCGTAAAAGTGAGATCTTTCGAATCGCGTAAAGTAAAATCACTGAAACAGTAATTTAAAAAGTTATAGTTTGGTGTGCCCTTTGACCTTGGGCCCCTGCTCCCCAGCCAAACTGATGGTCCAGATTTTTTTCGTGTGAGAATACCCCTACATATACTCCAACACCTCAGCATAAATGAAAATGGGATCTCAATGGGTTCAAGTGTGATGATGGTTTTATTTTTCAGGGTCCACATATCACTAATTCTTGATTCGACATTGGGCGACATTTGCCGTCATCGTTCCAATGACGTCACCTGCTGGCAGGCGACTTTATGTCTGAAATTGACAATCATCTCTCGACTATTGTGTGTGTGTGTGTGTGTATGTATATATATGTACATATATATATATGTATGTATATATATATATGTGTATATGTGTATATGTATATGTATGTATATGTATGTATATGTATGTATATATATATATATGTATATGTATATGTATATGTATGTATATATATGTATATTGCATCATTTGCGAAAAATTATTCTGCCTAATGTGTCTTGATTTTTTTTTTTTTTTTTAAGTGTACATTTTTTGTATCACCATCATCGAATTAAGTTATAAATGGGATAATCTTAGTTTTTGCAGTAAGCATGGCAACTGAAGATCGAAAGAAGTTCCGAAAATACTGTTGCGATCCGTTCAGCTGCCATAAAACGAAACAACGAAAAGATCTTCGCAATGTGTCAAATGATATGTTGATGAAATTTTCTTCAAAGGTGAAAAAAAAGATGACAGACTTTGTACTTCGTGCAGAAAAAAAACTTTCTCAGTTGTCACCAGAGCGTATTGAAGAATCGTCTTCGACCAGTTCATAATTATCATCAGAAGGTACTATCGAAGGCATTGCAGAATCCATTTTGACAGATGAGGACGAGGAGGTTTTTGAGCGAGAAGCAGAAGTTGACCTATTAAACCAGTCGTTATCGATGATAGGCGAAAGCCCATTCGACAAATGAAAGGTGGAAAGTAACCCAGGGTACGTTCCTGAAAAGCGAAGTAAAGTGGAAGATTATGTGCGAAAAAAAATTAGAACTAGTTGCTGAACCAAGCACTGCGGAGAAAACACAAAATACAGCGTCAAAATGTGATGAAAACTGCATGCCAGAGGTGATCAAAAGCTTGAAAGAAAAATACGTTGTTTCGAGCCGTTCAAAGCAAATACGTATACTGACAATATTTGCTAGGAATATGAGCATCAGAGGGATGATGAGTGAATTCAGTTGCTCCCAAAGAATGGCTGTGCAAGCCAAAAATTTAGAGAAAGAAAATGGTATGCTATCATCTCCAAATCCAGAACAGGGTAAAATATTGCCTGACAAAGTGAAATCCGCCGTAACCGAATTTTACTGAAGTGATGAATTCAGCCGAATAATGCCGGGAAAAAAGGACTGTGTGGTGGTCAGGAATGTACATGGAAAAGACAAAATTCAAAAGCGCCTGGGACTAAACAATCTCAAGGGACTGTTTCAGAAATTCAAAGAGAAGAACCCTGGCTTGAAATTTTGATTCACGAAGTTCGCCATGCTCTGTCCCTCGGAGTGTGTCCTGGCCGGTTCACACAGTGTATGTGTATGTACGATACATCAAAATGTGAAACTCATGATGTTTGGTTCCAAAATGCCACAGATAGCCAAACTTCCTAGCTATCATCATGTGATGGCACACTTAGTTTGTAACCCAGCACAACCGGCATGTTATTTCAGAACTTGTGAAAGTTGACCATCAATTGAAGACTTCAAAACCGAGATACTGAGTGCTTATGAACAAGAGGATATTGATGAAATTCAGTTTTAAACGGTGGACATCCACCGACAGATCTGAACTGAGCTCCATGGTCCTGCCTTTGGAAGAATTCATTAATCAATTCTGTGAACGCGCGGTGAAATTGGTGAGACCCGACTTCATTGCCAAGGCCCAATCTCAGTTTCTGAAAAATAAGAAAGACGAAGTCTGTGAAGGAGAATTTGTCATTATTGGAGACTTCTCAGAGAACTTTTTGAATTGCTGCTGTTAGGGGGGGGGCTGAGGCCCAGGGGGGGTGGGGGGGCCCAGTTTATCCTGGGGGCCCAGTGACAAAGTTGTCTGACGGTGCTCCTTTTGTACTCGGGGGACCCCTTACTAGCATTCTGCGTTGGTTTTAGCCGTTCCGCTGTTCGGTTGAGCTCGCGTGATTTTTGCGGCATCTAATTAGCGTCTGTCACCGGTATTCCAGCGGCGAAATCGTCTGTCATTGTTCATACCGTGTTACAAGCTATACGAATAATATCAGAAACCTACTTGGGACCGTTCCGCTGCCAGGTTGAGCTAGCGCCGATTATGCGATACGGATATTGACCACAGAATGTCAACCCAGCAGCAGTGTCCCTGCAGACGCAGAGTTCTGAGGTGAGAATATCATCTGGCATCTTACCATGAGGACGGCAATTGTTCCCCTCTTCGGTTGAGCTGAGCCCCGTGGGCTCCCGGTATATTATGTTGTGGAGTAATGTACATTTCCATGAAAATAAAAATGTGTTCTTGTTTGCTGTTGCACATATCTCGCCGAGTTTGCTCATGGACATTTTGGAGGTTTTTTATTTATTTTGGTGTTTGGTAAGTTTATTATTTATTTTTGGAACTCTTTTTTTTTTTGTTGTTTATTTTTTTTTAATTTATTTTTATTTAAAGATCAAGTGATGGGAAATGGATTGATTTCTCCAGAAGTACAGTGGTATTGTCATGCAAGCTTCTTCCTCTTTTATTTGCATCATTTGTGGAGGGTTCAGCTTTCCTTTGCAGTGCCCCCTGTAGGTTAGAGCAGGAGATTTAAATTTGGCCAGGGTGCCGGCGATAACTCGCCTCCTCTTTGCAAAGGACATCGTGGAATGTTTAACGTCCACCAACCGATGCTGACAGACGGGACGCCCATGTTCCCATCCATCCGAGGGATGGCACACACAATGATGCTTCACATGACAGTTTGTAACTAGGTCCGGGTGATAACCCACGCTATACAGCCCAGGGGTGAGTGTGCATACCTCGGCTATCCTGTGTGTCCCGTCATGCAAGCTGTGAACCCAGAAAATATTTTTTCCCCCCCCGAACACATCACATGTCGTCCTTCATTTTACGGCACCAGATGACAGCCCCTGTAAAACTTTGCATATCTTATCGATTTGTTTGTATTCGACTGGTGTTTTCTTCATAAAATTGTCATATTTAACAGGATTTATTACCTAATTCTTTAGTTGTGCATGCTTTTCAGAATAATAAACATCATTGAATTGGCCTGTGGAATTTCAAGTCTCATTTGTCTTTGTTATACAAAATCTTGGTTCATGGAATAGTAAATATTGCTTTGTAATTGCACAGAATCATTTATTGGCAGGTACTACGCCGGTAACATGAGTCTCTCAGGTCAGAAATGTGATATTTGATTTTAATTTCCCAACTCACAATTGGAAGTTCGCCAACATCACTGACTTTCACAAGAAGGGTGCCAAAACAGATCCTCTCAAGTATATGTCACTGAGCTTGCTTTCAACTACAAGCAACGTCACGGAATCCATCACTACTACTGATGTCCAGTCTTTCCAATCCTGGTCACTCAACTATGTATATATTGATACAATTCTGATTCTGTGTCAGCAATGGTTGAAGTCCCTAAATCTCAAGACGTCAGGACCACCATATCCTTCCACATATCTCGGGAATTCAATACAGTCTGGCACCCTGGTTGTCTGCTGCATAAAAGGCAACCTTCATACCTGGTGTCTGAATTACCTGTATTTGGGCAATCGATGATTTGTTATCAATGGAACACCATCTTCTCTTCTCCTCTCCCAGTAGCGGCGAGATTACCCCAAAGTATTATATTGGACTGAGTCGTGTTCCTCATCTGCATAAATAACCTCTCCAATGCTTGGGAAACACCCCTCTTCATTTTTCAAATGACTTGACATTGTGTTGTCCAGTAAGTAACCCATCCGGCACACAGCAGCTGTGTCACTCTCTGATGATCTGGAATTGATTAGACTAGTGCGGGCCCGTAGGTGCGGGTATCATAAATGATGGTATCATAAATGGCCAGAACTTGGGAAACCTGGGAAACAGCTGAAACTGATGAAGAAGAATGATATCAAACCTTGAAAAGGCACAGACTCAGGTCTCCAGTGTCAATTGCGACATCATATCAAACGAAGAAGAAGAGGAAGAATTGTGACGTCAATCGTGCAAAAAGAAGAAAAAAAATGGGATTTGTGATGTCATTCGTGATGTCATAGCACCGTGTCCTGTCATTGGTTAGCAAATAAATGGCCGTAACTTGGGAACCACTTGTCCGATTAATATCAAACCTTAAAGGCACATCCACAGGGCCCCAGCAATATACGTGGCAAGTTTCAATTATATCGGACCAGTGGTTGTCGAGAAAGAGCGGTCGCAGACAGACACACAGACCCGTACGTGCGTGGCCGTACATGCAAAAAAAATAAAAAAAATAAAAAATATTTCAAACAGCTGTCTCCCTTGGAAAAATTCAAAGCTTGGGATGAATTAATTAATTTGAACAATTAATTCAAACCTTGGTGAAAAAAACAGCTTTCAAACCCTTGGGAAACAGCTGTTTCCCTTGTGAAAATTCAAACCTTGGGATTAATTAATCATTTGAACAATTAATTCAAACCTTGGGAAAAAACAGCTTTGAAACACTTGGGAAACAGCTGAAACGGATGAAGAAGAACGATATCAAACCTTGAAAAGGCACATACTCAGGTCCCCAGCTTCAGTTGTGGCATCATAGCAAACGAAGAAGAAGAAGAATTGTGACGCCCCCCTCTCTCGCCGCCCTCTCTCGCCGCCCTCTCTCGCCGCCCTCTCTCGCCGCCCTCTCTCGCCGCCCTCTCTCGCCGCCCTCTCTCGCCGCCCTCTCTCGCCGCCCTCTCTCGCCGCCCTCTCTCGCCGCCCTCTCTCGCCGCCCTCTCGCCCCCCTCTCTCGCCCCCTCTCTCGCCCCCCTCTCTCGCCCCCCTCTCTCGCCCCCCCTCTTCTGCAAATGTATTCACAAATGTCTGCCAAGCACAACAATTAATTCAAACCTTGGGAAAAAAACAGCTTTCAAGCCCTTGGGAAACTGCTGTTTCCCTTGGGAAAATTCAAACTTTGGGATTAATTAATAATTTGAACAATTAATTCAAACCTTGGGAAGAAAAAGCTTTCAAACCCTTGGGAAACAGCCGTTTTCCTTGGGAAAATTCAAACCTTGGGATTAATTAATAATTTGAACAATGAATTCAAACCTTGGGAAACACTTAGGAAACAGCTGAAATGGATGAAGAAGAACGATATCAAACCTTGAAAAGGCACATACTCAGGTCCCCAGCGTCAATTGTGACGTCATATCAAACGAAGAAGAAGAAGAATTGTGATGTCAATCGTGCAAAAAAAAAAAAAATGAAGAAGAATTGTGACTTCATTCGTGATGTCATAGCACTGTGTCCTTTCATTGGTTGACATAAATGGCCGTAACTTGGGAACCGCTTGTCCGATTAATATCAAACCTTGAAAAGGCACATCCTCAGGTCCCCAGCAATATTCCTGGCAAGTTTCAATTCAATCGGACCAGTGGTTGTCGAGAAACGGCTGTCGCAGACACACATACAGACACACAGAGATTGCTGGAAATATAGAGATGTTGGTCTGACAAATGAAACGTGTCTTTTTCAATCCTGGCAAATCTCAATCTCATCCTGGCGCTTCAGAAGGATCATCAAATTAACTGCCACCGATCTGTTTCCATGCTCAGCCCCTGGATGTGTTTCACTCTGAACTTTTAATCCTCATCATCAGCCATGACATCTTCTGAGTCAACCATTTAATCAAAGCTGGTCTCCAAAGTCAGTTCCAGACAGAGCAGGAAAATCAGAACACAGTCTTCAATGTCTTTGTCCATATGTCAATGGAGCATTGCTCTTTTGGTCATTCAATTATGGACATGATGTAGTTTGGCTGGTGCCCCAAAATCGTGTCCATCTCTCTTGGAATCTGTAGAAACGATTTAACTCCCAAGTATTGGCAACTGCCACGATGAAGCTGAAGCACAAGTCTTGTTGCTGTTGGATCGCAGACAGGATGGTGACCCGTATGTTTTTGGGTTTCTTTTTAACCACCACTCCTGTTTCATTGTCTGTGCTCTTCCAGCCTTCTGACCCTCCCCAGATCCCCCAGGAAATACACATTCCCACCGTAACCTCCTATTGGTCAATCTCCCAAGATTGAGGTTTTACACTCACGTCCTCTCTTTTGTTCACCTTTTCTCTTGTTTGTGTAACTGCATTGTCCATTCTCAGGAGTCTAGACTCTGGAGACTTGGATCACACCATTCCCTCCCAAGCAAGTGGAACACCACCATCCCATGTCATCCCACATTCATACTGACAATCTTTTCTACCCCCATGAGCCCTTCCTTACCCAATCCTCTTGCACGAAAGTTACTGTTTTCTCTTCTCTCTTCCTGTTTATTCCTTCCCTTGCTTGCTGAGTCCAACTGTGGCTACACTCGCTATCACTCGTTGACCATTTTATCTTCAGTCTCCTCACTCTTACAAGAGCCAAGATTTCTAGCCAGGGTTAAGCAATCAATCAGTCACATACATACTGCAGAGCATATGTACACATGTGTGTGCATTTTATTGAGAGTACTGTGCGTTGAAAACTGTTTACCAGAGGAAATTAAAACTTTACCACCTGTTACATGACCATTTGAGCTTACATCAAAAATCTTCAAAGTTTGATCTGTCAACATCCCACAACCCAACATCCCACAACCCAACATCCCACAACCCAACATCCCACAACCCAACATCCCACAACCCAACATCCCACAACCCAACATCCCACAACCCAACATCCCACAACCCAACATCCCACAACCCAACATCCCACAACCCAACATCCCACAACCCAACATCCCACAACCCAACATCCCACAACCCAACATCCCACAACCCAACATCCCACAACCCAACATCCCACAACCCAACATCCCACAACCCAACATCCCACAACCCAACATCCCACAACCCAACATCCCACAACCCAACATCCCACAACCCAACATCCCACAACCCAACATCCCACAACCCAACATCCCACCATCCCACAACCCAACGTCACGTCACGTCACGTCACACGATGACCAGATGACCTTGAATAAAAGAGAGGGTGAATTGAACAGAGAGAGGGTAAGCAAGAGCAGCAGCGCAGGTTTTTAGGACACCTGGGCTGATATCCTCTGGACCGGTTGCAGACTCTGGGTCCAGGTTTGACAGCAAACTCTCCCCTTTGTCAGGAAAACAAGAGACATAATCCATGAACAGCTGGGTGCGACAGGGTAAGGTGGGTACAGAAAGGGATGGGTTTGGGACGCATGATTTTGAAGCAAGCACAGAGTTTAGGCATTCAGCCTTTTCACATGCTGTGTCATTTGTGCAGCCATTTGAGGTAAGGGAAGGGATGGTGGGGTAACATACACCAGAAACAGATTTAACTAGATGCCATCAGTATTTGGAGGAGGGAGAGGTTTCCATGAGTCGAAGGCAAGTTGTTTCAGGACAAATGTCTCGCCACAAGCTTCAATGTATCATGGGTGGGTGGAAGGGTCGGACAACTGAAGACGAGATGGGTTCATTTACATCATTACATCTTTCTCACGATTGTGATTATGTAAATTGCTCCCACACTTGTTTATTTTATGATAGAGGGTGTCACTGTCAATGGCAATGGCATGCCTCAGAATTGCCCTGAATGGCTTGTTGGGAGACAATATGTAGCTGCCCATGGTGTTTTATCATCACAAACAATTATTACACTCTATGAAACAAAAATTGAAGGAATAATTATGGGCCACTATTGGGTCTGGGTCCCCGCGTAATTAACCCGCTTGCCAACACCCCCTCCCGGCTCACACCAAGTACTTTTCAAGACTGCATGGGGGCAAGTATTATGTGAATACCATCTCGTATTCAAGAAAAGAAAAATAAAAAACTCACACCCACTAAATTAATGCAATTGCCATGTTTCTCATGTCCCTACAGATACTGCTTTTGCTGTTTGGTCAATCTTTATTTAGCAAGTGTGACTTGCACACACCTTTTCTCGGAACACTCATCCGCATTAAAGTTATCTATTTCTGATCCAGTTCCTACAATAATTTGATTATTTTTATGGTAAGCTAGAATGTTGTGTCCCACACTTCATGGTCAGTTTAAATGCATATCCATGGTGTATCGGAGAAATGTGAAACCTTCGGTTGATTTAGGTGACCCAGTCGAGTTTTTACAATTGTTGTTTCACAAGAAAAGTTTTTTGTTTGAAAAAGGATCATAGAATTGGAGGACATATTTTTATTATATCAGTGTTTTATGAGATTAATAACTTCCATGCTTATGAGAGATTAAAATACGAGGTTATGATGAACCTTTGTATTGCTCTGACGTTTCAGGCATCAGCCCTTCATTAGAGTAAGGGAGGGTCACTTGCTAGGGCGAGCTCCTGAAATGTCAGCTTTACGTCCCCGGCGGCTCATATAGGTTTGCCAACTTTGAGTTGATAAAACCTATCATTTGTATTGTATGCTGACATAGACCAACACTATCTGAGAATAAAGTATGGAATAAATTTTTATTATCATTGTTTTAACTTTCTTTTTAAAAAGTTATTCATAGTTTTGACTTATTAAATTTGATTGATTTTGAATTGATTTTGATTGATTGATTTTGATTTTCTCACGATTGTGAGAATTGATTTTGAACATTTTAAACATCATGCTGATCCCAGTGTACTGTGTATTTGATTATTTTGTTTTCGCCATCAGGTTAACCTCCAAAGGGGTTTTTACCCTTGACAAAGGTTTTGTCTTTTCACAGACAATTTTTAGGCAACATATAAAAGTTGAAATTCTTCAAAATTGAATCCTTGGTGTTCTTTTAAGCATTGTTAAATAATCCTTTGTTCTTTGTACGCAGCCCAGACATGCGGTGAAACTTTTGTCCTTCCTCAACCATGAACCTGTGTACCACGGTCCTGACACCTTCTTCTCATTCCCTGGAGGTGTTGCATCTGTAAGTTTGGTAGAAGTCAACGTTTTAGCTGTCATTTGTTATCGATGGCTTTGTGTTGTGAACAATCATGAGCCACAACATACAATTATTGATAAACTTGCTGAAATACCCGTTTTATGCCTGGGGAAATCTGAATATGTGGTGGTAGGAGGGGGAGGGGGTGGAGGGGGTTGGCAAGGGGAGGGGGAGGGGACGTGTGGGTAGAAAGTGGATTGGGGGAGATATCTGGTCAAACAGGTGAACCTGAGTTTTGGGATGAGGATGGAAATGGTGGGGTTGTGTGAAGCTTGGGGTATTGGGGTGGAGGAAGGTTAAAGTACAAAATCATCATGGAGGAATGGACTCACTTGATGCTAATTTAGAGCCCCATGGGTCAGACGGCTGGTGAATCAGAATACACACACACACACACACACACACACACACACACACACACACACACACACACACACACACACACACACACACACACACACACACACACACACACACACACACACACACACCTGGGTAACCATTTGTTATAGAGCAGCAAAGTCAAAATGTGGTGAACAGTAGGAAATTGTTTTTATTATGTGTAACAATGAAAACAAGAAAAAGAGCAATCGAAGATTACAGAACTAACAGGACTTCTTTTGAGTGGTTTATTTTTTTTATAGGTTTTAGGGTAAATCCAATATTGCTGCCAAACCATGTGACCTATGACATCACATGTGTGAACCTTTTGTTCCTCATGGACAGGTGGTCATGCATGTAGAGTTTCACCTTGATCTGTTCAGCAACTTCAGAGAAGATCTTTGTTTTTTTTGGTTTCTTTTTTTAATTTTTGTTTTTTAAACAATATGGCTGCTGAATCACATTACCGATAACGTCATCAAATTCTTTTTCTGTTAACCATTTTATCCCGAGGTATCCCTCAAAAATTTTCATACTGATCAGATGTAGCGTTCTACATATGCATTTATGACGTCATAAAAAAATCAGTTGTTTCCCATGAGGAGTCCTTGCTATTTGGCAAGTTTCAATTTTTTTCCTTGGTGCGGTTTCAGAGATAGAGGTCTAAATTTTTTTGTGTTTTTCCATCATGGCTACCGCACCACATGACCTATGACGTCATTATAATTAAAACATTTTACATGAGTCGTCGCACCTGTGGTGAAAATTTAGTCTCAATCTGACAAGCGGTTGCGGAGAAAAACACTAAAGTTCTGTACAGACAAACGGACTCAAATGTAATACCCTCTCCTTCAGCGAAGGTAATGAGAGACTGCAATATCGACAGAGGATAAAGTGTAACTGACTTCGTGTCACTGAAGAACTTCCTGGTAAACAATGTTGTGAGTTTTGTTTTCATTACAATGTAATGTACAAAAAGTCCCTTGGGGCTTCCCACTCTGCCAGCTGCCATGCACAGCTGGTCTTGTGTGAATGTGGGCTCTTGGAGACTTGCACTGACAATCTTGAGGCTTTGTCCCTGGGATTTGTTTATAGTCATGGCAAAGCAGAGTTTCATTGAAACTGAAATTGCCGAAAGTCAAAAGGCAAGCCTGCATCTTATGTGATGATCTGTATCCTTGGAATCATGGCGTGTTCTCCTTTGTTTGGTCTTGTGGCAATGGTAACATTTCGGCAATTTGGTAGCAACTGTTTGCTGATCAGTCGAGTTCCATTGCAAAGCTTTGGTGGGTCAAGGTTGTATAACAACATGACAGGCACTCCTATTTTCAGAAGGAGGTAGTGAGTTGGTATTCCTGAAGGCTCTGGGCTGTTCAGAACTCTGTGGGGTACATCACTGCTTCATCATCAGTCATGGGTTTGTCTACTGATTTGGATGAAGTGACTAGCCCTGGGAAGGTCTGTAGAAGTTACCAGTTGATGTTTTTTACTGAATCATTGTTTGGAGCAAGGATTGCATGCTCACACAGCCACTCTGTTTGTTGTGTTGCAGAGAGTTTGGATACACGCTCAACTGAATTACTTTGGCTGAAAATACAATGGTCCCCAATTTATGTGGTATACTGATGAAATGTCCATCATGAATATTTTGCACTTAGCCATCTCCAATCTTCAAGAGCAGCTTTGCAAATTGACCTGCATTGTGTTCACCATGAAGGAATGACCGCATGTTTGTTGTCAGACGAAGAGTTGTTACATGCTTCCAAAGATGTGAAGATTTGAGGCAAGCACCAATCGCATTGGGTTTTGTGTCACCATGCACATTAGGAAGAGTTTGGCAGAAATTTCCTGATATCAATAAAATCCATCTCATGAAGCTTCTGCTCAAGAGGATGTCCTTCAATATTTGGTCTCGAGCTTCCACTGCCAGTTTGGTGTGACATTGTAGCTTCAACCCAGAAGATGACTTGACACTTCTGAAGGAGGGATGCCCAAGCTGTGCCACTTTTTTTTTTTGTGGGGGGGGGGGGGTTGGAAATCACTTAAAACATGTAAAAATGCAAATTTTTTTTTTTTTCTCAAACAATTTTTTTGGGGGTGTTGGAAATCACTTAAAATATGTAGAAATGCGAAAAAAAAATTTTCTCTAACAATTTTTTTTGGGGGGGGGGGTGGGGGTTGGAAATCACTTAAAACATGTAGAAATGCAAAAAAAAAAAAAAATTTCTAAATTTTTTTTTGGGGGGGTAACAATTTTTTTTTTTTTGGGGGGGGGGGGGGTTGGAAATTGCTTAAAACATGTAGAAATGCAAAAAAAAAATTTTTTTTTGGGGGGGGGTAAAAAAAAAATTTTTGGGTGGGGGTTGGAAATCACTTAAAACATGTAGAAATGCAAAAAAAAAAATTTTTCTCCAACAATTTTTTTTTTTGTGGGGGGACCAAGTCCAAAATTTAATGGCATGATCCTTGGACCATACCTAACCCCCCCCCCCACCAAGTTTCGTCGAAATCCGTCGAGGAGTTTTTCCGTAACACTGTTCACAAACAAACAAACAAACAAACAAACAAACAAACAAACAGAAAGGGGTGAAAACAGTAATCTCCATCCATCTTTGAAGATGGCGGAGGTTAATAACCATTTGGTAATATGTAAGCTGTGCCTCTTTTGTTCAATGTAATTAAGCAGTGTGACGCTGTCATAAGACTTCTCTTGAAGAATTGCTCTCGCTAGTCTGTTGTCATCTTGATGTGGCTCCGGAATCGGCAATCCATACACATCCAGCATCTGGCTTCCAATTAGCTCCACAGTGTCTGACAGATGCATGAGTGCATCAGTTCAGACAGACACGTTTATAAGCATTACACCTGGAATGCAATAAGCTCTCAAATCTCTTAACCTGTAAAACCGATTACTAATCGATTCCCAAGCCAATGCTATCTTACTGAACAACATCTGGAGACAGGAGTGTCTAACAATGTCCAAATTGGACAAATGGCCTATTTATTCATTTATTTATTTATTTATTTATTTATTATTATTATTATTATTATTTCGCAGTCGGAACTGTTGCAAAGGTGAATTCCGCAGGTTAAAATTTTGAAATTTGGCTCAGGTTAAGAGATTTTGGAGCTTATCACATGTGCAGAAATGAAATGAAGCCATGAATACTGGCGTCTCCAGGTGTTTATATGCATCTTAATGTATTTAGCGATTTGTAGGGATGATGATCAGGCATTTGATGATAGATGATATGAGTGAAGAAAGTGAAAAAAAAATTCATGAGCACTTTATTGTGAAGAAACCGTCGTGGCCTGTTCCAAGTCAAGGGATTGTTAAGCAGGCCGAACAAAATGGCGAATTAAGACCCCCTGGGAGCAGACAGGGGGCTGACCAAGGATGAATCCTTGATAAAGGATAATTAAATAAGGTTGTTAATTATCTTTAATAGGGGGTGTTTAAATTTACCCAAACACCCAATTTTCATTCATGCACAACCTTGGAGTTCCATTAGTGTGCATACAAAGTTTGGGGCTGCGAGGTTTCATGGGTTTGGAGTTATGAAGGACACACACTGAAGGACTTATGGACTGACTGATTGACACACACTGACATTATTAAAAAAAAAAAAAAAAAAAAAAAAAAAAAAATATATATATATATATATATATATATATATATATATATATATATATATATATATTGGAATTGGGGGGGGGGTATAAAGCAACCATGTTGGCTCTCATGGTTGCTTTATGCAGCTTTCTTCAGTCAGAAGAGCATGGGAGGTGTGTGTGTGTGTGTGTGTGTGTGTGTGTGTGTGTGTGTGTGTGTGTGTGTGTGTGTGTGTGTGTGTGTATATATATATATATATATCTGTATACACACACTCACACACCCTGGTGATGTCCCTGTGCCTGCCTCCTGGTTCTTCTATTCTCCCAACACAGTGAAAGTAAGTCTATAAACTATGCCAGATTTAATTTTTGTGTTGTTGAGGGAGCACAGGAAAGAAAGGCCAAATGGCCTCTTCCTGGATCATAGTTCTTTGTATATCCTTGGATAACTTGCCTGCCCACTTGATTTCGATGCAAAACATTCTGTTACGGATGAGGATCATCTATCACATAAATAACGAAAGGACCAAAAAAATGCGGTACAGTGGAATGAGGATAATCTGGTAGCTCAGGGAAAAGTGGTATGGCTGGGATTTATGAGAAAACTAAGTTGGAAAGGGAGGGTGAGGAAGGTTGTATGAGGGTTAAAATTTACAGCTCAATTCTGGAATAAAAGCTAGAAAGGTGTGGTTCGTGGATTTTATTTTAAAAGGTATGGTATGGTGGTTGGTGGTGGGGGAGGTTGGGGTTGTGTTGAAGGGAGGAGAGGGAAATTGTGGCCACTACTCATAATTATACAATAACATTATAATATACTTTCATGCAAGATGACTCCCAAGGATAGTGGATTTGCATGTTTGCCTGTTAATAATGAATGTTACTATATATACACAAAAGATGTGGTCTATTGTGCCTCAGGAAGCTGGCTGTGAAGCTGGTGAAACATTGCTTGAGACTGGGTCTGCTCTTGTTTTTTTGCTCACATTAGTGGAGTCTATCTAGTTTTTACTTTTGGTTGGAAGTGCGTTCTTTTTCTTTAAAAAAAAAAAAAAAAAAAAAAAAAAAAAAAAATATATATATATATATATATATATATATATATATATATATATATATATATATATATATATATATATATATATATATATATATATATATATATATATATATATATATATATATATATATATATATATATACATACATATACATATGACTGATGAAAGGATTATTAGTAAAGCATTATTTGTGTTGTGTTCCTCATGCAGGGAATCGCCTTGCCTCCCATTGCACGCTGGCCATACCAAAAAGGTTTCACCTTCCACACGTGGTTTCGCATCGACTCGCTGAACAACATAAATGCAGAGAAAGAGAAACCCTACCTTTACTGGTGAGCAAAGCATGACCCATCACAAAAATATCAACGTGGAAATCAGCTTCTTTTGTTAATTTGACTTTTCAAAAATTCAGTGTTTGAGTTGGAGCACTTGCTATGATTTCATCATACGTACTGTATACTTATTTCAAAAGCAGTAACACAAAACAACCTCATATCGAAGATACTGTTTATTATTAAAATTTGTCGTAGATGATAAATACTGCAAAAATAATGCTGAGAAGGTTTAGATGAAATCACTGCAGTAGTTGATAAAGTTGCAGCCAACATCTCGAACCCGATTCATGCAAACAATGAATGACAACCAAAGCACAAAAACATGGAAGAACTGAAGTGGCAGGTTTTGAACAAAGCATCAAAAACATCCCACATGTCTGTCTGTCTTTTAAAAATGTTGCCATGCTACAGACGATTAGAGAATGTGTTGTGTTGTAACTGAAACCTTCAAAAAAAATTCTCTTTCTTGTTACCTTCCTCATCGAAGGTGGACGGAGGTTATGTTTTCACCCGTCTGTCTGTCTGTTTGATTATGAACAGGATATCTCAAAAAGTTGGAGATGGATTTGGACAAAATTTGGTGGAGCAGGTTGGGTGTGTGACAAGAACTGATTGATTAGATTTTGGTGAGGATCCGGACCCGGATGTGAGAATCTTTTGAGTGATTCTTCACCATTGAGAGATGGGGCAAAATCGATAAATGTTTCAAAAAGTTGTGAACGAGTTATGACAAAACTTGATGGATGAATTTGGTGGGGGTAACAATAACAAGCCGATTCGATTTTAGTTCAGGTCCATATCCGGATGTGGCAAACAGTGGGATACAAAACAAACTGTTCAGCCTGACGGAGGGAAGTATGCGCTCGACTGAGTGGCGTTCAAATTTTTCTCTGAGATTGAAGCTTATGGAAGAGCAAAGTGATGGAGGTTATGAACTGACAGTGGTATGTCAGCAGGGCAACTCTTGGACAGAATAACTAAGGGAATGAATGAATAGGAAAAGAGAGATGAGAGGAGGAGCGGAAACACTCCAACCTTCAAGTGAGAGGTTTAGGAAGGGTTAATTGGAGGTGATAGATTGTGGGTAAGGCTTGAGGATGACAAGGGATAGTGGTGCACCACCTGCTTGAAACCCTGGAGGGAAGAGAGAGATGGTCTGAAGGTGATTGCACATATTGAAGAAGTGAGGAACATAAGAGTTGAGGTGTGCAGTCAGCCTGGATTTTGGAAGTTTAACCATTGGAGGTTTAGTGGTAGAATGTGTCCACTCTGGAGTTGTTGGGGAGGGTTGGAAGGTTGAGAAAGCAGAATAGCCAGAGTGAGACAATGATATTTGCCAGGATTGAAGGACATGTTCCATTTTTCAGACCAGAACTTATCAAGCTAATCATTTCCAGGTCAGCAGAGAGTTGTGCAGATGCTGCCTGCCAATTAGTGGGATGCAGGTATTGTAAGAAATAGTGTCAAGTCATCTACAAAAATGAAAGTAAGGGTTTCACCGTGTCAGAGAGGTCACTTATGTAGATTAAGACCAAGACTTCACCAAAAGCACTGCCTTGGGGAATTACAGCCTCCACTGCATGAGGTGAGGAGAGGGGAGGGTTCCATTGATAGCAAGGTGTTGAATGTGTGAATGAAGGTGGCCTTGGAAGTCAGAGGGAGAGAGTTTTGCAAACAAGGCAGGTTGGCAGACTGTCACATGCCCGAGATATGTCAAGGGAGATGGTCCCGAGCTTTTGTTTGAGATTTAAAGGCTCCATCTATTGCTGAGGAAGGAGCAATATCAGAGCTAAAGTTGTGACCTGGATGGAATCTAAACTGATAATCAGAGATCAGGTTGTTTAAAAATGAGGAGGACTCGTCATTGGTAGCAATGATGGAATCCACAACTGTAATATGTAGTTTGCTTTTAAATGTGATTTGTTTTTTCATTTTTATTTTGCATGCATGATCAAGGCTCATGGAAGAGTTGTAGCAGAAGGGAACAAAATGGAAAAGGGGGAAACACCAACAGCAGAATCAGTGAGAGGGAGATCAATGGGAGTGGGAAGAAAGACATTTGGGTGAACAAGCTACATAACACACAAACTGAATGAAACGCAGCAAGAAGAGGAAGGAGAAAGCGGGGATGAAACTGAAGGAATAAACTAACCGACAACTAACAAATAAAAAGGTGAGCGCAAGGGCGGGGGGGGGGGGGGGATGACAATAACCTGGAAAAAGGGAGTGCTTGGGAATGGGCTCATTTGTGGAAGAAGAGATCACGAATATGGATGTTTGGATGACCTGTGGCCGTGGTGAACAGCTCTTGAAGCCCTGGAAGGAAGAATTGGAGCGAACAGACTGGAGAAATTGCTTCCACAGTTGAGAGAAAAGAAGAACAAATGAGTAGAGGTGAGCAGTGAGCCTATATTTTGGAAGTTTAACAACAAGAAGGTTACTGGCAGATGATGCATGTCCTCCAGACACCTGGGAAGGACAGAGCTAAGAGAGGCTGAGGGTGCAAGATCAAAAAGGAGGTGGGAGAATACAGAGGTCACCAACCTGTCTGCAATGTGAAAGTAACAGGCCTAGACAATCGGCTTCATCATAGGAGATCCCAATGATTCTGAGGGCCTTGCTTTCCTTGGCATCAAGAAGGGAAAGGAGTGAGGCATGGGTGCCAGCCCAAAGGGGAGAGCAGGACTCTGTCAAGCTGAGGATGAAGGCTTTGTAGGTTGTCAAAAGTTCAGACTGGCTGAGGAAATCCCTTGCATGATGAAGGATGCCCAGTCGGCGTTTGGCTTTTGAGGCATTCTTGGAAATACGGTGTGCCCAAGAAAGATGATGGCTGATGGTGAGGTACAAGAACTGGGCCCAAGACACTGCCTTGGGACATTCCAACCTTGACAGGGAGAGGAGATGAGAGGATCCTGTTGAGCTACATGCTGAATACAGGAGTTCGAGAAACTTGGTGATCCGTGAGAGGAAGTGGCCTTGGATGCCATAAGTAGAGTTTGAAGATCAAGGCAGACTTTATCAAATGCTCGAGATATCTCCAGAGAGATAGCTCTGATCTTGTGTCTGAGATTGAAGGCTTACATCCATTGTTGGGAGAGTCGAAGCAGCATGTCCAAGGTAGAATGAACTGATGATCTGAGATCACTCCATTGGAGAAAATGAAGGATTTGTTATCAACTACAATGATAGATTCCATGACTTTGCTAATTAATGGAAGCAAGCTAATCGGCCTTGAGTTAAGAGTAGTATAAAAGCCCACCAAAAATGATGGGTTGGAGAAATGGTAACAAAATATTCAAGGAGACTGGGAGATATGGTGCTTTGTCGCAAGAACTGTTGTTTTAAAATGCTCCATGTACAAATGTGACCTTATTTTTCTTTATCTTGTGGGACATTTCGTTTTGAGGTGGCACCAGGTCTTTGAAGGTGACACATTTGAGAGTTCAGCCTTGAGGTTGTGTGGATGATGTTTTTTGGCTTTCCTGAGAGTGGATACACAATTGTTCCAATCTGTGGTTGTCGTCGGGCAAATTCAGTAAGAGAAGACTAGTTGTTTGAAGGCAACTTCCTCACCACAGGATTCTGTGTACCAGAGGGAGAAGATGGGTATGATACCTGCAGATGAGATGGTATAAATATGTACATTAGGAAAAGCAAGCAAAACATGTTTGGGAGGTTTATCAGGAAGTATTAATATCAGGAGAACTGGAAATGAAGGACCACTCTTGACATGAGAGGGCAGCTTGAAATTCCTGCCGGTCAGCTTGAGTGAACTGCTAGACTCTCCGTGACTGAGGCATCTCTCTGACAATAGCTAGAGAGATGTTTACTCTCATTAGCACATGATCAGATGAAGCTATTGGAGCAGAAAGAAGAACATGAGAAATTTTAGGAGAAATTCATTCTTCCCAAGTGCAGAAGGGAGGACGTGCAATTGGGAGAAATCTGGGTTGGAAATTTCATCTGATTGGGTGGTTCCCATGGAGTCACAGAACCTTTTGCTGCAAACATTTCTGGACTGATTCGAACAAAACTTGGTGGATAAGTTGGGTTGGTGACAAGAACAAGCCGATTAGATTTTGGTTGAGGTACGGATGCAGATCCGGCCTTTCAGTGGGATACAAATCGTAAACTGTTCAGCATGGTGGAGGTGTTCGCTCGACCGAGCGTCGTTCTATTTCTTGGTGTTGTGATTGATTCCATCTGTAAAGTAATTGTCTTGAGCCATTGATCCACTTGTTTAGCAGTTCATTGAATCTGATTTGTCGGCAGGAACCTCATAACAAATAGTGCTTCAGAAAATTATTTTGAGGATGTACACTTTTTATTCTCCAGCTTTCAAACCAGTAAGGGCCTGGGATACTGTTGCTACTTCATGGCAAACTGTATGGTGTTGACATCGATGAAGGCCAAAGGCAAAGTCTTGGATCACTGCATACCTTTTGACTTTCAACCCAAGCAGGTATGCATTTATTTGTGCATGTGCTTTCAAAAAAAAATACTGTATAAACTTTCCTCTTATCAATAGTGAGTACGTTATCTATTCCTTCTTCTTATTTATGTGTGCCTGCAATTATTTTGATGTTTCCTAGTCCAATGAAACATTAATTATTTTCAAACTGAAAATGTTTACCCAAAATTTACCTTGAGATGAACTTATTCTCCTGCGTTGTTATCCTCAGGTCAATTTGTTTGGTTTCTATAGCAATGTCCAAATCGTGCTGGATATTTCCTATTTAAATCACCTCCTTTTGTTTGGGTGATGGAAAGAAAATGGAATGTCGTAACCTGAGTTTGGCCGCCACTCCTTCAGACCATAAGATACAAAAACTTCAAAAATCCAAAACAAAGCTCTCAGGAGAGCAACAACAAGAGAGGTTGCTCAAGATCTACAAACATAGCCCACTTACTTGCTGAGACCAAAGTACTTCCCATTGTAATCCACCTAAATACGAAAGGCACTAAATGTATCACCTCTGCAGCTCAACATCCCTCTCACCTATAT
This sequence comes from Eptatretus burgeri, assembly GCF_056783735.1. Classification (NCBI taxonomy): domain Eukaryota; kingdom Metazoa; phylum Chordata; class Myxini; order Myxiniformes; family Myxinidae; genus Eptatretus; species Eptatretus burgeri. The sequence continues at coordinate 9,621,505 of NC_140978.1, forward strand.
CGCTCTATGACCACCCATCCTCCACCTCAATGATGTGTGAAACTTATATCTGCTCACCATTACTATCATATCCTTAAGATTATACCCCCCTCCCCCACAAAACACCTCCATTCACCATTGCAGTCCATCGAACATCGTCCCACAAACAATATCCTCAACCACCCTCCCCCAAAAATTCACTCTTCTGAAGTTACACTTGGTCCTGAAATGAGTCGATCTGGCTAGACACCGGTGTGAACACCAACCGTCCCTTATGGCATTCTCAACGTCGGCTCCAACCCACACTAACCCCAACATGTCGCCTCTATCTATCCACCTCACAAACCACCACACATTGACTTGCTGCCCCTCCCTGGTCAGACAAAGATGGCTCTTCAACATCTCTTATACACTAGATCTCTGGGAGCATCTGGTGGATGCTGTGGTGCACTTCAGTTCTGCCGGGTTTTTTTTCGCTTGACGAAGCATCGAGGCAACAACAACATTGGGTGTCCGGTGCTTTAGTGGAGTTTTGCATTTCTCAATCGTCATAAAATAAGCTCATTTTTGCATATTGTGATGTTTGATTTAAATACTGGAAATTGAAATCAGAATGTCATCGTCATCGTCATCGTCATCGTCATCATCCATGCTCGATGCAAAGCATCAGTTCTGCTGAAGTAGTTTCTTCGTTCGTGTTACCGTCCTGGATGGGTCGCCACTCCGACGCAGGATACTCGACTGAATGTGCAGGAATTTGGAATTTGTTCGGGGAACACCTTGAGACCTTTAATGCTCACCGACTAATGCTGGCAGACAGGACACCAAATTTAACGTCCATCTTAGGTACGTCACACATTGAATCATCACCCTGCCCATGAAACACCAGGATGACTGTTTATAGCTGGGATGAGATTCACACCCAGGCTAGACAGCTCAGAGGAGAGTGTGCATACCTCAAGGCTATCTTGCCAGCCACAAAATGATGTCAATACTGTTGCGGGATTCGCGCCCGCCGGCGTGCGAACGGCCACGTAACTCGAATCGCGGCACATCGCCCACCGGACGGACAATCCAGTCGTGACCCTGTCGGACTAACGCCGGGAACCAGTCACGGGTGGACCTTTCGGTCTCACCGCGATCGAGCCAATCGGCCCCCGCGTGGGATAGGGTTGCTCGCCAAATTCGACCTACCTAAGTACCCACACGGAGGGTAGACCGGGCGATCGCACCTCGCCGCAGGTCGACTTCGGACACGGGCCACTTAAGCGACCCGTTCCGTACTATCGGGATAACCGAGCGGTGTTATTCGTCGGCCTCGACGGTTCGATTAATTATCGGGCGTCTTAGCCCACGACCAACCCTTTACGTGAAGCAAGATGGGGATTCAATGAAAGAAATGACGAAGCAAAGCGGGAAAACAGTTCAATAATAAGCACATTTATTTCGCGATGAACGGAAAGCACACATATACAATTCCACCAAAAGCACATGTAAAAGAAGAAGACAAAAAGCAAATTCAACAATGCAGATCTAATACCGACTACGCGAGCACACGGCAACACTTATACAATTTTACTTCACAGACGGCGCCGACAACACATATTCCCAAAGCAAAAGAAAAGAGAACCACCCTCCAGGATGAGGGGGGTAGGCGGGCCTGGGGCCGAGACCGTGTCGGGCCTACCCGTCTGATGAGACGCGGAGTGGCGGTGGTGCCTCAACTCCGCGGGCCTCGCGGACAGTGTCTGGTAGGGGGTGGGAAGGGGGCCCCCTTTTGTCGCACTATCTCAGCGCGGGGGGAAACAGGAGGGGGTTGCTGATGCTCGGGGAAAGGAGGATTTCACAAAATCTTGGGTCCCGCGACGAGCGTCTCCACCACGACCTCGGTCGCGCCGCCGGCCTCTCCTTCCGCAGTTCCCCGAATCCGACGCGAGCACCCCCTCAACCGCCTTCGCCGCCGCCGCCTCTCCACAGCTCCGTCCTCTTCACTCCGACTCTGCGAACTCCCAACTGCCCCCTCGACTGACTAACGCAGTCGTTTTTATAAGCCCCGTGGCTTCGCTCTTTCATCTTTGACCCTCTGCCTCCGACCTTTCACCTCGCTCCCCATTGGCCCGAGGAAAAGTGGGCGTGAATGCTTTTTTGATCCATGAATTTGCATATAGCGACCGCCCTCCAACGCCCTGGAGGCGGGGCCAAACCACCCCTCGCTCACCGATTGGACGGAACAAAAGTGGGCGTGAGTCGTTTTTGATCCGTTTTTCTGCGGTAAGTCCGCGATGCTTTTGAACACGCTGCTCGGTGCGCGCCCTACACGAGTCCAGCATCGGTGCCCACGAGTGGCGCGAGATGACGGTGATGCGATGGTGGCGAGTTGTGACGGTAAAGGTCGTGGCGGTTGTGGTGAAGCGGCATTGTGGTTGGTGGTTGTTGTGATGGCTGTTGAGACGTGGTTGGTGGTGGTAATAATGGCGGCTGGTCCAAAATAAAGATAGTAAAAGAAAAACGGCTATCTTGAAGAGTCGCAGCCCTCATGAATGACATTTATTCCCTCTAGACAACGGGTTTGGGCCTAACTACACATATACTTACCGAGATATCTCACCTAAGGGACCTGAATGGTGGTTTGTGAATTTCGTCAACCACAACAATACATTTGAAATTAGTAGGGATTTGCATGAGTGTATTTGTTTTCACTGGTGAACATTCATGTGGTAACAACTCGAGTCACTAAAAATATTTGCTAATTTTGTGGAAATGTCAATGAAAGTGAGATGAAAATATTTTTTGGAAAAGGTGGAACTTCACTTGAATTGTCTGAAATGCTTAAAAATCGTTCATGTTGTTGATAGTCATATGCAGTATTACCCATAACGATCACTGTTTGTCTTCTGTTGTAATTTTATTCAACAACTAGACACTTCTAGTTTTGCTTATTGCATCATACCATGGGGTATCCCATCATGCATCACGTGTCATCAATGGTACTTTATTGCTCACATGTTCGTGATGAGCTGGCTAAACCATAACTGACGTTTTAATCCTGCAGTGGTACATGATCACCATCGTGTATTTGTATAATCGCTGGCGGAACAGCGAGATCAACTGCTTCGTCAATGGAAAGCTCATCTCCTGCGGGGACATGCCGTGGCATGTGAACACAAGCAATGTAAGTGACTCACTTTCATTATTTCATTAATCCGAGGCTTGTGGAAGAACTGAATGACAGAAGGTAGAAGGTTAGCTACTGACGATGTTGTGATGGAGAACAGCCTGACATTGAGGAGAATGCACGAACGAGCCACATCAATGAGAGTAGATTCGAATGCAGGTATATGTGTGCAAAGGGTTAGCAAAGGCAATGAAAGGTCAAATCGGGAAGGATGACTATCGAAGTTGGTAAAACTCCAGTGAAGACCTGCAAGAAGTAGTGAGATTGGACCGACAAGGCAAGCTGATTCAACTACTTTGGTAAAAGGTTGAGACATACCTTAAGATGAGCAGTAAGCGTTGAATTTATTAATCAAACGCATGTATGCTGCCAGATTAATGTTTGAATGCAATTCTACTTTGGCATCACAAACAATCCTGGCTGTGATTCCAGGCTTCCATGTGCATATGTAACGAAATATCCCAAAGATTTTTTGAATATATTTTTTTATTTTTTACGTGTCCCCAGAATCGATTGCCCCAAGGTATGTCTTGCATCACTTGTTGGCTTTCTCGTAATATCTGTCCCAAGATGACTCTGCTGGAATGGTGTTGGTGTTCAATTGTCTGTTGTAGATGTATCAAGCTGCCCGATGGCTCACCGTGGGAGAAATGCATTCAACACTGGGTTTATTGCAGTGAAAATGTATCATGGATTGCATTACATTGACTGGAACAGAAAGCATGCTGACTTGTGTCTAGTTTTTTATATTTTTTATTGTAGGTCCACAAATGTGAATGTGATGTGGCCCACAATGAAGGACTTAACTGCGGAAGACACTGTTTCATCGGAATGTGAATTGTGACACCGAGTTCCGATGTCATCCGTTCTATTTGCTGACACGATGTCGAGGCCAGCTAGCGAGAGAGATTTTGCGTGCGTAAAGCTGAGCGTTGAGGCAGGATGTGAGGGGAAGGAGGACATGGAAAGGAACGGGGAAGAAGGATGTGGTCTTTTCAGACCATGATCTATTTTAGGCACACAGCACAGCACAGCACAGCACAGCACAGAAACGAGCTTGGTTCGGCCAATTTGCTGATGTATTTCAGCACGTTCTTTCACATAAGAATGCAATAATATATATTTTCATTTTGTCACTGATAACTTGTTGAAGATCTTTATCTCATCGCTTGCAGAATGAGTTTGCTGCCAGATTGTTCTTGCACAAATGACCTTCCATTTTGTATACGAAGTTTAAGCTCGTGGAAGACCGTGATGACAAAGGGTAAAAGGTAACATACTGATAGTTGGGCAGCAGTTGGACACAGCAAGCAAGTGAATGAATGATCAGTAAAAGAGGGGGGAATGCGACATCATAACCTACAAGTAAAAGGTTGAATTGGGCAGAATTAAAGGCAGGTAGAAAATAATGTGAGTAGGCATTGGTGGGGAGGGGGGGGTCGACAATGACTATGATGATGACGACATGAGATTGTGGTACACTGCTTGCTTTGAAGCCATGCAGGACGGAAGTGTACAATTGATCCATCTCAGGAAGATAGTTGCACAAATGGGAGAAAAGGGAACCTTGGTGGAGGTTAGCAGAATGCCTCAATTATGGGAGTGCAGATGAAGAAGAAGAACACTGCATCCTAGAGAAGCTGAGGAGTGTCAGACAGAGAAGAAGAGAACAGAAGCTGCAGACCTGTCTGCAATGTGAAAGCAACGGCCTTGCGCTTTGGCCTCATCAAGAGAGAGGCCATTAATGGTTTGTCTGTTGTGAGAGCTTTTGATTCCACAGAATCCAGGAGAGAGGTGTGATGCTGGGGCACCACATTCGTTATGGGTGAGCCGTACTCCATTGAGCTCTGAACAAAAGCTTTGTAGGTTTTCAGTCATGTTGATTTTTCAAAAAATGACTTGGAATTATAGAAAATGCCTCGTCTGAGGCTGGATTTTGTGGCCAGTTTTCCTGTGTGGTTAACCCAGGAGAAGTCAGTGGCTGACCATGGAAATGCATAGGTGGGTTCATTTTATGATGCTTCTGGCGTGACAGAGTGAGATTTGTCAGGATTGAAGGACTTGTTCCATTTATCAGGCCAGCATCTAATCAAACTCCAGACAGCAGAGAGGGATGCAGCTGCTGTCTACCTTTCAGTGGGATGTGGGTGCTGTACAACACAATGTAGAGTTGTCTGCAAGACAGAAGAGAGGGTTTGCCAGAGCATCAGAGAGGTCGTATATGTAGATGAGCGTGTCCAGAGTTGAGTGACCAGGATGGAATCCAAGCTGAAGGTCGGAAATCAGGATGCTTGCCAGTGAGGAAGAATTGGCATCTTCAGCGATGATGGATTCCATTTACAACATTAGCAACAATAACAACATTTGGAGGAAGAATGGGCATTGGGGAGAATGTGTCGAAGGGAGGGTGAGGAGTAAACAGTGGGATGAATAACCTGGATGGATACAAGTGTGAACACAGCAAGAAGAGGATGAAACAAAAATGGAAAACAGAGAGGGTGAGGGGGAGGTGGAAAAGTGTGGGGGTGGGGGGGGCACAAAAATCTGGAAAGTAAGGAATGGGTTTGAGGAGTGTTTAATGAGGGTAGAAGCAGTCATGAGTATGGATGAGAGATAACCTGATGTGGTAGTGAGCAGCCATCCTGGAGGGAAGAATGGGATTGAACAGACAGATGAAGCTGGTTGCACAGGTGACAGAAGAGAGGAACAAATGATTGGGGATGACGAGTGAGCCTGCATTTTGGGAGTTTCACCAGGATCAAGTTATTAGTGTACTGTTTTGCATAAATATGGGGGGGGGGTACAGAGCAAGGAAAGTGCAGAGGGTGCAAAACCAGAAAGGAGTTGGTAGAACACAGAGGCCACCAACCTGTCTGTGATGTAGTAACAGCAGGTCCAGAGGCTGTTTCATTGCAGGAGATTCCAATGACATCTGAGAGCCTTGTTTTTAATGGCATCAAGAAGTGCAAGGTGTGAGGCGGGAACACCAGCCTAAATGGGAAGAGCAGTACTTTATTCCATTGAGCTTTCGGTAAAGGCCTTGTAAGCTGATAAGTTCAGATTTCCCCAGGAAAGACTGCATGACAGAGGATGCCCAGTTGGTGGCTGTCTTCGGAGGCTGTCTTGGATATATGGTTTGACCAAGAAAGATCATAACTTAATGTGAAGCCCAAAAGTTTGAGTCACTGAACTTCTTCAAGTGGTTTATTAAGGAAGTAGATGGGAGGGTTTGCTAGCTTTTCCTTTCAGATAGAGAGTGATGGAGTGAGATGTGTCAGGGTTGAAAGACATATTCCGTCAACGTCTCCAGAGAGGGAATAGGCTGCTGCATGCCTATCTGAAGGATGAGGGATGCGACAGCAGAGCATGGATTCATCACCAAAGAGATAAGCAGAATTTTCCAGACAATCTGAGAGATCGTAAATGAATAGGAGGAACAGGACAGGGCCCCAAGGCAAAGCAATGACTTGAGGGGCTCCAGCCTTGACAGAGAGGAGGTTCGTGTTGAGGATCACACGCTGATTATGGGAGTGGAGAAAATATGAAATGCAGGTGCGAAGGCGGCCACCTGTCACAGGCAGTAAGCTTGGCAAGCAGAGCAGGAAGCCAGAGTGTGTCAAATGCCTGAGATACGTCCAGGGAGATGGTTCTGACCTCTTTTTTTTTTTTAATTTTAATTTTATTTATTTATTTATTTGAGATTTTTCGGTGTCTGACCATTATATACTGAAACGCAAAAGAAACTTACCACTTGTTTGAAATGTAATAAAATTGTAACAGTTCAAAATAAAACAAACCAACAATTGCTAATTGAAACATTGGCATTTTATTGGTGACATGTCAACTTTTTGACCAAGATACACCATCTCATAAGTTTGTTCAACAGTACAGAACAGCACAGGGTGCAATGTCAGCCCCCTTTCAATAGCGTGTGTGGCCACCATTGTTTTGGATACAGGCAGTGCTTCGTCGGCGCATACTGCCTACCAGTCTTTTGGATGGATTGCTGCTGGATTCTGTCCCACTCAGTCCTCAATGTCTGAAACCATCTGACTTAGGACCATCTGCCTGTCCTGCCTTGCAGTGGTGACTCTTGGCCTCCCTGATCGAGGTCTGTCATCTGCAGAGTTGTGGAGGGTGTCTCTGTCCACCAGGGCCGATATCATCTGGTGTGAACAGCCAAGGCGACGTGCCACCTCACGGTAGCTCAATCCGCCTTGCAGTATGCCCAAGGCACACTGTCGTTGATCCCTTGACAATCGTGGCATGTTGATTGAAATGCCCATTTTTAAAGGCAATATGAAGACATCACGTGCAGCTCATTAAAATCATCCCATACCCCTTGGCTAATCACTGACAGTCAATACGGCTGTTCAACAGCTGTGCTATGAAGTGACCATTGAAGGTTCAAGTGACCATCCGTGACCGTTTTGTCTGACAGTGAGGACACTATTGTCCACGAATAAGTTCACACATTTACTACACGCAGTGTTATTGTTGATATTTCAAAGTTTAAAAGGTGGTAAGTTTCTTTTGCGTTTCAGTATATATTTCAAAACAATACTTTTGTGTTAATAGGATAGCCATTTTATGTAACGGCCTCATCTTCAGACATCAGTGATCAAGTTAGTCCCAAAAAGTATTTTTTTGTGTTTCGTCTTTGAAAGTTTTTGCTAAATTCTAACTCCCCCCCCCCCCCCGTCTCTCCCCCATCACCCATAAGGGGTTTTTTGAATTGTTAATATAGATAGAAGGCATAGATGTTATTCCATGGCTGATGGTAAAGGCCTGATTTGCTTGTCACTTATTTTGTTGAAGACAGGGTGATGTTTCCAACAAGGATAGATGTTGCTTTCAGGTGTTAATCACCACAGCCCTCTCACCACTTGACATTGTGTAAAGGAAATCTTCACCACCATGAATGCATTCAATTTTTTTGCGTCCTTGGTTTGATTTCACTGTGTTGAGCAAACTTTGTGTGATTGGCTGCAGACTTTTGACAGGTGCTTCTTGGGTGCTGCTGACAGCAGTGATACTCTGAAGACATTTTGTGGGCAAATTGCAACTGTATATCTCTTCTCTGAGGCGTTGACACCTGCAGAGGTGGCTTCTATATACCACTTGGGTCCATCTTACAAGGCAAGGATCATATATTTAACAATATGTGTGTATGTTTATTCCAGTACGTCTGACAACCAGTGCAGATGCACTCACTGATATATAGCACAATTGCAATAGCTTTTCCTGTTTCTTGTGGAATGTGTGAGACCAATAACTCACCCAATGAATTCCCACATCCATATGTATTACAGTGTAAATAAATATATTATATGGCTTGTATGTAGTGAAAGTTAACCTGTCCAGTTATCGTATTAAAATACGCAATCTGGTTTCTGTCTGACTGTGATGCGTTCGGTTGTTATTTATCCATTCTCAACCAAAGTTGACAGGAGGACTAAGGGTCACATGATGGAGGATGTAGCAACTTCATTTGTCCCATCCCTAAGGGAGTTTTCTGCCTTGGGTGAAATCAATGTTAAGGTGTATATCCATGTTCAGATAGCTAATAATGGCATTTTTCCAAGGCAGCTTCTCATAACAAAAGTAATAACAACACTAATGATAGCATAATATTAATGTTAATACAAAACATTATGACTACTCATAATACCCTCTCTCCCCAAGCGTTTTTCCTCCTTTAAGAAATGCCGTGTTAATGTGTACAAATAGCTTATTGTGGTGTTTTGAGCCTAGGTGTACCGTAATCTATATACTCCAGAGAGGATGATAACATGACCCTTCCTTCCACTCCTGTTGGGAACGGGTGTACAAGTTATTATATATTTGTCGGTGAACTAGCATTACATAAAAATGTTATAAAATTAGACAACTTTGTTGAACCATGTCCAAGCTGGTTGAGCATGCTCATCAATCCTGTAGGCCTTGCAGCATACCTCAAAACATGGACGGTGACCATGGGAGATTTAACTTCCTGGAACACTACGTGCCGGCAACATGTTTCAGTGATGTTGCCTTTATCTCCAAGTCAGCAGAGCATTTTTAGCTTACAAATATCCCCCTTTCCATGGAATGCTAGGCCATGGGGTTTATCCTTGCTCTATCCTCTAAATGTTGAGCATAAGGCAGAAGCAGCACGTATGATTTTTGAAAATTATTTGGTAAGACACTCAGCCAGCATGAGCATCAAACTGCCAACCTTCCAAACTCGGAGTGGACACTCGAACCACAACACCACTTGTCCCATCTATTGAAGCCACTGACATTGCTCATTGACATTACACGTGCGTCTGCTAATGCAATGTGTAACAGTCAAAACTTGGGAGTGAGCAAGCACTGACCTCAGGAGAGAAAGCATGTGGATTGTGGCTCACGTTAACGCAATCTTTGAACTGGGTGTGCCTTAATTAAACCGGGGCCTCCTGGTTTTCCTCTGCTCTCTAATTTTGTTTCCATATTGTTAAGATTTGATTGTGTCCCTGGTTATTCCTTGCTTTTCATTATTGCTCATGTATTGTTTACAGTCTTTCTGCTTCTACAGCTTTATTAAGCTGCTGGATTATGTGGTATATCACTATATATCATGTTCAACTTCATAAATATGCTCAGTTCAGGACATGCCAAAACTTCAAAAGACAGTTCCTAATGAAATGATCAAAAATCATAGGAGTACACATGACACGTGATCTTGGAGGAATTGAGCAAAGATATGCAACAAACCAGCAACGTGAGAAATCACAAGTGTTTATTGAACTTGTGTTTAAAAAAACGTGTACAATGAAATAAAGAATGTATATATATATATATATATATATATATATATATATATATATATATATATATATATATATATATATATATATATATATATATATTATGGAGTGTACATTAAAATTCAGCAAACCTGTTCTAACAAAGGTTTGTTTTTGTTTTTCTTCTGAAATTAATTTGTGATGTTATGCTGATGTTTTTAAAAAAATCTTAGAATATGGTCAAGGTGGGATTTTTCAAATATCCATTGAAGAGGTGGCAGGGGCGAGGGTTTGAAATGCTGTCCATTAATGCCAAAAAAGTGTGGCAAGCCTTCGATTTGTAATATTACTGGTAATGACGCAATTTAACTTCCCTATACTCATTCTTAAAAGGCATTCGGGAAGGATGAAGTACGATATCGCAGGTACAGAAAATATCATCCTTTTCTTCTTCCTCATCTCCTCCTTCCTCTTGATTTCCTTTTTTGTCTTCTTCATCTTCTTCCGACCGTTATTCCCGTTTGAAGTTGGCCACTCAAATTTCCCTTCTCCATGTTGCTCTATCTACCACATCCTTCATCCTGCTCCATATCCTTGAGAACTGAATAAGAACACCAACAACAAGCTGCTGAATACTCAACGAGAACAAACATTTTGTACTGTCCTGACTAAGTACAACAAAGATGAATTCACTTCTCAAAATGAGTCTGTCCTACAAAGTCACCCATTGATATTGCCTGGTGTTGGCTTAGCGGTTAGGGTGGTGGCTTGGGATCCTATGGTCCTGAGTTCGAGCCCCTTTTTCCCACTGAATTAACACCAGGGGGTTGACTCAGCCTGTCATCCTTCCGAGGTCGGTGAAGTGAGCACCAGTATACTGGTAATAGGGGTACTGCATCAGCGGCATAGCTGTGCGTATAAGCAATGATGCAACCAGCAGCCAAAAAAGGCAGCACACGATGGGACACCATTGATATTGTTTGCTCTTCCAAGGTTCCTGAGCTCTGTGAAGGTATACACGTCTGGTATACACATGGAAGTATCGGCATCCTAAATTGTTTCTTTTAGGCCTACCTTCGGTGGATGTTTTTTTTCTTTTTCTTTTGAGATTTCATTTTGATGTGGCCGGCAAACCTAGCATCATCCTTGCTCCTTTTTTTTTTCCCCCCACCTGTCTGTTCAATTAGCAATGCTACTTCTGGTAGTTTCCAAAAAGCTACAGTGAATTTTTGATGTTCTCTTTTGTTTGGTATAATATTGGAGATGTGACATTTTATTTAAATCGGTTGTGATCGGTTTAGTGCCGACGGTTCCTCTCGGTTGTTTTTCTTCTTGTGTCCTCAGCAGCCATTTTGCTACTTCAGTGACCGTATGTATGATCTTTTGTTGTGTGGAAAGTCTAGAAATCCTGACAATCATTTAAAGTAGCAATCTTGTTAATATCCGATTATAATCCAGTGCCGAATTCGCAGTACAGTTGTCACGTTGATCTGTATTAGCTGGGGAATTAAAATGGCGGCGCGTAAGTTACTTAAAGCAGAAATGAATGAGCTCCTGAAAACGACCCATAACCAATGTGAATTTTGATAATGGCGAATGCAAAAATCGATCGATCTGAATCAAGCAACATCAATTCAACCATGTGAAAGGTCTTGCTTCTCATTGGCCATTTTCCAAAGCTACCATCCGTGCTAGTGTGTGAATACTCAGAATTACAGCTCTGGAAGCGGAGCGTAATGCTCTTTACAAAGCACAACCTCGTCATCTGTCTCCAACATACAAAAATGACATCCCTTTAGTATCCCCACACTTTTTGAAAAAAAAAAAAAAAAACGGTGGGGGATATTGTAATCTGCTCTGTCCGTCTGTCTGTCCATCCGTCTGTCTGTCTGTCTGTCTGTGTGTCTGGTGAATTTCTGCCCAACTGTTTAGGAAGAGAAAGCAGGAAGGACGGACAAATTTGGTACTTATGATCACCAGATGGCATGAAGGTGCAAGAGCAGTATAACTTTTGGCTCCATCCCCTGGGATGGGGTCAAAATGTGAAATACCAAAAAATACAATTACTGACACATTTTAAACTATTTTCCAATGAAACTTTGTATACACAATCGTCATTGGGGGACATATGAAATATGTAACTTCTTTTGGATTTGGCCTCCAGTTCATGCCCCAGGTGTGGGGACTTGGGTTCACAGGCGTCGAAACGGGGGGGGGGTGGAATTTAAACTCAAAATTTGACATTTGGTCATTCCTGACATAACTTTATGCCATCTTTCAACTTTGCTCGAGGTGGGAAGTATAGTAGGCCGTGGGACAGTGGGACCTACCTTGCACCCCCCCCCCCCCCGCGACAATTTTTCACTGATACCATAGTGTTCATATCTATCCCAAGTATCAGAAAAAAGATGTTCCCAGAAAAATAACTCATTTGCACTATGCTTTATTAAGCTGTATCCATGGCAACCAATCAAAAATAGACGAATCTCACAAAGATCGGCAAAATGTCAATATCTCTGTCAAATATAATACATAAAATCACAAAATTGGTGTCAAATTAAAGCTTATACATTTACGTATTAAAATATATTTTGTTTATGCTAATTAGCTCATTATCACATTAATTAAATTTGACTAAAAGACAATAATTCCCACAAAAATGCAAGAATTTCCATTTTCTTTCCTTGTAATTCCCGCACATGTCAGTTTTTTTGTCAAAAAAAACATTACTTAAGTATTGCCATATACAAGCCAGGTTGGCAAAAAAAAAATTAAATTTTTTGAATTTTTTAAAGTAGGCTAATTAGCATAAAATACAAAGCACAATGAATCGTTCGAAAATTATGCGAAATCGGATTAATCAATAGAATTAATTACCTGGGCCTGATATAATACATAACTGCGACTTATGATGTCTGTTGGTATTTAAGGGAAACATAACTATTTTCTGTTTGAGTAAAAGTAGTAGAAATAATTTGAAATGCATTGATATGCTAATTAGGATCCACCATTATGGAAATTCTCATTTTCGTAAATATCTCAACTTCTGGTACATGGAAATTTGTAAATGAGGAATCTACACATATGTTTGGAAGGTCAAGAAATAGAGTGAACACATTTCCTTTGTTGTCAGAGATGTAGAATAATGTTTGGATTGCTTAATTACATGCAAAAATGGGAACGGCTTAATAAAGCATAGTGCAAATGAGTTATTTTTCTGGGAACATCTTTTTTCTGATACTTGGGATATATATATATATATATATATATATATATATATATATATATATATATATATATATATATATATGAACACTGTGTTATCAGTGAAAAATTGTCGCGGGGGGGGGGGGGGTGCAAGGTAGGTCCCACTGGCCCCCGGCCTATAGGGGATTAAGATCGACTTTGCCCTGTTGTTTATAAATCTTTCCCCCCATATTTTATTCCTTTATATTCCTTCCTATTTTTCAGATTTTATGATTAATATGTCACCACTGCAAATGTATTCGTTCCTGTCCAGCTCGTGTGATTAAGTACGAAACCACTGGAAAGTAGCCAATGGCTTTTTAATTTAAATCTTGCCGATTTAGACGTGCTTAAGTTTCGGCTTTTTTTTTGGCCTCCAAATTGTTTGATATTTTGATTGAAAAAATGTTTTTGTTTTTATTTTTATTTTTTGGACTTTTCATTTTAAATTGAGAGGTGGATGAAGATGGTTATACATTGAAGGATGATTTCGCAGCAAATTTGCCTTTTGACAAGACCCTCACATAAACGTCACATCACTTGCATCCAATCACCCATCCATACCTGAGCTACCAACCAGTCTTGCAAATATCCATTTTCTTCTTCTTGTTATCCTCCTCTTCCCATTATAAGGGGTGAGGTCCAATGGCACCAAGCTTCTGCCCTGCCTGGACTGTGATACTCTTCCACCTCCCTCTGTTCTCAATCAACTCCCTTCACTCTCCAACCACCCTGACTTTACAGATATCCCTTCTCACACAATCCTTCCATCTCAACTGTGGTCCACTTCTTTTCCTCCTACCTTGCTCCTTCAACGAATCTGCTCTCTTTCCCATCTGCACCGTGTCCAGCCCATCGCAGCTGGCATTTCACCAATCTCCCCGTCAAACTCATCTGCACACCAATCTCCTCACTCAGTTCATTCATCCTCCTCCTCTCCACACTCTTCACTCCTGCAATCCTCCTGACCCAGTTGTTCTCAACAAGCTGCAGCCTCTGTTGTTGTTTCTCTGTCAGTGCCACCGTCTCCAGACCGTTAAGATAGGTCGGTGTTACACACGACGTCAGAACCTTCCCTTTCAATTTTCTTGATATCTTTCTGTCTGCCATTACTCCCTCCACCCACCCGAATCCTCCACCACACCTCTGCCTTGGACTTACCATCCCCGGTCACTGTTCCTCCCAGACACCCTAGGACCAGCCAAGACTCTTCCTTCATTCCCTTGTACATCCATTCCACCAACTTGACTTCTGCTTCTGGCATTCCCATCCATCTCAGTGTCGCCATCACCATCTCTCTTGGGACAGTGTCGTAGGCCTCCTCCAGGTCCACAAATGCCAATGCTATCTCACCTTGCATCTCCAACCTCTTCTCCACCAGCTGTCTCAGCGTGAACATCCCATCCATCGTCCCCCTACCTTTTTGAAACCCCTGCTGCTCTTCTCTGATCTCCATCTCCACCCTCTACCTCATCCTCTCCAGCACCATCATTACATGACTTGGGGGCGTAATGTCCCTGTACTTCCCCGGATTTTGAACATTGCCCTTCCCCTTCCATATCGGCACAATTAACCCTGTCGTCCACTCCTCCGGAATTGAACCCTCTCTCGTACATATATTTAACAGCCTCCTCGTCCAACTGACTCCGACGTCTCTCATTGCAATTATCATTTCTGAACAAACCTCATCAATCCCTGGTGCTCTTCCCTTCTTCATCCTCTTCAATGCCAACCACACTTCCTCCTCTGTGATCTCCACCAACTCCACTTTCCCCTCTACATAACACAGTAGATCCAGCTCGCCGTTGCTTCCTTTCCTGATGTCCTTCCACATAAAACTTCTGCAATTCCCCTGAATGCCTCTCCATACTTCTTGCACTCCTCCAAACCTTCCACTTCTTCACGAAGTTGATCATACCGAGCCCTCAACCTCTCCTTGTGATCAACGACAACGTTTTCCCCCTGCACTTCCCCCACCAAATAATGTTCCGACCCCTGCTCTTAACCTCCCTCCTTTTCTTCATCCATACCACAAACACCACAGGCTTGTGCTCGATGGTAACATGCTGTCTCGTCACTGCCTTACAATCTTGAATGCTCCACAACCATCACTTCCTTACCACCACCGCCTCGCTAGATGAATCCATGTACACTTCCATTCCAACGCTTCTGGGTACCTATATATATATATATATATATATATATATATATATATATATATATATATATATATATATATATATATATATATATATATATATATATATATATATATACATACATACAAAGGCCTTGATAAGGAAGGGTGTTGCACATCCCTGTTCAGATGATCCCCATTCATTGGGTGGCTTTGAAGACCAGCTTTGATTTATATGGTCAACTGAAGAGCAGTCGTGGCTGATGGTGAGGCCCCGAAGTTTGAGAGATTGTTGCCATGGCCACAACAACCACGACCATTTAGGGGTGAATTTCAAATAAATGGTAAATTGAAACAGATGCGAAAAACGATTTCCATAGTTTCCTTTCTTCTTCGTTTTCTTTTTTGGGGGGGGGGGGGCATTTTTGTCTCGATCATCAGCTCTCATGAATCAGCCAATTCCCTCGCACAACATTCCAACGCGGTTTTCTCTTTCAGTTGGTTGGCAAACCAGTAGTCTATACTCTTGCCCGTGGTATTCCTCTGTCAACAAGGGTGGATTCCAGTCCTCTGAATTCAAGTGCTGTGAATCTACTGACCTTTGCGAAAGCTGATAAATGTTATCGGCTCTTGCGCAATTCACACATCGAACCTCATGCTGAGTTATGATAATTAACTCACTTGCACGCCCCAGTTTGTCTGTCTCGCATCACCCGAAATTCGACCTGAATGTCCTGGACTTAGGACGAATCACTCAGAGATAAATCCTCCATCTGTGTTGTTTTGCTTTTCCATGAGACTTGACATCTGTAAAGGACAAGAATGAACAATTGAAACTGACACGTGTGGAGACTGCAAGGGGGACATGTATTAAGGAAACGGTGTTGATACTGGAATGGAACATTGAGTACTTTTACATGATGAGGCAGGAATATTTACAAATATGTGATGGTGCGAGCAGGTTCAGAAAGGTACGCGGTGAAATGAACTTGTATGGTGGGTGAATTCACGTTTTTGAATTGCTCACAGGAAGTGAGCGATAATGTTTTTGACAGCATAGTGGTGGAGTGTATTGGTCTCATAGTTAGGAGGTTCAAATCTGGTTGAAGGCAGTTCTTTTAAGGATTAAAATTCCAACTTTCTGGAACCTGAGATAATCTTTGGAGAAATTACCATGTCGGCATGGAATTGTTTGAAAATCCAAGCTTGCTTATTGGTAATCTGTCTGTCTGTTGTCTGTTGTCGTCTGTTGTCTGTTCTGGCCTACATTTGATACCAGTCCACCCTGTCTGTGGTTTTTCTTGTAATCAACTCAGAGCAACTTTGGATAGGCACGAAAAAGTAGCATTTAAAAAAAAAAAAAAATCTCCCAAACTGAATACAAAGTAGTACAATTCAAGAAACTTTGATGCAGGAGGAGGTCATTAGGTCTGTCAAGCCGATGCATTGATGCCAATATCAAAGTACCTCCCCGCCAAATCTCCACTCCTTCTTGATGTCTGTGTAACTCCGTTTTAAAACGATCTTCTGTTTCTGCTGTCACTACCTTTGCAGGGAGACCCTGCCTTTATTACCTTGCTAACTCTCCTCTTCTTTACTCTGAATCTATGGCCCCTGGTACTGTCAATGCCCATTCTGCTGAAACATTAATCTGCACTTATTAGTCCCCTTCTGGTTTCGTCTGTCTGTCTTTCTGTGTCTGTCTGTCTCTGTCCATTTATCCGTCCCACCTGTGGTTTTCAGGCCTTTTTGCCCACACCATTTAACATAATCATCTGAAACTTGCTTTATTATGATAAGATACAGAACAAGTTCGGGTTTCAGGGAGCTTCATCAATTTTTCAGAGTTATACCCTTTTTGGACTTGGAGAATATCACATCGGGAGGGGACGTATTGCAAAGCAATTCTCGCTCTTGTTTTATCTATACTCTTATGTTAAACTTTTGGTTGGCAGATCATCTCCTTTCAAATTAATGTATGAAGTTGTTTCTTTCAGCCACTCCTCATAGCTTAATCTATCTCTGCCTGGGATTAATCTTGTTGCTCTACGCTGAGCCCCCTCGACAGCAACTTTGTCCTTCCTCAGTTGTGGTGACCAAAACTGTACACATTACAAATTAGGCATCAACAAGTTCCTATGCCTGGTGTTGGATTAATGGTAAGGGAGGTGGGCTTGGGATCCGAAGGTCCTGAGTTCAAATCCCTCTCGGCTTTTGAATTAATACCAGGTGGGGTACACTCAGCCTGTCATCCTTCCCAGGTCGGCAAAATGAGTACCAGCTTGCTGAGATGATTCAGCCATTCGAGTATCCTGCGCCCGTGTGGCGACCCATCCAAGATTGTGTCCAATAGCCCAGGAGACTGCTTCGGCAGCACCGACGCTCTGTACAGAGTATGGTCCCAATGGATGGACTAAGTTCCTATGCAGTGTTTAAGTCACCTCTTTTGATTTATAACTAACTAGGAAAGTACCTGCACTATGGGTGAACTTGTTCCAAACATGCAACACGTTCTTCTGACGCGTAGCTTTATTTGAGCGGTGTATAGGCAACTGACAGCTCTGTATAAGCAAAATAAATAACCCGGGTTACGTGCATGAAGCAAAAACGCATCTACTGCTTGTAATTCAAAACACCTCACTGCATTGGGGAAACACTGTTCTGTAAATAGTGGAGACTTGTAATACCCCCCCCCCCCAACCTGGAGGTGGTGTGACATGATACACATTTACATGGAGAATTTGTGGACCCCCCCCCCCCCCAAGACCACCGGCAATGATAAAAACACCCCTACACATTAATTGGGGTAATGCTAATCCTCTGTAGCAAGTCTGGATGTCATCTTCCCAGAACTGTTGGAGGAGTAGCATGACACAAACAGACAAACGCACAAACAAACCAACGCACAAACACCGGTCCTTGAATTATAGTAAGGATCCCCCTTCAAATACAACCTAAAACCCAGTTTGCTTTACCTATAGTTGCCTAGCGCTACGCTAACTGCTGTTTGCTTTACCTTGCCAAATCTATTACCACCCGAGATCCTTCTCTTGTGTCACCCTTTTCCTGTGTCACATGTCCATACATTTCCTCTTGCATTATGTCGTTCCCAAATTTCATCATTTATGTCACACGATGCACACCATTAAATTGGTGATGTCAAAAAATCGGTGGACGGGCTTTGCATTTTGGGATGCTTTCTACTTCAAAGGTTGTGCTGATTATGTCTTCACGGTCCCTCTAGAACACATTCAGTTGCCCAGCGGAGTGTGACCGCCACTTGCCAGAGCGTCAAAAGCAGGTGCTTTACAGCGGGCAACTGACCAAGACCCTAGCTTTTGCTTACAATGCCAAGGCAACCGATGGACAGCTCTGCCTCGAGAGTTCCCCGCGCTATGTTCCATCTGTTTTCATTCACAGCCCTCATGCCCTCATGCTACAGGTAACATTGTGTGCACAATTTCCCTTTGAGCGTAAAAATTATGTTCTTGTTTCCCTGTTCAGTTGTACTCAAACTGCTTTGATTTGCAAGTTTTCTTAAGCTGTTCCATTGACAGTAATAGATTCTGCAATATTTGGTGGACAGGCTCTATTTGTGGGTGTTTATGATCTTAGAAGTATAAAAGGAGTGTTCCTATGCTTAGTGTGGTACGTTTGGGGGGGGGGGGGTGTTATGTGGATTGGTGGTGGAAGGGGCTGTTGAATAAGCAGAAAAATGTATTGTAAACTAGAACGGCACTCGGTAGAGCACATACCTCTGCCAGGCTGAACAGTTTACGTTTTGTATCCCACTGATGGAACGGATCTGCATCCGGACCTGAACCAGAATCTAATTGTCTTGTTCTTGTCACCTAACCAACTCATCCACCAGGTTTTTGTCATAACCTGTCCACAATTTTTTAAAATGTAGTTTTTGACCTCTGTAACATTATTTTAAATTATTATTTGTGAAGAGTTATTTTAAACATTCTCGTCTCCAAATCTGGATCCTCACCAAAGTCCAAAAATTTGTCCCTGTCACACACCGGTGTGACCACTCCTCGTTTTCATAAATGCCAAGGTGAGCCAATGAAAAAAGCCAAGAATTCACAAGGTTTTGGAAAAGCGATGATAACAGAAAACCTATACGCCAAGAAAACCTATAGAAAACCAAGACGCCAAGGTGAACAACGAATAGCCAAGATCTTGTGAAAAAAGCCAAGGAGTGGTCACACTGATCTTGGGTCATCCCAAAACTTCTGCAGAGCGAACCACAATAATCTCTGTTCCTCAAGCTCCTTCATGAACCATTTGCTCGACTCCCCATCCGTTGTGCTCCCCATCTGGATGTGCCCTCCTATAAAGGGGGTGAAAGGGGGGTTTTGCCCCAAATATTGGTATTTTATTCAAAAATCTTATTCTCAGAAACTGCCAGACAGATCCAGACCAAACTCGTCACGAGCCATCGAGACCAGGCCTTAACCTTAAGTTGTGCTCCTCTTGGCCGTATCTCCTCCGAAAGGGGACAATGGGCCCCTCCCCATCAGCCCTCATTTTCACTAAAATATCTTCTCCGCAACTACCTGAGTGATGTGGCCAAAATTTGATACAATACGTCAGAACAGTAAGGTGTCATGGGATTGTGCTCCCCATCTGGATTCAACCCCTATAAGAGGCTGAAACGTGGAGGGGGGAGGGGCAGGTTTCCCCTCAAATTCAGGTAATTTATTTAAAAATCTTTTGACTCAAGTTGTGCTCCCCATGTCGTTACCACTTCAGGAAGGGTGGCCATGGCTCCTTCCCCCCCTAATCCCTCATTTTCACCCCACGTGTTGGGTAAATAACCGTCGGTCCTCCAAGGGGCTATTTTAAGGCAACAGCGATTTATTTATTACACAATGCATTTATGACAATTGTTTAAACTTGATTTTCCCCTCCAAATTTGTCAAACTTGAATTGTGTGACGATCTGGAGAAAAAAAAGTAAAAGAAAAGGGGGTGTTGTGGAAAGGGGGGAAAAAATTATGATTTTTTTTTTGGGGGGGGGCATGGTGTGAAGCGAGTGGTGCATTCCTCTCAATGAATGCGATACCACACTTATTTCTCTTTTTTGGTCATTTTATTTTTCTTCTGCTCTTGTGTTTGTAATCTGACTACTTTAATTATTATCTTAAAATGTTGTTTCCGCACACCATTTGTGGTTTGCTCGACAGGCCGTGCCATGGTCCTTCACTACCTTTTGAGGGGCAGACTTTAGCTTTGTTACAAATTTTTGTGGAACAACCACGGCAGTTTTCTCTTTCTGAAAAAAAAACACTCATTCTGCCTATAATTTTATTTATTTTTTTTTAATCTCCAGCCTCGAACATCTTCTATATCCTTGTATCCTTTATGCCGATGAACACCTTCAGGAACACATTGAAAGCAATTCCACCTTTTAAAACCAATTGTCCTTCACCTGCTCGTACTTTGAAGGTTTGAATGGCTCATAGGCGGGTACAATTTTGCTGCAGACGTTGTTGTACGGCCACTGGGCCATCAAGATGTGGTCTGGGCAAGCAGGGACGTCGCTTTACTTTGTGTTCGATCGTCTTGTATTTCTTTACGCGATAAACCGAGTACTTTTCATTTTTTAATAAAACGGTAATGCACCAAATATTCTGAAAGATTCAAGCTTTGAGCTGTCAGACACAAGAGGAGATGTTGAATGCTTGTGGAGGAATCCTTCCAAATAGCATCACCTGCAGAGGAAGCATTGCACAGCTTTTGCAAAAGCTGCGAAACTATAAAGACTTTATCTCTCTTCCTTTTACTCTTCTGTTTTTTTGTTTTTTTTTCCAGAATGTGAAAGCAATCGTGACTCACTCGATCCATGCTGCACTGCACTCGATTGGTGGCGTGCAAGTTCTCTTCCCACTCTTTCGGCAGCTGGACTATGTTCAGCCAGACACAGGCTGCATCGATACTGGAGTTTGGTGGGCCTGCCATTTCTCTCGCATGCTCTGGTTACCATAAAGCTTATCTGCTGTTTGGATAGTTTTTGTCCCAATCACAAACAACAGCACGTCTTGTCATTGTATAACATTTCTGTTTTGATAAAAGCTACCTTGTGAATTTGGAGCACGGCGTAGGCCTGCCTTCAAACTGTACAAACCAGAGGCACTAGTTTTAACAGCTAAAGACAAACTGAACAAACACAACGTTCCCCAGAGGTCTCTTAAGCCGATCTTTAGACTGGTTTTGTCCTTGTTGGGGCTTCTTCAGAATCGATGTAGAACCTGAGTGCTCTGCAAGGCCAAAGATCTGCACTGTGTTCTTGAGAATTTAAATTTGAGGCAAGCTCCATCATTTATTTACAACCATCATGGTTGACGGACATGATTGGCATATTGAGGTTATTGTTGTTGTTTTTCTTTTATTTTTCTTTCATTTTATTTTAATAAATGCATTTATTTAATTTGTATTATTTGTTTGAACACTGTTTCTTATTTTAGTGTTTACTAACCATGCATGAGGACCTTTTAGATTTCAAACAGTTGTGAAGCTCATTTGCTTCTCTCTCTTTTTTTTTATTTTTTAAATTCAACCAGGATGTTCGTAGATTTGTCATAAAGATCAGAGATAAAGTGTCCGATAAAATTTGTGGTGATCTCTAAAATGGAAAGCCTTTAAGAGCAAATCTTCCATGGTCCCTCTATACGAAGAGTCGGAGTTGCATGAATCGCATTGTCCTCAAGCGCTGATAGCACTTTTGGATAAACATTTTTTGGGACAGTTGTGATCACTTGTGGATGTTTGTTTGTGATGATATTATGGAGTTCTTCTTCTCGTATACAGCACAATGCTGCGGGGTAGTATCATTGGCTGAGGGTGCGACTGTGCCACTGATGTGTGGCCCTCTGCTGGTTCGGGCAGGGATTTTGGAATTTGGTCAGGGTGCCTGCGATACTAGCATTGTACTAGAATAGCATTGTTCTTGCAGCCTCAAATTACATTCTCGTTTACCCTGCAGCACCACACTCATCAGTTTCCTCTTTGACATCATGCGGAGCTCTGCAGCCATGCAAGAGCAGATGCTCACAAGTAAAGGCTTCCTGGTTATCGGACAGCTGCTCGAGAAGGTTTGCAGGCACTGGTGTAGCCTTAGTGTTGGATTGTTTTTACTTTCAGATATTTTTCCAAATCGTTTTGACCAATCCCAATTCTACTTTTGTGGTGTTGCCCATGTATAAATTTCATTGTGTTAGGACTTTGTTCTTTTTTTATTGCCTTTTGCCCAGTCTTCCAAGGAGCACATTACTCCGGAGGTGGTGCAGCATTTGATATCTTTCTGCCGCTACCTTGAGACGATTCCAACTGGTCCGACCCTACTCAAGCAGCTCTGTGACCACTTATTGTTTAATCCAGCCATCTGGATCCACGCTCATGCTGCGGTAAGCTCACTCTCTCCAGCGGCTTGATCAATCCGTGTCCTTTGTTTAATTTAAAAATTATATTTTCTTTAAAATCAGGATAGAAAGGTGAATACCACTCTGTATAATATCCTCTGAAGGTTTAAAAAAAAAAAAAATACATTTTTGCTTTGTTGTTTACAAATGTAGAAGGTGATTTTTTTTATTTTTTTGCATTAAAAAAAAAATCAGGTTGCCAAACGTCACAAACAAGAAGGTGATCGAAGTTTGGATTTGGTTGACATACAATTTGACCTGTAGGTAAAAATTGTTCAACCATTTTGTTTTTTGTGCCGAGTTGTTTCTCATTATTATTCTTATTAGACCCTTACCGGTTTTCCTCGACGAGACTAAAGGTTTGCTCTCCGTCTCCGTCCATTTATCTGTCCCATCGATGTTTTTTTTTCTTTCTTTTAATAGACTTTTTCCCCATACCCTTTAACGTTTTCATCTGAGACTCGGTGCATGGCTTTATTATGATAAGATACAAAACAAGATCAAGTTTCAGGGCGTTTCATCAATTTTTCAGTGATGCCCTTTTTAAACTTACAAAATATCATACATGGGTCAGGGTTCAGCTGCCCTGACTCCACCCCAATAAAATAATGCGCTGCCATCACATGAAGCAGCCACAGATCCATGGACCAGTGCAATTGGAATGATCCCAGGTATATAACCACGATGTATTATTTATGCACGTAAGCCGTACGCCTGTTTTCGCTTCATGTATGTACAGTACATCGAGTTATTTTTAATATGAAATCGGCAAAGCCTAGAAAAGAATGAAACGCAGTGGGATAGAAAGGTTCTTCTTCTTCATTTTGCTTCCAGTATCGGCTCGAGCGTGTGCTAAAACGAACAATTACCTCTGGTTTGTTATCCTCGTTGTCTTTATTGGTTTCCAGTCAAACAAAATATATCGGTAAATGAAAGTTGTTTTCCCTTTTATTTTGCCGAATAGACCCAAACACAGTGAGTAATAGTGTTTCTTTTTTCTTCATTTGGAACGCTAGGGGACATGTATTGATTTGCAATTCTCGCTCTTGGCGGCAGCTTCGAGCTGTGTCAGTCAGTTTCCTTCGTCTTTCCTTGATCGACGAAGTCTGTCAAAATCTGCTTGCAGATGACACGTTCTGTGACATGTTGGGGGTTTTCATGTCTTTTCGTCTCATATACTGGGTTCTAGTTCCGTCCACTCATTAACATCAAAGCTGCTTTCCACCACTGGCACTGTTTGACTCTTCATGGCGATAATCTTATTATTAGTGTTTCATTTAATTGTCCTTTGCAATGTTTTCCAAAGAGCAGCTTCCCACATTCTCCTGCTCTTATGTGGGATCCACAAGCCAGTGGTCGTACTTTTGGGTGTGGTGGTGGTGGTCGTATAGCAGCTTAGCTGCCAGGGTAGCTATCATTTCTTGAAGCGCGACTGTGTCGCTGATGTAGTGCCCCTCCACCGGTACACACACTGGAACTGGTACTCATTTTGCCGACTTCGGAAGGTTGACAGGCTGAGTCAACCCCCTGGTGTATTAATTCAGAGGCCGACGGGACTTGAACTCAGGACCCTAGGATCCCAAGCCGCCACCCAAACCACTGAGCCAACACCAGGCTCTTTAGGGTGTGCAGAAGTCACAAGGTGCTGTTAGCTCAAGACACGAGCCTTCACCAGCAAGGCGAGTTCTTCATTCTTCGTTTTGTCTCAGTCGATGTTCCTATTGTTTCCATATTTTTTCTTTTCTTTGTTTCTTTGCAATGAATTGGGTTTGCACATGTGTATCCACATTTTATTACCTCCGTCACCGAAGGTGAAGGAGTTTATGTTTTCACCCGTTTCTGTCTGTCTGTCTGTTTGTCTGTGTACAGAATATCTCAAAAAGTTGTGGATGGATCCGGATGAAATTTTGTGCACAGGTTCGATGTGTGACAAGGACGAATTGATTATATTTTGGTGAAGATCCGGATCCGGATCCGACTACTGGAATTTATAAAGTGATTATTCACCATTGAGAGATCGGGCTAAAAATGATACAGAGCACGATATCTCGAAAAGTTGTGGAGGGATTCGGATGAAACTTAGTGGACACGTTGGGGGTGTGACAAGGAAGAATTGTTTCAATTTTGGTGAAGATTCGAATCCGGATGCGGATCTGATAATTCAACTGATTCTTCACCATTCAGAGACAGGGTTAAACTGATATGTAGCACGATATCTCAAAAAGTTGTGGACGGATTCAGATAAAACTTGGTGGACACGTTTTGTGTGTGGCAAGGATAACTTGATTCGATTTTGGTGAAGATCTGAATCTGGATACGAGAATTATTTAATTTTTTTAAAAGTGATTCTTTACCATTGAGAGATGGGGCCAAAAACGACATGCAGCATGATATTTCAAAAATGTATTGGGCCCGACATGTTCTGGTGGATCAGGCATTACGTGGTTGAGGTATGCGCTCTACCGAGTGCCCTTCTAGTTTTTATATTGTAAACCTTTGCAGCATGTCTTTTACATGTCACAATGTCATGACCTACTTGTGAAGAAAGTTTTGTTTTGGTAAGGTGGTTTTCTACAAATGCTGGTATCCCAGGAACATCCAGGACACTGTTTTGATGGATTTATTTTGTGACTGTGTTGCAGAATGAGCGGCTTGCACAAGCACCACTATCATGCCATTTGAAACCTCTTGCTATCACTTTGCTTCCCCTTGATTGTTGATCAATATTTGAATACAACTCTTTTGCGTCCCAAAATGGTCTTTTGATTCACGTCAAACGATCACTGGGACTTGCTCAAATGATCATTGCTAATGGATTTTGTTTTCACGTCATTTGTTCCCCCCCCCCCCCTGGTGGGGATGGGCCTGGTATCTGCCTGGGGGATGGCCAGATGGAGGCCCCTGGAGTACCGGCGGAAAGTAGACGCAGCGACGCGCTGTTCTGGCACATGCTCCCATACCTGACCTGACCTGACCCCCCCCCCCTTTTTTCCTCTGTTTGTGTGATGTCGTATATAGGTGCAGCTTACACTCTATACATTTCTTTCCACGGAGTTTGTGAAAAATACAAGCATCTACAACAAAGTCCGGCGTGTCAGCACCACCTTGCAACTTTTGCACACTCTGAAGTACTACTACTGGCTCGTGGATCCCACACACCGCAGTGGTCTCTCTCCCAAAGGGCTCGGTAAGCCATGAGCGGAAATATACTTCGCTGTAACATTTTTGCTCTTCTGTTTACTTGATGTGACGTCCTTGTTGTTGTGGCCCTTTTTACTCGATCCGTAAGTACAGTGATGCCCAGCATGTCAAAAGTGTCAAATTGCTATACCCACAGATGGCATCAGACCCAGCAAGCGTGACTTGACATCCCTCAGAGCCTTCCTGATACTTTTTCTCAAGCAGCTTATGCTTAAGGTATGGGATTGTTGCAGGATTTAGTTGCACCCAAGGAGAATGCGAGACAAACCATGCCACACTGATCCCAACGTGATTGAAAATGACCGATTTGTGACTTTTAAGTTATTTACAATTCCTCCTCTTTGGCTTACAAATGAGGCGAGAGTCGCCCAGAACCACTTAACGAAACGCCAATGACCTATTAGGTTCAGCAAGCAAGATCGGATTACATAGAAGCAAACCAAAAACAGAACTCGTGAAAATAAACGGCGTTTCTCATCTATTGAAGGTATAAACGACAAACAAATTCATCGGTGTGGGCAATGTAATCCCAAACGACAGCCATTCCATGAGTGACATCAAAGTCTGTGTGGGAAATGCCAGTGCTATCTTTCTGAAGTTAAATCCAACATGGAGACCAAAAGCCATCAATGAAAATTTCAACATATTCAAGACCAAAGTCCTTGCATTTATCTTGTACGTGTTGGAAACATTGAGTTCTGACAAAGCCGTCCAACAGCATCCAAACAGCTTCGAAGGCACCTTGTTCAATGGCAAATGCTTTGACAGAATTGGAGACAGACGTGCTTAAGCAGGCAGAAATGTCATCAACAAGTAACATAATAATCAGTGCAACTCGATGGAGTGCTGCTCTTCCCTTTGGGCTGGTGCCCCGGGTTCACACATTCCATTTCCTGACACCGTGGAAACCAAGGTCCTCAAAATCATTGGAATCTCCTGTAATGAAGCTGAATCTCTGGACATCTTGCTGTCGCATCGCAGACAGGTCGGTAGCCTACGTCTTCCACCGCCTCATTTCTGGTCTTGCACCCTCTGCCTTTTCTTTGCTCCATCCCCCACCACTTTCTGGAGGGCACACATAATCTGCCAGTATCACACTTATTGGGGTAATTCCAAAAATTCAGGCTCACTACTCATCTCCACTCATTTGTTCCTCTCCCCCCACCCCTCGCCTGTGGAACCAACTTCCTCATTCTGTTCATTCTCATTCTTCCCTCCAAGGCTTCAAGATGGCTATTCACCACCCCCACCACCACCTGCACCACCACAGGACATCCCCTTTCATACTTGTGATTTATTTTTCCTACTCTACCCTCATTTTCCTCCCCTGCATTTTTTTTCCCCTCACCCTCCTTTTCATTTTTTTGTTTTGTTCAGTTTTTGTTTCATCCCCAGTTTTTTTCCTTTCTCTTCTTGCTGTATTTGAGATTGTATCAATCGTAGTGTTGGCTTAGCGGTTAGTGTGGCTGCCTTGGGATGTTAGGGTCCTGAGGTCGAGCCCTGTTGGCCGCTGAATTAACGGCAGGTGGGGTTGACTCAATCTCTCATCCTTCCAAGGTTGGCAAAATGAGTGCCAGTGTACTGGTATAGGGGCACAGCATCAGCAGCATAGTTGCGCCCCAACAAAATGATAGCCATCCGGAAGCCAAGCTGCCATACGCAAGAAGAAGTAGAAGAAGAAGAAGAAGAAGAAGAAGAAGAGTGTATCCAGTTTGTTCACCCCTGTGTCCATGTGAAAGCAACGGAGAACCGAAAATAGGGAAGACTGAGATTAACACGAAAGATTTACAATTTCAATAAATACGGCATTATTTCAACTTGAGGAAAGAGTGCATGATAGAGAATGATGTTGATTGTTGTCTGTCTTATGCACCTGAATGGACTGGCAGCAAGGAAGGAAGGAAGGAAGGAAGGAAGTCCCTGAAATACTTCTTCTTCTTCTTCTTCTTCTTCTTCTTTCGGCTGCTCCCGTTAGGGGTCGCCACAGTGGATCATCCGTATGATCCGCATTGTGATTTGGCACATGTTTTACGCCGGATGCCCTTCCTGACGCAACCCTGGTCGCCTCTTACGACACAGGGATATGGTACACCTATTTTAACCAGGGTATACACCGGCCCAGTACAACTGGTACTCATTTCGCCGACCTCGGAAGGATGACAGGCTGCGTCAACCCCCTGGTGTATTAATTCAGTGGCTCAACGGGGTTTGAACTCAGGACCTTTTGGATCCCAAGCCGCTGCCCTAACCACTGCGCCAACACAAGGCTGAAGTCCCTGAAATACTTAGATGATTTAAATGTGAATAATCCTACTACAATGGAGCAAATGTGGATGTCACCAAAACTCAAAAACGGACACGTGGTGGAAATAGCGCCGCCTTCGTTGATGGCCAGGATTACAAATCATCTTCCTTTATCTTATGATACGTATGGAGTATGATTTGTTGTGAGCAATAAAATTTCTTTGAAAAATTATAAAATGCATTTCCAAGGATGTGACGCAGCGCATTGTCCACCGAAGGTGGGCCGAGAAGGGTATTCCCGGCCCAAGGGCAGGTGTGCCCGCTCGTTAGTCCAATGGAAGAAGTTCATTGGACTCTCATTGGTGCAGACGTTTTAGCTTTATTTGATGAATAGACATCTGGATTTGGTCAATCAACTCCAACAATATTTTCTGGAGTTCCATGTTTGTTTGCCTTCAAAAAGAGGTTTTGTATTTGAAGAACACATTTGATGATACGATTGTTGGCGTAAGGGGATTTTTTTACGGTGAACCAACACTGATTTTATCCATTTATTTGTTTGAGTAAAGGTCAGTGATTCAAGCGTTGTGTGTTTGTTTTTTAATTGCATATTTACATTTTTAGGATGGTACTGTTGATGCTGAGGAACTGCAAGCTATCCTGAACTACCTCCTGACTATCCATGAGGTATGTGCTCTCGCTGGCAGGTTCTGAATTTTCTCAATGACTTATCCCAAGCCTAATTTGCCAATAATGAGGGTGAACGGGAAAGCTAACCTGTGTGCAGAAAGCTTTCTGAGTATTTATTTGTCAGCGGCTCATTCGAGACATTTTCGATGTTCGGTGACCTCGTTTAGCTTCTTGTTTTTTTTTGCTGTCATTTATGGTAATATGGCAACGGCAAAGCATTCAGTATGTTACCGTCTTCGTAATTTGTGCTCCCTCAAATGCTTCCCGTCAGAAATAGCAGTGCATTTTATTTCATAATGTCACTGCAATATCATCGAAAGCAAACCAGAACACCAACTGTGCCCGATTATTTAAAACCGTATTCTAACGTCCTCACACCTTCCTCTCCGCCTTCCATAATAGGATGACAACCTGTATGACATTCTGCAGCTCCTGGTTGCCCTCATGTCTGAGCAGCCAAGTTCCATCATCGCATTTGATCAGTGCAACGGCATCTGGTACCGCGACTTCCTATGTACTGTGTATATTTAATGTCCTTTATATCCTGGTGCTTTAAACGTGGACATTGTCGCTTCACTGCAGGATTAGAGGATTCAATGAATAGGCTTCTTTTATTATTTTTTATTTTTTATTTTTTTAAACCGTTTGCACAGATTTTGAAACAGCGTTCATTGATGCAAGTTTGTGACTTGATCACTAAATGTTGTACCTTTTTTTTTCTCCATGGCAGTGTTTTTGTTCAGTGCAA
Source organism: Eptatretus burgeri (assembly GCF_056783735.1). Lineage (NCBI taxonomy): Eukaryota > Metazoa > Chordata > Myxini > Myxiniformes > Myxinidae > Eptatretus > Eptatretus burgeri. The sequence goes on from NC_140978.1 coordinate 9,651,121, forward strand.
TGAAAGCTTCATGAACCGTTGCATTTCAAAGTTCTAAAATCAGCCAAACAGGTGTACTAATCTCTCAAACTGTAGGCAGTTTGTCCAATATGATGAAGGATGACTAGATCGGTGCAGACTTGATGTTAATTAATTATTATTATTTTTTTTTAACCACATAAGAGACATTGAGAATCATGGTGTAAGATTGATTTACATGGACATTATTTTTTACCTCTGCCACCGAAGGTGGATGGAGCTTATGTTTTCACCCTGTCTGTCAGTCTGTTTGGTTGTGAAGAAAATATCTCAAAAGGTTGTGGATGGATTTGGACAAAAATTGGTGGAGAGTTTGGGTATGTTGTGAGGACGAAATGATTAGATTTTGGTGAAGATCCAAATCTGGATCTGGATCTGAGAATTTTTTTTAGTGATTTTTTTTTCTTCCCCCCACCATTGAGAGATGGGGCCAAAAACAATATCTCAAAAAGTTGTGGACTGATTCGGATGAGACTTGGTGGGCAAGTTGAGTGTGCAACAAGGAAGAATTTATTCGATTTTGGTGAAGATCCCAATCCGCATCCAGATCTGTATCCGAGAATTTTTTTAAAAGCGATTCTTCACCATTGGAGTTGATCGGGCTAAAACGATATATAGCAGGATATCTCGAAAAATTATGGATGGATTCGGACGAAACTCGGTGGATCACTTGGTGAGGTGACGCCAACAAACCGATCTGGTCTATCATTTGGATGCAAAACGTAAATTAATCAGCCTGGCAGAGGTACATGCTCTACCGAGTGCCCCTTCTACTTTATTTGATGCAAACTTTGTGGCAAAGGAAAATGGGAATTTATTCATAAAAGTACTGCTAAGAATGTTGTGCATGGAATGAATTTTGCACAAAATAGTTCAAAGAGAAAATACTTTCACTTGTATTTTCATCCTCGGTCAATACACCTGGTTGCATCTGGTTACTTCTGCCACCTAAGGTGGATGGAGGTTATGCATTCACCCCTGTTTGTTTGTCTGTCTGTCTGTCTGTCTGCTTATCTGTGTGCAGGATATCTCAAAATATTTTGGACAGTTTCGGACGAAACTTTGTGGACAGGTTGGGTGTGTGTCACGGACTAATTTATTTGATTCTGGTGAAGCTCTGGATGTGGATGTGATAATTTTAATGATTTAAAAAAAAAATAAAATGTTCGCACCATTTAAAATGTGCATGACAGGCATTTCTTCCTTGCCTCCATCATTTGCTGTATTGATAAGGGGAGATGTTTGTTGATGTAATTAAAAAAATTTGTATAAATAGTCGAGGCTTGTGGAAGTGCTAGTATTGGTACATTGAATGGATCAGGACAAAAGGAGCAGTTGAGAGAGGTGGGGGGGGGAGAGAAACACCAACAGCAGAGTTGAAGGCCAAAATGGGGGCAAACAGTGGGTGTTGGGAGGAATGGGGGGCAGGAGAGGATGCATGGGGTGGACAAAATGGATACAGAAGGAAACTCTTAGGGAAAACTGGGAATTTGGAAGGAGGAGGGAATTCGGTGGGGTTTGGTGGTGGGGGGAGGCTTTAATGAGAGTAAAAAATATCATGGTTTTGCAATGGGGATGACCTAAGATGGTGGTAAACAGCTGTCTTGAAGACATGGACGGAAGAATGAGATTGAAAAGAATGTGGAAGTTGGTTCCACAAGTGGGGAAAAAAGAGGAATGAATGAGTTGAGCTGAGCAGTGAGCCTGTATTTTGAGAGTTTAACAAGAAGGTTTCTCACAGACGATGTGTGCCTTCCAGACACCTGAAAGGGACAGAGCTAAGAGAGGGCAGAGGGTACAAGACCAAAAAGGAGGCGGTAGAATACATAGAGGCTACCAACCTGTCTTCAGTGTGACAGTGACAGGCCCAGACACTTAGCTTCATCATGGGAGATCCCAATAATCTTGAAGGCCTTGATTTCCACGACTTCAAGCAGGGCAGCCAACCCAAAGGGGGAGAGCAGTACTCCATCAGGCTGTGGATGAAAGCCTTGTGGGTAAATAGGAGTTCAGGTGTGCCAAGGAAGGACTTTGGGTGACATCGGATGCCCAGTTGGTGGTTGACTTTGTTGGCCAACTTTGAAATGTGGTTTGCCCAAGAAAGATCGTGGCTAATAGTGAGATCCAGGAGTTTGATTGACTGAACTTCCTCGAGAAGATTTCCAGATGGTCGTTTCAGAGAGAGATGGTGAGATAGTGAGAGAGTGAGATTTGATGGGATTGAAAGACGTATTCAAGTGTTTGATCAGCTTGTGATTTTTTTTTTTTTGAAAGTTTGAAGAGGGAAGAGGCTGCAGCCTGCCTGTCTGAAGGATGAGGGTTGTCACGGCAGAGGTTGGAGTTATCAGCAAATTGATAAAGAGGATTTTGCAGAGTCAGAGAGATCATTGATGAAGATCAAGAATAGGACTGGACCAGAACATTGCCTTGGGGCACCTACAGCCTTGACAGGGAGAAGCGATGAAAGGATTCCATTGAGTGCCACACGTTGGATACGAGAGTAGATCAAGTCAGTTAGCCATGTGTGGAGTTTGCCTTGGATGCCATAGGCAGAGAGTTTGGAGAGTAAGTAGGACACCAGGCTGCGTCAAAAGCTTGAGATATGTCCAGAGAGACGGTCCTGATCTCACGTCTGTCATTGAGGGCCTCCATCCCTTGCTGGATGAGTAGAAGCAGCATGCCCAAGGTGGAGTGACCTGGTCTGAAACCAAATTGGTGATCTGAGATGAGGTTGTTGCAGTAAAGGAAGGATTTAATTAATTTGTTTACAAAAACTGGCGCTCACTATAAACTTTACATTAATTGCATCAAAGAAGTGGGGAAAATGCTTAATTTGTTGTTGCAATACAACACTTGGTCTGCAGTCTGATATATTCAGCACATTCTGCACTAAAAGCATACGTTATTTTTTGTGCGTGTTGAAGAGCTGCGTGAAACGTTGAAGGAGGGAGAAGGAGGGAGGCAAACAATACAGATAGTTTCCTAATATCTTTGTAGGAGTAGCATGATGAACATGGTCACTCTGACGCGTTCAATCGGTGCATTTTCTTATGTGCACATGTCAATTTCCATGCACGCATGGATACAATATTTTAATATCTCAGTCATTAAGCTTTCACACCACCATTGTGTAACTGCTCACGTCGCTAGGGAATTTTCTGATGGCAATAACTTAACTTTTTAAGGTATCCACTTTTAGCTGATGGTCAACTTTCATCTGACTGGTCTGGATCTCGATTGTGTCGTTGGTGTTGTGAATATGACCACAAACCTTTATCATCTTTTCCGATCCCAGTTTGCTGGGCAGATGTCGAACTAATGATACCTATGATTTCTGGCTATGACATGTTGAGGACAGAATTTGCTTGAGCTCTCCTTTTGTTATTATCGAACATGTTTCTATGCTGCACATTTCATTTTCAGCAATCTTCACCACCATGATTGAACTCTGTTTTTGAGATTCCCACTCGAAGTGTAAATGGTCTGCAATAAGTCTACCTTCTCTCACTGAATGTTCCACTTCATCTCATTTCCTTTCACCCCAGCATTATCTTCAAGCTTCTGGCATCAAGCAGTGATAATATCAGAGTGCAAGCTCTCAAGGTCCTGGGGTACTTCCTGCATTACCTCAACCCCAAGTGAGGCTTTATTGTGGCTGAACATAGTCATGTATTTGTTTTTGCTTTAATACCGGCATTTAATTAGATTGTAAAGATTGATAAGGAAGCTGTGGACCTACTGCTGTTGAAAGTAATTATTTAATCCATACCTCTCAAATATGTTTTAGTTTTTATTGAACTTTATTATTATTATTATTATTTTTTTTTTTTGCTTCTCAAGCCTCTTACCATTCTCCAACTTCTGGTGCCAGCTGGTCAAGTCTGTCGCCATTTTCCTTCTGTACCTGCACGCCAAAAGGGTAGAGTCGTGTTGGACACGGCAGCTCTTCAAAAAGCTGAACGTCTGAATTCTGTTTTTACTGAAAAAGCAAAGGTCCCCAATCCCTCCCTTCACTACCCACCCTTTCCCCAAGTACAGATTGCTTCCTGTAAAGTGGATTTCTCTCCAACTTTAGGGTTGAGAAGTTTCTCGTCAATATTGACAACTCCAATCCAACGGGACCTTCAACCCTCAGAAACTGTGCTTCAGCCATATACTCTCATCTTTCCTCCCTTTTCTTTAGGTCTTTTCAGGTGGTCAACTAGCTTCATCTTGGAAAACTGCCAATGTCACCTCTGTTCATAAGAAGGGTAATTCTAAAGACCATAATCTCTAAACTGGCCTCTAAGGAGGGCTGATACCTTGGTATGCTCTGTAGAGGCAAGTCTAATCTGAAATGACTCCGAGTTGTGTACAAGGCCTTTAATCGAAAGTACCATGAAGTATAGTAGCTCCCGACTCTAGGCTGATACAGCTGCTTCCCATTTTGCTTCCCTGAAAGGTGGTCAACTCCAAGGCTTTTTGTATTTTTGGCATTTCCGAGAAAGAGGCCGAGTCACAGGGTTTGCTTATCCCCACTCCGACAGGTTGGTGGACTCGAGATTTTGTTATCCCTCTCTTCTGGTGAACAGTATGAACACAACTGGATTATCTGTTGCAATCTTCAAAACTTCTCAACGCCTTAAAATATTTTTGCTGATTTGAATTTGCATTCAAGGACTGATGACACAAATTTCAGTTTTCAAAATATACGTCAACGTCAGAAGTTATAACATTACCAAAGCGTTTTTTTTCTTTTATATAAACTTGTTGCTACTAATAATAATTTATCAACAAAAGTTTATTCTTCTAATTGTTGTTAAAGTTTTCGTACAATAATATTGAAGGACTGCCATAAAGCTACGATTTCAGATGATGATAAGTGCATTATAATTTGCAGAAGGAAGCATTGCAGATTGTGTATAGTTGAAGGGGTTACAAACATGCCAATATCAAGCGTTCCAGATAATTGTAATGTAATTAAGACCAGCCATTAAGAATGATTGTTATAACTTCCCAACCTGCATATCTTCTCATCGTACATCCTCCCACCTGGACCTGGAAATGTTTTCCATCGAACCTCTGCTTGACTCATCTGGCCATCTCCTTGTGAGACTCAAATCTATCTGGCTATTGTTGGAGAGTTACTCCCTTTGCTCTGTTAGTTCTCCAACCCTCCCCATCTACTCCAGGATATACATGTTCTTCCAGTAATCACCTCCTGGATAAACTCCCAAAATCCTGATTTGTGACACCTGAAGTGTTTTCTTCCTCTTTTTCTAAATTTTGTAGAACTGCGATGAAGAGGCGGCTCAATCGCACTCTTACCTCCATTGGTTAAAGCAGGCGAACCACCAGTATTGCATGCCATTCCCGATCCCTACTTATGATGTGATCTACCCACAATAACCGCACCTAACCCAACTTACTTACTTTAAGCCTCTTTCTCCTGTTTGTTCTTTCCCTTTTTCTGTGGCCCAACTGTGGTCGCACTGCCCCCACTGTCGGGGCATCTTTTAACCTTTTCTCATTGTTCTTCCTTTAAACCTAATTTTTTTTGAATTTAAAATCAAAAAAGTGAATATTCTGAAGATCATTAGTCTTTATTCTCTGTGAAGCTGGAGATATATATTTTTATAATGTCCCGGTGGTGGCGGCCTTGTGCTTTCAGGTTGTTCGGTCGTCTGTCCGTCCATCTGTGATCAATTTTTGTGACCGTGATAACTGATGGAAAAAAAAAAAAAAATATATATATATATATATATATATATATATATATATATATATATATATATATATATATATATATATATATATATATATATATATATATATATATATATATATATATATATATATATATATATGTTACATTCATACAGCTCTGGAAAAAAATATGACACCACTCCAAAAAATATTGCAATCAGCATCTCTACATGTATGGCAGCCATTCCATTCCAGTGTCTGTTGAATTCCAACATAGGCACATCTCATTCTACTTTGTGAGGAACTGATTAGGTGATCACCTGAACCGAATCTTATTTAACAAGGAAAAGTATAAAAACCACTGCTGTGGTCATCACTATCCTCTTGCAATAGGACCAGCTGGATGGCGAAAACAGTGCTAGTCGTACCTCAAAAGTAATTGGAATCAAAAAAATAACTATTGATCATGCCAAAAGAGTTGAAAAGAAAAGTTTTGAGTGAGGAAAAGAAGGGTTCAAGTCTGGCTTTACTGGCTGAGGGATACAGTGAGCGTCACGTTGCTTCCATCCTTAAAATTTCAAAGACGGCGGTTCATAAGAACAAGGTCAAGCAGCAGACATTGGGAACAACAAAGCTACAGACTGACAGAGGGTGAAAACGACTTTCCACTGATCGGGATCACCGCCAACTCATTCGAATGTCACTCAACAACCGTAGGATGACATCAAGTGACCTACAAAAATAATGGCAAACGGCAGCTGGGGTGAAGTTCACGGCGAGGACGGTTCGAAACAGGCTCCTAGGGTCAGGGCTGAAGTCGTGCAAAGCTAGAAAAAAGCCCTTCATCAATGAGAAGCAAAGAAGAGCCAGGCTGAGGTTTGCAAAAGACCATAAGGATTGGACCGTAGAGGACTGGAGTAAGGTCATCTTCTGGATGGAGTAAGATGAGTCTTCTGGAGTAAGATGAGTCCAATTTTCAGCTTTGCCCAACAT
>NC_140978.1:9662816-9682816 GCF_056783735.1 Eptatretus burgeri
ACGATAACACCGCTCGGTTATTCTGATAGTACGGAACGGGTCGCTTAAGTGGCCCGTGTCCGAAGTCGACCTGCGGCGAGGTGCGATCGCCCGGTCTACCCTCCGCGTGGGTACTTAGGTAGGTCGAATTTGGCGAGCAACCCTATCCCACGCGGGGGCTGATTGGCTCGATCGCGGTGAGACCGAAAGGTCCACCCGTGACTGGTTCCCGGCGTTAGTCCGAGAGGGTCACGACTGGATTGTCCGTCCGGTGGGCGACGTGCCGCGATTCGAGTTACGTGGCCGTCAGCACGCCGGCGGGCGCGAAATCCGCAACAATATATATATATATATATATATATATATATATATATATATATATATATATATATATATATATATATATATATATATATATATATATATATATATATTCTAATCTAAGTGAATAATTGATAGATCGCATGGTTTGGTTGCCATGTTGGATTCAAGAACAATATTAAATATTGTTTTCTCTGGAACCACTTATCCTATCGATGCGAAACTTTGCGACTATTATTTAAGTCTCATGTTGTATCAAAGGTGGACGTCTGGGTACCCGGTCATCACTGCCAGCAGTTATAAAGTGGCATTTCTAGTTTTTTTTTTTTTTTTACGACTTCAGGGCTGCTCTTCTACATCCACCTGAAAAATTGGAAATCAGCCAACATCACAGCATTACATGAAAAGGTACAAAACAGATCCCTTTAACTGCAGCCCAATTAGCTTACTTCCAATCATCAGCAAGGTTATGGAATCCATCATCACAGTTGACATAAAATCCTTCCTTTTCTCCAACAACCTCATCCCAGATCATCAATTTGGATTCAGACCTGGTCACTCTACCTTGGACATGCTGCTTTTACTCTCCCAACAATGGTGGAGGCCCTCAATGTCAGACATGAGATCAGGGCTGTATCTCTGGACATGTCTCGAGCTTTTGATACAGTCTGTCATCCTACCTTGCTCTCCAAACTCTGCCTATGGAATCCAAAGCCAACACCACTCTTGGATTACTGACTTCCTCCACCCTTGTCGCCAACACATAGCTCTCAACGGAACCCTTTCATCTCCTCTCCCTGTCAAGGCTGGAGTACCCCAAGGCAGTGTTCTCGGTGCCATAGTATTCCTAATGTTCATCAATGATCTCACTGACTCTCGGGAAAATCCTCTATCTCTTTGGTGACGACTCCACTCTCTGCCGTGACATCTCTCATCCTTCTGACAGACAGGCAGCAGCCTCTTCCCTCTCCTCAAACCTTGACAAAATCACAAACTGGTCAAACACAATTTTGCTTATGTATCCATATTGTTCACCCATTGCGTTCTTCCTTACAGCTCATCGTTGCCTGTATCCCTTGTTTGTCCATCTCCATGTACTTTCTCCCTCCACCCTGATTGTTTCCTGTTTCTCTTGCTGTTCCCTTTGTTATGTTGTGTCCTGATTTGTTTTGTGTAATCGCTCTTACTTGAGCCGAGACCATGTTAAAATATGTTTAAAAATTTTTTTTCTTCAAATGCCCCAACGTTTGCAGACCCTGACGTCCACGGCATTTTTCAGCACCGCAAATAGCAGGGTCTGACAGTTTGTGTATGTTTGTATATATGTGTATATGTTTATCTCTATCTATCTATATCCATACATACATATATACTTAATATTAAAATGTGTGGAGCGTGACGAGCGCTCCTCCAATGGACGTAAGTCCTGCGCATACGCACACCAAAGTGTCACCTCTGACTTGGATTCTTCAGCCCGGCCACTCGTATCAAAACAGAGATTTGATGAGAACTATATATATATATATATGTATGTATATATATATATATATGTATGTATATATGTATGTATATATGTATATGTATATATATATATATATATATATATATATATATATATATATATATATATATATATATATATATATATATATATATATATATATATATACATACACACACACACACACATGACTTGTACTATGTGTGTCATAAATAGTAATAAGATTGACATCATCATCATGATTACTACTTTCAGAACCACCCAGGTACACCCATTAAAATAATCGTGTAAAACTGTTTTGTTATTGAGTTTTGAAAAGTTTATTCAAGATAAGAATCTTACTTTTCCATGTACGTGAATGAATACTTGTGTGCAGGCGCAAAGCAGAAGTGATGAACACGCACAACTTGTTCAACTTGTTGGAAGAGCGACTTTCTCTCCACACCGACGAGCTCTCTTTGACTATGTACAATGTTTTGTTTGAGGTATTGTCCCAGTTGCTGCACTTTTAGTCTTGGTACTCATGGAGAATTATATTGCATTAAACGTGTACTAATAATCAGGTTTGCATTCTGCATGCAGGTAATGACAGAAAATTTGTGTACTCAAGTTATGCACAAAAAACATCCAGAGCCCGACTCCTCCGTCAAGATCCAGAATCCTTGTGAGTGTTGTGAGCTGTATTGTAAATAGAGTTGTCTTTTAAATTTTTTTGCCCTACATTTTTTCTGCAAGTTGATGCTGTCATCCCTGTAACAAATTGCCCTTTATAAGCAGAGCATGTCATTCAAGTTGCAAAAATTCAAAGTGAGTTCATGATCGATGACTCTCACCCCCCCCTGCCCCTCCCCCCGTCCTCCAATCCACCCATAGATTTAATATGTTACGAGTCACACGATTTCCCCATTGCAGTTTGTGTTCAGCCCAACTGTAGAAAACTTCGTGATTCAATTCAGTTGAGTGTGGTGACATGTAAACATCTCATTCAGCATGAGGCCCGTTTATTTGCTGTGCAGTGATCCTCAAGGTGGTGGCCAACTTGCTGAGGAACTCTTCGTCTGGTTTGGATAACATAGGAGTGAAGAAAGTTTTTCTATCGGATATGATAAAGCTCTTCAACAACAACCGTGACAACAGGAGGTACATCTGTTTTCCATAGACAGATTGGCAGTACCTTATAAAGAACTTTATCTGCAGGTTTTTTTTTCGTTTCAGTTCAAATCCTGAATTCTGGATTGCACATCTTCCACCCTAAGTTCTATCAATCCTGAAATTATTTTCTTTCTCCATTCCATTTGGTTAATTACTCTTCTAAAGTGCTTCCTGCTCCAATTATTTTGTTATATTTTGTTATATCTTGTTCTTGCACTTGTAATTTCTGTTGTACGTCGAACAGTGTGACTTGATATTTGCCTTTTCTTTTTTTAATAACCATGTGGAGTTCATTGATTGGAATTATCACCACACTGAGGTAAACAAGAAGTCTTGGTTGTCAGTTCATTGTCATTTGTTTGTGTGATCAGGAGTTTGCTGCAGTGCTCCATTTGGCAGGACTGGATGTTCTCACTGATGTTTCTGGTCCCGAGTACTCCTGATGAGAAGCACGTCACCGAGTCAATTTTCTCTCTCTTGCGAATGCTTATGTATCACGCCCTCAAGTTCGAGTGGGGTGGCTGGAGGGTCTGGGTGGACACCTTGTCTATCGCACATGCCAAGGCAAAGACTTTACCTGAATTATGTTCAGCACTTTTTGGAATTAATGGTGACTCGTGGTATTGGTTTATGTGTGCAGGATCACAATTTTGGTTTTGAGCTAATACAGTAGTTTTATGACTCATTAGCATTGTTGCAAGATGATTAACTCGGTGTTCTTGGTTCGGTTTTTCAAAATCAAACCAGATTCTTTGATTGGTTAAGCCATTCCTGGTTTGCAGCATTTCATATTTGGTGTGCTTGCTTCACAGATTTTTATTTTCCTTTGACTTTGTCTTGTTTTTGATAGTTTGCATCATTGCCAATATCCCACACTTGAGGTTTGGGGTTTACCTATTGCAAATGAGGTTTAAACATTGGCAACTATGCAGAATTGTATGATGTCCAAGTTGATAGAGTGCCCTTGACTTTACTTGGTGGCAGGTGGCGTATGAAGCACATACTCAGCGCCTTGAGCGCTTGTACACCGAGATGCGGGCGAAGGAAGAAGCGAATCTTGAGAGTGGGCCAAGGTCAGGACAGGCTCGTGCTGTCAATGGCCAAGACACCACGAGCCAAGAAGTGCACATCATGGAAAAAGTTGTGTGTCAGTCCACTTCTGGTGTGGAAGATGCTGAGCAGGGTATTATGTTTGATGCTAAACAAGAAGGAAAACATCATGGAGCAGCGAATAATGAAGTAGTAGCTCACGAGCTGAAGTCATCGATGGAGCAGGATAGCAAAGATTGTCAGGAGGCGCAGATGCAGCTTGATGGTGTGGCTTGTAAGAAGCAAGTAAATGATGCAGTTGAGCTAAGAGGGAGTGAAGAGCATGTTTTACAAAACAAAGCTGATGACAATGAATACCTTTTGCAAAAGCAAGATGATGAAAAGGTGGTGATTAACTCGGAAAGAGGGATCATGTTAATGCCGAATGACATCCACCAGACTGGGTCGATATCTGGAGAGAGAAATGCAGATGCGCAAAGAGAAGCGACTTTGTCATTGACGCAGCTGGAAGTGGTAAAACAATCTGATCATGATGTGACAAGCAAAAACAGGAGCACAGAAGGAAAAAGCATGAATGACAGAGAAGAGATTATCATTGAGACTGCTCGAGTGCTTGTGAACGAGGCTTGCAAAACAGCGATTGGTGAACTTGAAGCCCTTGGGGGGGAGTATGAAGGGTGCCAGTTAGCTCCAACTCTTCAAACGGAGGCACCAAATGATGCACAAAGTTCAGAAGAAGACAAAGCTGGAAACCTGGATTCTGTGATTGCTGCTAAAGCTGAGGAAGAAAATACAGATGGGGATGAAGCGACGCAAGACAATATGACCTCAAAACTGGAAAAGGAGAGTTTTGCGGCATGCATCCAAACAAATGTTTCAAACACAGTGAGTATTATTTTCCTGAAACATTTTAAATAATGCAATTCTCGAGTTTTTTATTTTTTTATTTTATATTGAAGCTGTGTAGTACACAAGTGTTCAGAGAGATAAAAATAAACAAAGATAATGCTGAAACTTCATTAAACTTCAGTAACTTCTTGAACTTTTTGTCAGTTTGTGCAATGCAGCAAGCCATCTCCTCAGCAGGGTGGTCATCCTGGAGTAGCGCTCAACTTTGATCCTTCACAGCTCCCTGAAAATGTTCGACGGTCTTTTGCATCTGGTCAGCGCAACACCTCTGCTGGAGGCACTTTTAGTGCAGGCACGCAGGCTGCAACATTTCGTGTGCCTGAGTTTGTGTGGTCTCCCATTCACCAACATCTCTTGGCAGATTTGCTCTTCACGCTTGAGTCAGAAGTGCACACGTGGAGGAGGTATGTGATATATTTTCGAGGATATTGATGGTTGAGGCCCCTGTTATTATCTTTAAGGGTTTATTGCATGTCAGATAGCATCTGAAGGTAAAGCTACTGCAAAGGAACTTTGGCACAGGAGGAGACCATTAGGTCTATCAAAGCCTGTGCTCGTATTGCCAACTTATGGTTGTCTGTCCATGCTCTGTCCTTTCAAATACTGAGCATCAAGCAAGGAAGCAGTGCACACCATTTTGAAAATCGTTGATGTGACTCGGCCTGGATTCGAACCGCCGACTTCCTTGACGCAGAGCAGACGCTCCAGCCATTATGCCACCGAGTCTGGTTTGGTTTGCTATATTGTGTTTGGCTTTCAATCAGGTGTGTGTGTATGTTTGTGTGTGTGTGTGGGGTGGGGGGGGTGGAAGGGGGTGGCTAATCCCACTCACAGAAGATTCAATCACTTTTTCCAACATTCTCGTTCTCACTCGGCATCATGGAAATCTGCCTGTGACAAGGTCTTTACTACATGGGGCCCCAAAGGAAGTTGAAAAGCATCCTAAAAATTTTCGTCCTTTGTTCATCAGAGAATATGGCTTATTCACCAGCCATCCTTCTTAATATGCATGAATGAATCATTCTTGAAGTTACCATCAGAGTTTTCCGAATTGGATTGGTGTCTGCCGTCATCATTGACCTCTGTTTTAATGAAGTTCAGTTGGATTACCACCTCATCGGCCATTTTGTTTCTTATACTGTCACACACTTTTTCGAAGTCATCGTCCTTACTGTGCACTGAGGAAATACTGCTGCACTCAGACATCACAATCTCTTGACTTACTTAAACTCATTTCAGACCAAGATGCCATGTCACAAAATGGCAATCCTCAGATATCAGCTTTGGAGATTTACTTTTGTTCAACTTTGGAAATTCTGCCCTGAGGAAAAACACAGATTTAATTAAATATATATATATATATATATATATATATATATATATATATATATATATATATATATATATATATATATATATATATATTCTTTGAGAAATGGGTTTCAGATTTAATTGACAAACAAGATAGTAGAATTGATGTGAATGCGCAATGGATATGCCTCCACCCACATTAGATGTCAACCCACTGTTATGTTTGATCACAATTAATGGTCACATGAAAAACTAGGACAGCACTTGGTATAGCGCATAACTGTGCCAGGCTGAGCAGTTTATGTTTTGTACTCCACTGAGAGGCTGGATCTGGATCCAGACTTCATACAAAATCCAATGGGTTTGTTCTTGTCAACGACCAATCTCATCCACCAAGTTTTGTCATTTCGTCCACAACCTTCTGAAATATCAGGCAATACAGTCAACCCCCGCTTCATCGCGGTTCACCTATCGCGACCCCGGTTCATCGCGGGTTTTCCCTTGGAACGTAACTAATTTTTTCTGCGGATTCCCCCGGTACATCGCGGTAATAATATATAAAATATAAATTATTTAAGCAATAAATTATAATGCGTGGTGCTCGACCAGTCATACAACGCACGAGACAAAGTTTCATTTGTGAACTTCGAATATTTTCTACGTTTTTTTCTCCAAGCCCCACGATGCCGCCCAAACGCCCTGCACCTTCGAAGGCTTCTGGAAAGGAACCGAAGCGCCAGAGGAAGGTCCTGGGACACTCCAGGAGAAGGTGAAGGTGCTCGATATATGCTTTGGGAAGGAAAAAGGTTTGCCGCCGTTGGACGAGCACTGCTCGTACCCAGCACCTCAAAACCTACCAGACCAGACGAGTCGATCTCCGGCACCTCAAACCCAATCACTGCCAAACCGACCAGACCAGACGAGTCGATCTCCGGCACCTCAAACCCAATCGCTGCCAAACCGACCAGACCAGACGAGTCGATTTTTTTTGTTTTTGGGGAGGGGTCCATTCATCACGGATTTTCACTTAGCGCGGGGAGGTTTGGAATGTAACCCCCGCGAGAAACGGGATTACTGTATATTGTTTTTGATCCTATCTCTCAATGGTGAAGAATCACATTCAATGAAAAAAATTCTCGTAACTAGATCTGCATTCGGATGTTCACCAACATTGAATCGATTCGTCCTTGTCACACACCCAACCTGTCCACCAGGTTTAGTCCGAATCCGTACACAACTATTTGAGACTTCCTTCGAACAGACAAACAGACAAGGATAAAAATATAACCCCCAAAGGTAGGGATATATATATATATATATATGTATATATATATATATATATATGTATATATGTATATATATATATGTATATATGTATATATATATATGTATATATATATATGTATATATATATGTATATATATATATGTATATATATATGTATATATATATATATATATATATGTATATATATATGTATATATATATGTATATATATATATGTATATATATGTATATATATGTATATATATGTATGTATATATATGTATATGTATGTATATATATGTATATATATGTATATATATATATATATGTATATATATGTATATATGTATATATATGTATATATATATATGACCTCAAAATACATGTGTATGTATATGTATGTATATATATGTATATATATATATATATATATATATATATATATATATATATGTATATATATGTATATATGTATATATATATATATATATGTATATATGTGTATATATATGTATATATATGTATATATATATATATATATATATTGTTGTGGTTGACCAAATTCGCAAACCACCATTCAGGTCCCTTAGGTGAGATATCTCGGTAAGTATATGTGTAGTTAGGCCCAAACCCGTTGTCTAGAGGGAATAAATGTCATTCATGAGGGCTGCGACTCTTCAGGATAGCCGTTTTTCTTTTACTATCTTTATTTTGGACCAACCGCCATTATTACCACCACCAACCACGTCTCAACAGCCATCACAACAACAACCACCAACCACAACGCCGCTTCACCACAACCGCCACGACCTTTACCGTCACAACTCACCACCATCGCATCACCGTCATCTCGCGCCACTCGTGGGCACCGATGCTGGACTCGTGTAAGGCGCGCACCGTGCAGCGTGTTCAAAAGCATCGCGGACTTTCCGAAGAAAAACGGATCAAAAACGACTCATGCCCACTTTTGTTCCGTCCAATCGGTGAGCGAGGGGCGATTTGGCCCCGCCTCCAGGGCGTTGGAGGGCTGTCGCTATATGCAAATTCATGGATCAAAAAGCATTCACGCCCACTTTTCCTCGGGCCAATGGGGAGCCAGCAAGAGAGGTGAAAGGTCGGAGGCAGAGGGTCAAAGATGAAGGAGCGAGGCCACGGGGGATATAAGGGGCCGCGTTCGTCAGTCGAAGCAGTTCAGTTCGCAGGAGGAAGAGTTGAGTTGGAAGCGGAGGAAGAGTTGGAAGTTGAGAAGCAGTTCGTTGCAGTTGGGAGTTCGCGGAGTCGGAGTGAAGAGGACGGAGCTGTGGAGAGGCGGCGAAGGCGAAGGCGGACGAGGGGGTGCTCGCGTCGGATTCGGGGAACTGTGGAGAGAAAGGCCGGCGGCGCGACCGAGGTCGTGGTGGAGACGCTCGTCGCGGGACCCGAGATTGTGTGAAATCCTCCTTTCCCCGAGCATCAGCAACCCCCTCCTGTTTCCCCCCGCGCTGAGATAGTGCGACAAAAGGGGGCCCCCTTCCCACCCCCTACCAGACACCGTCCGCGAGGCCCGCGGAGTTGAGGCACCACCGCCGCTCCGCGTCTCATCATCAGACGGGTCGGCCCGACACGGTCTCTGCCCCAGGCCCGCCTACCCCCTCATCCTGGAGGGTGGTTCTCTTTTCTTTTGCTTTGGGAATGTGTGTTGTTGGCGCCGTCTGTGAAGTAAAATTGTATAAGTGTTGCCGAGTGCCCAGTAGTCGGATAGATCTGCATTGTCGCATTTGCTTTTTGTCTTCTTCTTTTCCATGTGCTTTTGGTGGAATTGTATATGTGTGCTTTCCGTTCATCGCGAAATAAATGTGCTTATTATTGAACTGTTTTCCCGCTTCACTTCGTCATTTCTTTCATTGAATCCTCATCTTGCTTCACGTAAAGGGTTGGTCGTGGGTTAAGACGCCCGATAATTAATCGAACCGTCGAGGTCGACGAATAACACCGCTCGGTTATCCCGATAGTACGGAACGGGTCGCTTAAGTGGCCCGTGTCCGAAGTCGACCTGCTGCGAGGTGCGATCGCCCGGTCTACCCTCCGTGTGGGTACTTAGGTAGGTCGAATTTGGCGAGCAACCCTATCCCACGCGGGGGCCGATTGGCACGATCGCGGTGAGACCAAAAGGTCCACCCGTGACTGGTTCCCGGCGTTAGTCCGAGAGGGTCACGACTGGATTGTCCGTCCGGTGGGCGACGTGCCGCGATTCGAGTTACGTGGCCGTTCGCACGCCGGCGGGCGCGAATTCGCAACAATATATATATATATATATATATATATATATATATATATATATATATATATATATATATATATATATGTATATATATATGTATATATATATATATTGTTGCGAATTCGCGCCCGCCGGCGTGCGGACGGCCGCGTCACTCGAATCGCGACCGCGTCGCCCACCGGACGGACAATTCAGTCGTGACCCTCCGAGAACTATCGCCCGGAGCCAGTCACGGGTGGGCCTTTCGACCTCACCACAATCGTGCCAATCGGCCACCCGTGTAGGATAGGGTTGTTCGCCAAACTCGACCTACCTAAGTACCCACGTGGATGGTAAACCGGGCGATCGTACCTCGCCGTAGGTCGACTCCGGACACGGACCGCTTCAGCGGTCCGTTCCGTGCTACAGTGATAACCGAGCGGTGTAATCGTCAGCCTCGACGGTTCCGATTAATTACCGGGCGTATTAAGCCCACTACGAACCCTTTTCGTGAAGCAGGATGGAGGGTCAATAAAGAAAAGATGAAGCGAAATGGGAAAACAGTTCACACAAAGCACATTTATTTCTCGGCACACGGAAAGCACATATACACAGCCAAACAGTCAAAATGCACATATAGCAACCAAAACAAATGCAACAATGACACAGAGTTACTACCGACTACGCGCACACACGGCAACACTTATACAGTTCTACTTTACAGACGGCGCCAACACACATTTACTCAAAAGCAAAGGAAAGAAGCCACCCTCATAGACAAGGGGGCAGACAGGCTTGTAGGCCAATTGTGTGCGTGACCTGGAGGAGCGGCCAGGTCCGCGAGACGGGGGGGGGGGGGTCCTACCTGCGTCCTCGTGACGCGTTGGCGGACGAGCCGCAGATGTGGCTGTGCCCCGACTCCGTGCTCCTTGGCAGGCTTCGTTGGCACGACATTTGGAGTGGGATGGGAACGGGGCCCCCTTGTTGCACTATCTCAGCGCGGGGGAAAGGGGGAATTGTTGATGCCCTGGGGGAGGGAGAATGGCTGGCTGGCTTGGGTTCCGCGACGAGCGATCCCACACCGTGACCTCGTCGCCAACCGCCGTTCTTCTCGCCTTGGACCTGAGCTCCTTTGCCTCTTCCCGCAACTCTTCTCAGCCGACTCCAGAACCCAACTCTTCCTGCCTCACCGATGACTTCGCCACCCCACTCGACTCTCTGCCACACCGATGACTTGACTCACTCTCCCCTGATTTGCCTTGCGCTCGCCGTTTTATAGGCCGGCACGAGAAAACAACATGCAAATATCCAGATCAGGATGACCTCGGGGGCGGAGCCACGCTCGCCCATTGGTCGGAGGAAAGGGGGCGTGAATCTCCCCTGATCCTAGAATTTGCATATATCGATTTCACACAGACACGCCTGGAGGCGGGGCCAAGCCGCTCCGCGCTTGCTAATTGGACGGAGCAAAAGTGGGCGTGTAGCGTTCCTGATCCGAATTTTCCTCGGAAAGGCCGCTATTTGCGCTCGCGGCTCGGTGCGTATCGCTGAACGGGCCCAAGACAGCCCGACGCTCAGTGTTCACAGGTGGTGCGGGAATGGCCGTAGAAGGAGAGAGGTGAGGGTGGTGGAGGGTTTTCGGTGGTGGTTTTACGATTATGGTGCCGTTTGGGAATGACGGTGATGCGATGTTTGCGGGATTGAGTTGTGAAGGTGAAGGTCGTGGCTGTTGGCGTTGTAGTTGGTGAAGATGGCTGGCGTGGTTGTTAAGGTGGTTGTTGTGTGATGGCGGTTGAGACGTGGTTGGTTCAAAATAAAGATAGAACAGAAAAACGGCTATCTCAAAGCGTCGCAACCCGAATGAATCACATAAATTCCCTCTAGACAACGGGTTTGGGCAAACTACACATGTACTTCAGAGATATCTCACCTACGGGTCCTGAATGGTGCTTTGCGAATTTCCACAGCTGTAACAATACATATATATGTATATATATGTATATATATATATATATATATATATATATATATATATATATATATATATATATATATATATATATATATATATATATATATATATATATATATATATATATATTGAAACGCAAAAGAAACTTACCACCTTTTAAACCTTTAAATATCAACAATAACACTGCGTGTAGTAAATGTGTGAACTTATTTGTGGACAAGAGTGTCCTCACTGTCAGACAAAATGGTCACTGATGGTCACTTGAACCTTCACTGGTCACTTCATAGCACCGCTGTTGAACAGCTGTTTTGACTGTCAGTGATTAGCCAAGGGGTATGGGATGATTTTAATGAGCTGCACGTGATGTCTTGATATTGGCTTTAAAAAGGCCAGTGTAAAATGGGCATTTCAATCAACATACAACGATTGTCAAGGGATCAACGGCAGTGTGCCTTGGGCATGCTGCAAGGCGGATTGAGCTAGCGTGAGGTGGCACGTCGCCTTGGCTGTTCACACCAGACGATATTGGCCCTGGTGGACAGAGACACCCTCCACAACTCTGCAGATGACAGACCTCGATCAGGGAAGCCGAGTCACCACTGCAAGGCAGGACAGGCAGATGGTTCTAAGTCAGATGGCTTCAGACATTGAGGACTGAGTGGGACAGAATCCAGCAGCAATCCATCCAAAGACTGGTAGGCAGTATGCGCCGACGATGCACTGCTTGTATCCAAAACAATGGTGGCCACACACGCTATTGAAAGGGGACTGACATTGCACCCTGTGCTGTTCTGTACTGTAGAACAAACTAATGAGATGGTGGGTGTATCTTGGTTAAAAACTTGACATGCCAATGTTTCAATTAGCAATTGTTGGTTTGTTTTATTTTGAACTGTTACAATTTTATTACATTTCAAACAAGTGGTAAGTTTCTCTTGCGTTTCAAAACATATATATATATATATATATATATATATATATATATATATATATATATATATATATATATATATATATATATATATATATATATATATATATATATATATATATATATATATATATATATATATATACATACACTAGTTGTAAAGCCTGGCGTTTCCCGCGCTTTCTTGCAAATTTTCTGAAAAGCTGTTAGGGTTAGCTGTTAGGGTTAGGGTAAGTGTTAGGGTAGCTAACCCAAACCCGAACCCTAACAGCTTGGCGTAGCGGAGGTAAACAGCGCCCGGGGCAAAGTGGAAATTTGCGTGCCCCATAGGCCTTAAACTTGAGTGGATTTGAATGGAAAATCCCATAAGGGATATCGATTTATCGATTTTTTTTTTTTTTTCGAATATCGGAAGTGTTATGGAAAAAATTTATAGCCAATGACCTAAGTTGGACCAAAAGCCATAATCGTACCGAATTTGAATGGAATCCTTTGGAGTTTGTGAAAATGCATCAAAACGAATTTTGAGGGGCCTCTTTTAAGGAAGACAATAATATCATGAGTTTCTGTGCCAAATCTTGTTTCATTTCATGCAGTAACAAAAATCTGATGGTGGAACAAAGAAAGGGGTGTGCCAAAATATTTATATATATATATATATATATATATATATATATATATATATATATATATACATATATATATATATACATATACATATACATATATACATATACATATATATATATATATACATATATACATATATATATATATATACATATATACATATATACATATACATATATACATATATATACATATACATATACATATACATATACATATATATATATATATATATATATATATATATATATATATATATATATATATACATATATACATATATACATATATACATATATACATATATACATATATATATATATATATATATATATATATATATATATATACATACATACAGAGAGATATCAAAAGATGTGATGGTAATCCATGAGGATTGTGGTGTCATTCCTAACTTTTTTTTTGAGATTTCATTCATCTTTTTACATTAAAAAAAAAATTTCTGAGGGGGAATAGAAAAGAGTGGCTAAAGAACGCAAAGCACACATATGCAGATGAGTGAGATCATGGGCGTCCGCAGGGAGGGGCAAGGGGGGGGGGCATTTGCCCCCCCCCCTGGAAAATCAAAAATTTGAAAAAATTACATGGAAAATACAAAATGAATAAAATAACATAAACATTTCTCAACAGTTCATTCAGTTAGAGCAGGTTACTACTCTTGGAACAGGAATTGGAGCCGTCGGGGATATCTTCCGAAATTGTCAATGACCCTGTTCATTAGCTCGGTCTTCTGGATGTTCACTTTGTCGCGGTGGACACTTCGCATGCAGAGGCCGGACAAACGTTTATCACTCATCGTTGATCTTAACCAGGTCTTCACCCTGCGCAGTGTGCTGATGGACCTTTCCACTGTACATGATGTTGCAAGCAGAGTCAGTGCGATGAGGATAGCCTTGCGCACACCAGGGAACAGAGTGGTCTGCTTCACCAGCTCGATCATACCCAGAGAGTTGTCATCCAGTGGCTTATGCTTCTGCACGTCATACCACGCTAGACCTTCTTCTACAAGGTTGTCAATGCCATACATTTCCTTGACAGATGAAACGATGTGCTTGAATTCATCTCTTTCTGTTTGCTGCATTTCTCTCTGATGTCGTGCGAAAATGTGAAAATATGGCATGTTACTTTCACCAAAGCGACTTTCCAGAGACTGGCTCAAGGAATCCATGTACGGGACATAGATGGTGCGGCAATAGTACTCCTCAAAGGAGCCTCCTACATTCGGCCGGTGGACCTGGCGTGCGCATCGCCGAGGTATCGTCAAGTCTATGCCAAGTGCTTCTGCCAAGGTTTTCACCTCAGGGATGACATCTTCTGAAAACCCACGGTCTGCACCAACCCTGTGAGCTCGGAAAGCCTTCATCAACAGGTCGATGTGATCTCGGACTCCCATCATGTCCATGTCGACTGCCTGCAGCTGTTGGGTCACTGGCTCCAACATCGCTGAGTACTTCGCAATGATCTTCAGACAGATGAGGAACACTGTGGTTCCTGCAGCACACCTCAGCTGATACGCCGTCTGATGCGTACTCTGTGACTCATGCTGGTTTGCCTCCAGTTGCTCCAGTTGTGCATAGATATCACAAAAGTTCTCTGAAAAGATACGGATGCTTTTGTACTTTGCGCTCCATCTGGTTTCCCACAACAAAGGTATATTTGGAACCAGTCTCCTGCGCTTGGGACTGTCACGGAAGAATTTAATGATAGATTTCACAGTTCCAGTTGTATTCCTCACATCTGCGACAGAATTCAGATCATGAACCACCAAATTCAGTCGATGTGAAGAGCAGTGCACGAAAACAGCTTTGGGATAGGTGTTCCTGATACGGGCCTGTACACCATTGTCTTTTCCTGCCATGGTTGAGCATCCATCGTAGCCTTGGTCGTGGAGCTTGTCAAGGTTAAGACCAAATTTTTTTGCTTGGTCGATGATAGCATCTGCAATTGTTGCAGCGTCCACCCTCTCCAGTGGAATGAATCCAAGGAATTCCTCACGTATGGTGG
The DNA here is from genome assembly GCF_056783735.1 of Eptatretus burgeri. NCBI lineage: Eukaryota > Metazoa > Chordata > Myxini > Myxiniformes > Myxinidae > Eptatretus > Eptatretus burgeri. Next base: position 9,678,103 of record NC_140978.1, read on the forward strand.
CTGAGTCATTCCGTTGTTCCTGCAGGGCAACAAATCGTACTCCAATGGACAGTTGCTCGGTGCCTGATGTGTCAGCAGTTTCATCTGCAATGATAGAGAATCCATTTGATTCATTTGCAGCTTTCACAATATTGTCTCTTACTACTTCTTCGGAGAGAACTATCAGCTCGTTCTGTACACAAACTGATGTGTATCTCGCATTTTTGCTTGCGCCCTCCATGTGATCCTTCAGGACCGTGTCCCCTGCTTCTATCCTGAATCGCAGTAGGTCACAGAGGTTCCCCGATGTACTCTCCTTCCCCCTCAATGCAATGTCATGGCTGCAGCAGAACAGAATGCTGGATAGTATGGGGAACAGTTTCTCTCGGTTTTGAGTGACTGCTTTGTTGACGCTCGGTCCATCTGGCTCACGATGGTCAACTCTGGCCTTTGCACGGTGGTGAGGAAATTGTTGGCATCTTGCAGTGCGCCTTTGTGCCAGGAGGAAAGCATGTACTTCCTCGCGCACTCATTGAAGTCTTTGTATTTAACAAAAAGAGTCACGATGAACGCACTCATTAGACCTCGGTGCACTGGTTGAGGGAACGGCACACAGTATTTGCACAGAGCACCTTTCAAGTGACTTGAGTAGGCCAGCCATGGAGAATATTGGTTTATCCACGTGTGGCGGAAACAGCGGGAGCTGTGAATTGTTCTGATAGGTGTAATCAGTTGGTGGGACGTATGTGTTCATCAGGAGGTCATATCTTCGATTATTGGTCAAATGTTCTGTGGTTTTGACGTATGATCCAATGTTCAGATGATGAGGCAAGTCATTGGCCACTTTCGCAAGTGGTGTTAGGGGTGGTATCTGATTGGTTGCTGTGAGTAACTGCTCGTGATGTCCCCCTCTGCGCTGCTCTGCTGGTTCAACATGCATCTCCGATGTACCCGGGGTGTCTTGATTGTTGTCAGAGTCATCAGACTTTCGTTTTTTAAAGAACCTCCTGATATCCCTTTCATATTCCTAAAAAATAAGAAAAATGAGGTTAACATAACAATACAAATTTAATACACTGGTCTTTCCCAGACTCTATAACAATCAAATCAAGAGCATTTAGTTTGATTATTTTGTATAAAATCCAACGTCGAAAATTAGCATGAGTTTTGTTACTGAAATAAAATAAATAGCCGCAACACAGAAGGAATGCACGAAAAAACACTATCTTCCACGCCAAATATCATGACATTCGATCAATCGTGTGTCTTCTACCTGAAGAATTGTTAACATTTTGTTCTGTTATTTACAGTAATCTTAGCAAAAAGATGTCTTCACACTTCACACGGCGATCTCAGGAGAACATTGCCCCCCCCCTGCATTTTTTTTCTGCGGATGCCCATGAGTGAGATAGTACACAGACATCAGTGCTTATCACCCACTGGAGCAGCATCGTCATTGGGACTATACGATGGCCATGCCCGGCTTCACAATCACTCGACCAGCCAATTTCGAGCTTCCCATCAGTTAGTGTCGCGATTTGTATTTGTGCCACTTCTTTTGAAGATAATTATAAATGTTTTATCTTAATATTAGTGAATTTCAAATGCTCACTGTTTTCTGTTTTATGATTTTGATTTGAATTCCATCCCTCCATGATTTTACATTTTTTTAAAATAGTTGTTACTGTTGATTTTTTTTTCTGGGGGGGGGGGGGGGGGTTGGGGTCGAATATTATAGCAAATAGTTCAGTCATTTTTACCCCCTTAATCCTGACTTCTTTTGGTTGAATCGACAGTTTTCGTGCATTAAAAAGATTATTATATGCTTCATGTTATATTGTATATATGTGTAATATATATATATATATATGTGTGTATGAATATATATATGTATATATATATATATATATATGTGTGTATGTATATATATATATATATATATATATATATATATATATATATATATATATATATATATATATATATATATATATATATATATATATATATATATATATATATATGTGTGTATGTATATATATATATATATATATGTATATATATATATATATATTTTTTATTTTTTATTTTATTTTATCACATGAGAGCACTGAGCAAAGTTGCACTCCATCCTCTGGATCATCGCTCCTGTCCAACACTCTTCCAGTGATCTGGGGAGGGGAAACAAAAGGTTCCACAAAAACACAACACTTATACTTTACATTCCTACTCTAAGCCTTAACGACACTATTCACGGGATATTTACACTTGACCGCATCCCCCAGTGGATGTTAATAGACCCAGCGTTACCTGGGGAGCCAATTTTCAAATTTGCTTGACCCCAAAATTATGCGGACATCATGCCCTTTGCTGCACATGTCAAGTTGTGCGGGATCGAGTGGGACTCACATATCTTCACAACACTCACACCATGGTCATCATCACATTTCTCGGTCATGGTCCCCATTTTAATGATGCAGGCTGAATCCCGTCATGGCAGTGGGGTGGGTTTCCACAAGATGATGGGGGCATCTCAGGTGCAACCATGCCCACAGGTAAGCTTCAGTCCAACCCGGACGTTTCTCCGCCCCGCTCCCTTTGATTCCCACCCCCCTGGTAGCCATCAGCTCTAACCCCGTACAACACACTGGAAGGGGTCTCACTGGCTCCTCTGGCCTTCCTGGGTCGCCAAGGTCCTACCCGCCTTGGTCGCCCAACCAGACCCTCTCCCAGTTGCCTCCAGACACTGTCACCATTAGCCACCAGGGGTGAATCTCCTTGAAGGGGGTCGCAATTCCCGCTCACCGTGAGCTTCAGCAATCCCTGCGGACAAGCACATCATCCCCACCCACAAAATCCACATGACTCCCCCCACCCCATCGGCCTTACATGTGACACCTGCATTTCTAACGCTTCACCGACCATGACCTTCCCTGTTACCACACCATGTCCAATAAAAAAATCAACGTGTGCACCATACATTTCACTTCTTAACGTGAAACAACTCACACAGCACTTCTCCTCACCCGATCCACGCACCAGCCATTGGACAGCCACTTGTGCCCACTTTGTTACCAATTACCCACTGTCCCTATTGTCACTCGAAAACCCAGCAGAACTTACAAACCCATGCCAATTTTCCCACAATTAACTTTTTTCACCAAAGGAGGCACTTCGCCACAATCTCAGCAGCCGAGCATGGTCCTATATGCTCAACCCAATCTAGTCTCCCCGACCCCCGACAGTGATTTCCGGACTCGACCTATGAAAGGGCACCTCGGATAGACCTGGCGGTTCAGCAGGAGGATTCATCCTTTCCGGGCTTGAAAGTCTATTGGAGGGTCCCTCCATCGCCGGGTACCGGCAATATCGTTGCACGTGTCCTCTTCGCCTGCACCGGAAACAACTCCCCATAAAAGGCCCCCGTGGGTATCTGTGTATTGTCTCTTCCGGTTCCGGATCCCCTCGGCCATAATCGAATTGCTCTATTGGCTGGGCTGGACCCCGCCGCTTTGGCGCACTAACTACCGGATTACCCCTTATCAAACTTGACAGTTTCTGGCAAATTTCCTGAAACATTTGGGTAATGCCAATTTCTCCCAGCCCCTCTCCCTGATCCTGAATCTCCGCCTGTCGGACCGTCACCGATTGCCTCTCTGGCACCCGACCCGGCCGCCTCCACGAGGCCAGTCTGGCTGCGCACTCAGCCGCTCGGTGAACGGTGGGTGGATCCTGTAACTCCACTAGCGCTCGGACCTCAGGATCCGGAAGAGCAGCTAAAAATTTCTCTAGTGCCAGTCTGTCCCATGCCTCCACTGTTAGGTCCTGATACGCAATCCTAACTGATTGGTAAATGTCCTGTGCCAGCTCCTGCACTGTCTCACCCGGCTTTAATCTGCGGTGCTGGATTTGGGCCCGCACCATATCACAGTTCCTGCGAACCCAAACCGACGGCTCAACGCCTCGCAAATGTGGGAGCTGGTCAATATCCCCTCCGCGATCACGTTTAACACATCTGCGGCTGGTCCCCGCAACGTTGCCACCAAATTCCCTGTACGTTCCCGCTCATTCCACCCGTTTAATCGGGAAATGCACTCAAATTGCGTCAGAAAAGCTTCAACGCTCCCTGACCCATCAAAATTTACCAGGGGGATCACTTTTCCGGTGGCCCGCTTCCCAGTTTCTCCCTTGTCCGAATCCAGCCCAGGGATCAAACACCCTTGTGGCTGCGTATCCAATTTCGGAGCCCACTGTGGCCAAAGATGTTTTGTGGCGAGGGTCTCATGGGTCAATTTTTCCTCCTGTTCCAAACGTTGAATGGACCGATTCACCTCTTCCCGCAGGATCTTCTGGGCCCGCACAACCTCCTCCAAGGCTCCGTCGCGAGTTTGTAGCTGCTCCTCAACCAACCCGGACACTCTACTTACAAAAGAGGGCTCTACCAGGCCTTTATCCAAGTCTTCATCTTGGCTCATAATTTTATCTTGTTCGTCCAAACGAGCCTCCAATCCTTTTACCTCCTCCGCCAAATTCATCCCTTGCTTCCTCAGCTCTCCCCACTCTTCTACTTGCAGCTGCATACGAGCATCCACACAGGCACGGACGTTCCAGGCCTTCATCCACTTTATCAACCCGAATGTTCGTTGCATCAATTTTATCTACCAATTTTTTTCGCATATTTTCCCCCTCCAATGTAATTTCTACCTTTGTTTCCTCCAATCTATCCTCTAATTTA
>NC_140978.1:9690316-9722816 GCF_056783735.1 Eptatretus burgeri
GACAGAAGGCAGTTGATGATTTGAGGAGGTGGAGTGCTGAGATGGAGGAGAGAGGGCAAGGGAAGGAGGCAGCTTTGTGAATATGAGAGGGGGGGGCTTAACTTTGAGAAGAGGGAATGAGGGGGTGATTGGAGGGAGAAGGGTGAGTGGGGAGAGTTGTGGGAGAAGAGTGAGTGGGGAGAGTTGAGGGAGAAGGTTGAGAGGAGGAAGGGGGGGGGAGTTTTTGAGAAAGGTGAGAGGGAAGCTTGGAGGGGGAAGTGTGTGATGGTTGCTTTGAGAGAGAGGGGTGAGATGGGTGAATTGGCACTGAAATTGGAAGAAAGGACGATTGATGGAAAACGAACATGCATTGCAAACTGGGTTAAAAAAAAAATTCGGTTAGAGATGGAGAGTTGTTTCCTCACAGACTGCATTATTTTTTTTTATCTCACCGACATTGGGCTTGGCACTTTCACCAATAGCATCGTTCAGGCTGCATCAACTCCTCTTTGCACTCTCCTTTATAATTTTCCTTTCTTTAATTCTATGAATCCTTTCTTGAAACCTCAACCCACCTTTCAGTCATTCCAAAATTCTATTTCCCCATGTATGTACTTTTCTTTACTCTCTTTAACTTTCGAGAAGCTTCCATGGCAATAATGTTGGGGTCTCAATCGGCGTCTTTGTTCGGGTAAGAATGATAGTCTCTGTTTCACCAAGATGAACTCAATCTGACAGTTTTGTGTCGCAAGATTTATTTTTGTTATTTTTTCAAATTTTCTCCACGTCGGCCTATATCTTATCTTATTCTTTTGTGTTTTTTTTTTTTTTTTTGCAGTTGTTGGTGACCATCAGCTCCTTTCTTTTACAAAAGTCAACAAAACCTGAGTCAATTACTGAGACTCCAGTTGTAATTGATCTTATTTTGTGCTGTACCTCCATTATTCATAATAATGTCGGGCAGGCAGTAACCTCTGGACAAGAGGGAAACACGTGCCGCGGCCACTGGTACATGCCGTAGCTTTGACTCCAAAGATAGCCAAACTAAAATGTTTCCTCACAGGCTGCATTGAATGGTTACTGTCGGCCTGTGAACCAGTGGGGCTCTTCCAAAGCCTTTTATCAAATCAAGTTACAATAATTTAACTCTCCTGGGAGCCCAATTGAACCAGAATGTTCTTATGACAAAAATGTGGTGATACGAGGCAATAGCCATTTCTGAAGAAATAAACAAATTATTATCGAAGGATACTATATTGAACCATAATAAATCACCCTATCTTCCCCTGGGCACCAAACGCACACTCACTCATACAACCGGGAAAGCAGCTTAAAGGATATAGCAATGTCAGGTGGGCCCACAATCACGGCAGGCCATGTGGCAAGTGAGTGAAGACAGATCCAGGCGGAGGTAGCCGGTAAGAGAGGAATAGGTGACTTGATGGGACTGTGGTGGAGACCGCACGGTCACCAGGTTGAACCACATCACAGAAAAGCGCACCTCAGAAAGAGACAACCAGCTCAGTCGCTCTCCACATGCACTCTGCTTCTTTCTCCATCACAGAGCCAGGTTTTTACCCAATTCCATTCTGAAGCCTTCAACTTATCTCTGTCACGGGGTAATTAACACATCTCGTTGTCATTGCCTTCCACAAATCCCCACCTTTCACACACTGACAGACAACTTCTGTGGTGGAGTGAAATACCTCTGTTTGTGTATGGAGTGGGGGGTGGGGGAGGGGGGGAGGAATGGGGTTGTGATGTCACCTTCTGGATATTGGAGAAAATGTTGACCCTAATTAAGGAATATTGTGTGAAAATACAGTGAGATATCGATCACAACCTTGAATATCTGTTCAGTTTATTGTTTATGCTTCAAACATACTCGCTAACACTTCGTAAAGCCATGTTTTGCCCAATACAGCTTTGGATACATTATTGCTAAATAGGGCTTTATGTCGTTTTATTATTATTATTATTTTTTTTATAAAACACTAACACGAACAACATATGTGGTCAACTTGCTCCCTAATACTGCTTTCTGATATTTTAGTCATACAACAAAGACTCTGATGGACTTTGTGAATGCCAACGAGAACTACATATTCGTGCATAATGTGCTGCAAGTTATTTCCCACCTGCTGGACAACCTCCTTATGGCCAGTGGTGGGATCCTCCCTACACTTCAAGGATTTGTCACTCCAGGGGTACGGCTGTTCTTTTTGCACAGTATTATGTTTGACTAAGCTTGCTCTTCATGGTGTCTGTTAGGCATTATTCTGGGAATACAGTAGGGGCTTGTACATTGACCTTGTATTTATGTCCAGATTAAAATTTGTCGACTTTTAGTAAGTTGAACATTTTATCTTGTTCATACATGGGCTAAATTAGGTGCAAGGTGCAAATAGATTGGATAAACCAATGGGTTTTAGCAATGTCATTTCGCAGAGCTACTACATGTACATAAAATAGCCCAAGACAATGTGTTCAAAATCTATGCCAGAGATGTGCGCAATCGTCCAAGCCAAAGCAGAGGCATATATATATATATATATATATATATATATATATATATATATATATATATATATATATATATATATATATATATATATATATATATATATATATATATATATATATATATATATATATATACACACTACATGGCCAAAGGTATGCAGACACCCCTTCGAATTTGTGGATTCGGATATTTCAGCCACACCCATTGCTGACAGGTGTATAAAATCATGCACACAGCCATGCAATTTCCATAGACAAACATTGGCAGTAGAATGGGCCATACTGAAGAGCTCAGTGACTTTCAACATGGCACCGTCATGGGATGCCACCATTCCAACAAGTCAGTTCGTCAAATTTCTGCCCTGCAAGAGCTGCCCTGGTCAACCGTAAGTGCTGTTATTGTGAAGTGGAAACATCTTGCATCAACAACTCAGCCGCGAAGTGGTAGGCCACACAAGCTCACAGAACGGGACCGCCGAGTGCCGAAGCGCATAGCGTGAAAAAATCGTCTGTCATAGGTTGCAACACTCAATACTGAGTGCGAAACTGACTGGAAGCAACATGAGAACAAACACTGTTCGTCAAGAGCTTCATGAAATGGGTTTCCATGGCCAAGCAGCCGCACACAAGCTTAAGATCACCATGCGCAATGCTAAGCGTTGGCTGGAGTGATGTAAAGCTCACCGCCATTGGACACTGGAGCAGTGGAAACGCATTCTCTGGAGTGATGAATCATGCTTCACCATCTGGCAGTACGAAGGATGAATCTGGGTTTGGCAGATGCCAGGAGAACGTTACCTGCCAGAATACATCGTACCAATTGTAAAGTTTGATGGAGAAGGCATAATTGTCTGTGGTTGTTTTTCATGGTTTGGGCTCGGCCCCTTAGCTCCAGTGAAGGAAAATCTTAACGCAACGGCATACAATGACGTTCTAGACGATTCTGTGCTTCCAACTTTGTGGCAACAGTTTGGGGAAGGCCATTTCCTGTTTCAGTATGACAATTACCCCGTGCACAAAGTGAGGTCCATACAGAAATGGTTTGTCGATATCGGTGTGGAAGAACTTGACTGGCCTGCACAGAGCCCTGACCTCAACCCCATCAAACAACTTTGGGATGAATTGGAACGCTGACTGATAGCCAGACTTAATCGCCCAACATCAGTGCCCGACTTTACGAATGCTCTTCTGGCTGAATGGAAGCAAATCCCCGCAGAAATGTTCCAACATCTGGTGGAAAGCCTTCCCAGAAGAGTGGAGGCTGTTATAGCAGCAAAGGTGGGGTGGGGGGGGACCAACTCAATATTAATGCCCATGATTTTGGAATGAGATGTTGGACGAGTAGGTGTCCACATACTTTTGGCCATGTTGTGAATATATCTATATGTGTGTGTGTGTGTGTGTGTGTGTGTGTGTGTGTGTGTGTATGTATGTATATGTATGTGTATGTATGTGTATGTATGTGTATGTATGTGTATGTATGTATATGTATGTATATATATATATATCTATATATATATATATATATATATATTTTTTTTTTTCAGAATTATTTGTATAATTCCACACTTGTCTTCTTGGATATTGAAAAGGCAAAAGGTTTCCATGTCTTGGACTATTGTAAGCATCCCATTTGTATGAACTTTTGAAGATCCCTCATATACATGATGAACATGGAAAAAAAAGAAATTATTCACAGTTTTGTATTATGTGTTGACAGAAGCTGTTGACATTTGCAGTTCAGAATGTATTCAACATCAAATCTTCAGCTCATTCATCTTTCCACAAAAAAATATTTGTGAAGTTACAATTTGTCATTGGAGTATACGTGATATATTGCTACCTTTTTATTTGCCTTGAGTAGTTCTGAGAGTTTCTGATTTGATTTGACTTGCAGTCGTTCCAGATTGTTAGCCTGCACTGCTTGTGAATATACCAGAAGAAGTTGTGGGATGTCTTTTTAAAAAAAATTTTTCCGCTCCATCAGCATGTGGAGATTGTGCACACAAGGGATGGACTCAGCCCAGAGCTCTTAGACAATTTCCTGAGGAGGTTACTAAACCTGGTGGATGCATTGGTTTTTGCCAGTTCACTTGGCTTCTCCGACCTCGAGTCTGAGAAGAACATGCCAGCAGGGGGCATGCTGCGGCAATGTTTGCGACTTGGTAAGGATTTACAGAAATAGAGTGATTGGGGTTGGGAAGTACATGAATGAGTTCGGCATTTTTTTTCAACAAAGACTTTTTTTTTCTTTCCTTCCAAAAATAAATAAATAAATAAATAAGTAGATGTTTGCCCCAAGTTTAAACCTCAGCTGAACCTCTGAACAATAGAAAAATCAGGTTCTGAATGTTTCAATTTTATTTTTAATCTTATGCTCTTTTCAGCTCTTTACTTTCCCATTGGAGATGAAGCTACCAAATTGATTACAACAACCAGAGAGCACAAAACATTTGAATATGCATTGCTTTGTGCTTTCCACAGTGAGCTATATGGCGCTTCAGAACTGCTTGGAATGCCAGCAGCTGGAGAAAGCCAGGGAAATCCAGCGCAGTGACAGCTCAAGCCCCACTCCTGATAAGGCTCCTGATGGCAAGGTGGGGCACTTTCTAAGGATTGTTATAACTGTGATTCCTCCTGTGGCAAAATTCCCTTTATTTTCATATGCCATCTCTGTGGTGTCACTTGGGACTTTGAGACCACTTGAGATGAGAAATTACCAGAATTAAATCATTATAATTCCGTTTGTGTAAATCTCTTTATTGTTCATACTTGTGTGGATTGGCACGCTTCGTGCGCCTCACCCCACATCGCTGCAGAGGTATAGGTATCTTTGACCATGCCTGCTTTCTTTTGGAGTGAGGGAATGGTGGGGATGGGGGAATGGTGGAGGGGGGGATGGGGTGGATGATCCTGGGGGGAGGGGGGATGGTGGGGGAGGTCGACTGAATATATACTGTAAATCAGAAGTCAGAACCCAACACGCATAAATACAATGGAACTGATCACAAAGTTATATTGATTTTAAATTATCAGTTATAGCTGGAAGGTAAGGTCAACACAAATTTATCAAAAACTGGAATGGAATTTCGAACTGCCAGTCTTGCAGAGCAGACGTGCCCCCAATACACCGTTTCTCTTGGTCTTCCGGCTGGGTTTTTACATGGTACATTTTCTTTTGCCCATATCTCGATCTCGATAAATCAAATCAAAGGGGGTGGTTCATTGTTGACGTGGACTTTTTTATTTTAGAAAATCAAAATTTACGTGCAGCTGGGGGGTGGGGGGGGGATAGCTCAGAGGTGGAGCATTTGACTGCATATCAAGAGGTCCCTGGTTTGAATTGGGTTTCTCCCTCTCACCTTTAATGAGACTCAGTGGAGTAATGGTTACAGCATCCGCTCCAAGTCTGGGAGGTTGGCGGTTTGAATCCTGGCTGAATCATGCCGTAGATTTTAAAAATGGTATCTGCTGCTTCCTTGCTTGGCAGTCAGCATTTGACGAGGAGAGAACATGGGCAAACACTATACGTTGGCAATCATAGCACAGGTTTTCATGGACCGAATGGCTTCATCCTGCATTAAAGTTCCTTGTTCGTCTCATTATTATTATTATTATTATTATTATTATTATTATTATTATTATTATTATTTACCAGCAGAGTAACCACCCTTCAGGCGATCTTGTTCCAAGTGTACAACACGTTCTTCTGCGACATCCCTTCATTTTGGTGGTGTATAGGCAACAGACTGCTGCCTCGATCGCTCCCGAAAATAAAAACAACCCATGTTACGTACATGAAGGAAAAACATGCTTACTGCTTATGTGCATATATAATACATTGTTATATAGCTCATATAATTCCAATTGCACTGGTCCAGAGGCTGACACCAGAGGCCTGCATCCTGAGGCCTATACGTACCGTCGCCTTCACAAGGCCAATGACGGCTAAAGGCTCCAACCTTTTGTTATTTAATGATCCTTTCAACAGTCTGCTTTGGTTGTTTTCCACTGAACGGAAAACTTATTGGAAGGGCATGGCGATTGTGAATATGACACTTCTGAAGATGTCTTCGGTTTACCATAGCACCAAAATGGCAGAAGTATAATTTTTTTAAGGTTACATTTATGGGTGGCATCAGGACAGCTGTCTAACTTATGGGTATAGAGCAGACATGCAAACACTTGCTCCATTAAATATATATATATATATATATATATATATATATATATATATATATATATATATATATATATATATATATATATTACACGGGAGTTGATGAAATTTCGCGTATAGCTCAAGGTATTCTCCTGCTCCACAATACACACTTGCTTTAATGCCTAAATCTTTTTTAACCTAATGCCAATCTGGTGTTCTTTCAGTTGGCCTCGTATAATAATATCACAAGGTTACAAGTCTAGACTCCATGTGGGATGACTCCCATTTGCCATCTGAGGGTGAAAATTGTCGTGCACAAAAGGTGTGCCTCGAGACTGTATACGTGACCATCATCTGCAGACCACACATCTCAATTAATGACATCATCTACTTATTCAGTCACTACAACATCGTGCATCGATGGTTTTCCCACGATCAATAAATTACGCATGAATTAAACCGCTCGCGTTCCAAATCGCTTTCCATGAGCTTTCCTGGCTGATTGTTGAACATTGAAATATTTTGCTGGTGGGGACTGAGAATGCACTCCATTTTGGCTCACTTTGACTCTGGCATGAAAGGATGGACACGTGTCGAACCACGTGTTGCAATGTTGTTCAATAAATCGTCTCCCTCCCTCTTGTAGTGTTGCAGTAGCTTTGTTGCATTCAACACACAAATACTTCCATCCTTTCCTTCCCATTAAAGTTTCACATCAATTTCCTGCTCAATGTATTTGATGTATGCTTGAGTGACAGCAATTTGTTGCACGTGATGGTGCTCAAGATCTCTTTCCCATTTACAGCCATTTTAAAGCCGTGAAGCCGCTTCAGTATTTGGCTATGTCCTTCCTTCCATCCATCCATCCGTCCGTCCGGCGATAATTAAGAAGAAGAATCTTTCTAACCCACCATGTTTAATTCGAAAGGGTAATAACGTATAATTCTAGTGGGTTATAATGGGTTCTAAGGGGGGGGGGGTTCGAAAGAGTAATTTTAATGGGTTCTACAGGGTTCTAAGGGGGAGGGTTCTATAGGGCAAATCTAAAGGGTTCTAAGGGTGCGTTTTAAAGGGTTTCATTCATTTCTCGGCTTCACCTGTGTCGTATTAAAAATGCCAAACTGAACTGCTTCTTTCGTTCATGGGTGTGATTTTATTTATTTATTTAAAAAAATGAAAAGTCCGATTTAAACACAACACTCTGCTTCACCAAATTGTGCAGACGTTCTTTGATGAATTTGTTTGATGCTGTTTTTCACAAAGAACTTGATGATGCATCTCTGTTCCCCGTCATGTGTAATTGGTTGCCATCTTGGTTTTATTACCTCCGCCACCCAAGGTGGAGGTAGGTTATGTTTTCATGTCTGTTTGTCTATGTACAGGATATCTCAAAATGTTGTGGATGGATCCGAATGTAATTTTGTGGACAGGTTCGGTGTGTGACAAGGACGAATCGATTCAATGTTGGTGAATATCCGGATGCAGATCCAGTGACGAGAATTTTTTTAATTGAATGAGATTCAGAGGAGACTTGGTGGGCAGGTTGAGTGTGTGACAAGGACGAACTAATTTGATTTTGGTGAAGATCCAGATCCGGATCCGACTACGAGAATTTTTTTGAATGATTCTTCTTCATTGAGAGATGGGGCCAAAAACGATATATTGCACGATAGCTCAAAATGTTGTGGACGCATTCGGATGAAACTTGGTGGACAGCTTGGGTGTGTGACCACGTCGAATTGATTTGATTTTGGCGAAGATCCGAATCCGGATCTGATACGAGATTTATTTAATTTTAAACGCGATTCTTTACCATTGAGAAGTCGGGCCAAAAACGATATATAGCATGTTATTTCAAAAATGCAATTGGCCCGATATGTTCTCGTGTATCAGGCATTACATGGCGGAGGTATGCGCTTTACCGAGTGCCCTTCAAGTTCAGAATGTTTTGACTTGTATTGATGTTACTTCCCATGTAACTTGCTTAAGGTATATAGTTGATATCATGTAAAAATTTCAGCATTGTACGATTATTTTTCCCGTTCTACAATAAAAGTCCGCGTCATCACTCTCATATCGTTCTCGTATAACATGCTGAATTGCTTTTACATTGCAGGATGAGGTTGGAGCACTTATTTTCTGATTTTATTGTGACTTTGTCTTTCACCTGCTGATAATATTGGTCTCAACTTTATTTTCTTGCCTCACCTCTTCTCTCTCCCTCCTGTTGTCTGCCCCACCTCAACCCTCACACCAAAGAGCCCCTTGGACAATGTAACTGGTGGGTTGTCACCCGTCCGTGACCCTGATCGTCTCCTTCAGGCAATGGACATCCATCGGCTTCGTGCAGTTGTTTATCGAGACATTGTAGGTCTGCATGTGACTTGGTGTCTCTGGGGGTGGGTGGGGGTGGGTGGTGTTACCATGTGCTCTGGTGGCTTTTTGATGCAAACACCCTGCTGGTCACACTGCTACTGCCAGCAGCTTTTTTGACTTTCTTTCACCCTTTTTTTTATTTATTCTTCCACTGCTTTTCGTTTTTTCTTCCAAAACGTTAGCATAATCTGGATTGGTTCTGCCTATTTATTGGCGGGCGGTGCTCGGAGGGAGCTATTCAGAGTTGCAAAAAAAAAAAACCAAGCGTGACGATCTCAGTCTTGATGTTTGGAAAATAGGTTGTGGGGCTGATTTGGCATCTGGAATAGCAACAGCAAAGTGGTGGGACGGCTTTGCACCTTGCTGGTGTCGTGACCCCTTCAGGCCGCTCACCATCTGTCTCCTGCTCATATTTAGTACTCTTTGAGGATGGACAAAGAGGTTGTATTTATGATATATCCATATATATATATATATATATATATATATATATATATATATATATATATATATATATATATATATATATATATATTTGATCATTGTACCTTGCTGAACTTTTTGAAGTTATGATGTTTTAGCTACGAGCCAGATTTATGTTTGAAACGGGTTTATTTGCATCTGTGACATTTTTTTTTTTATTGTACAGTATTTACACATGCCTGTTTATTCCATATGTTTTATAATTTTACACTTCATTGTTGGTTCACCATCATCCTAGCTTTCCCTGTAAACTTCTACACCTCCAGGAGGACAGTAAACAGGCACAGTCGCTTGGACTGTCTGTGGTGTACTTCATCTCCGTGCTTATGGTGTCGAAGTATCGTGACATTCTGGAACCTGAACGAGCAGACAATGGGTCCAATAAATCTCGAGGTGCTTCGTGCAGAACTATGCCTTCAGGATTGTCGACAGAGAGGGAGCAAAGTATTGAAAACGAAACGCAGGGGACCACAAGCAATGAGCAGCCACCAAGTGAGGATCACACCCTCTACCTGCCAGGTGAGACATGTTCTCAGATCTCTAATCGTCTCTTCTCAGAAAAAAATTGCTGAGGTCTCCAAGAAATGTTGTACAATGGTACCACTGTTGGTAGTTTTTGATCTGTAAGGATGTTTAAAGACACCGAAATTCTAGTGAACAAAGTGCGCACACTGTTAGTTTTGAAGTTAACAATTCATGCAATCTGTTTGATTTCTTGCAAATGTGTTCTAAAGGATTTTTGCTCTCTTTTGTTTACTATTATTCATGGGCACTTTGGAATTACACTCTCCCATCGTTTTCGACTCCTGTCTGGATCTTGTATTGCATCATACTCTGGTTCCTATCGACGTTTAATCAAAAATCTGAGACAATATGCCAGAGAAACGTTTTCTTTAATTATTTTGAGTCTTAAATCTCATGCTGTTTGGGATTGCACTATTTTTTTTTTTTTTGGAACAGAGAGTTGTTTTTCATTTTTATCTTCTTTGATTACAGCATGGAGCAATTTAAGAAGCTTGTACATACAAAACCTAATGGGGAAGAAATTCAAATTGAAATGCTGAGGGTGCATCGATAATATAACAGGGAAACTTGCCATTTAGAAATTGGAACTAGTCCAAATGAAACAAGCATGTATGTGGGGCTTTCAAAAAGCTCCAAACAATTTGCACTATTCCAAGGCGTGCCCACAATTTACATTGTTCAATAAGTAACGAAATAAAACGAGCAAGAAAAATATCTTCATACTAATAACGGTATATATGCCTGCTGTTGGCTTAGCGGTTAAGGTGGCTGGCTTGGGACCTTAGGGTCTTGAGTTCAAGCCACTATCTACCGTTGAATTAATGCCAGGTGGGGTTAACTCAGCCTGTCATCCTTCCGATGTCTGCGAAATGAGTACCAGTGTACTCGAGTAATAACCATTCGGTATAACTTGCGTTGGAGTGGCGACCCATCCGGGACTGTACCCCTTGCCAATGAAACTGCCTCGGCAGCCCGATGCGCCTTTATGGCATGAAAGGAGTGGTATTATAATAATAATTGGTTCAAGAGCGCCAGCCAGAGTGACCACTACATTCGTTATGTCTGTGTGTCTGTCTGTTGGGTAGTCGATCTCGTCGAAAAAAAAAAACTCAAATTTTTTTTTGATATTTTTTCTTCTACCCTTATTATCAGTATTTCCGTCGATATGTTTGTCTGTATGTCTGTCTGTCTGTCCCTCTGTCTGTCTGTCCCTCTGTTCGGTCCAGTGCTCCGTTAATACAATGGCCATTTCAATGAAACTTGGTTGGTAGGTTCATACCATGACATAGTTGTGTGCAAATGAGAACCGTTGCTATGGACACCACCGTTGCCTAGCAACGGGACTTTGAAATTTTTGAAAAATCATAAAAAAATTATTTTTTGGAAAATCAAAAATCGGGCCACGACCGACTGTGGGCAGTAGTACATTCAGCCATATTGTCAAAAATTTCCAGCCGGATCCTATGAAAACTGTCGGAGAAGATAGACTTTGAATGAACCCTGGTCGAAAACAATAAAAAAACGAAGTTCGTTAGATCTCGGAGACTATGAGTCAGATATACATCAAACTGATATGGTAGGTTCATGGTATGTCCCAGTTATGTGTGAGAAACAACTGTTGCAATGGGCCCCTCCGTTGTCTTGCAACGGCCGAAAAACCTCTAAATGTGGGGGGTATTTTAACGAAAAAACAATCTGCAGTGTTAACCCTTGAAGCTAGAATCATGAATTTTCTTGTGCTTAATCCTCAGGTCATTCCCCACCGAAGGGGCCCATCGCGTCAGGTTCTATTAGGTAGTCGACTCCCCATGTCCGCCTACCGGCTTGTCTGTCTGTCTGTCTGTCTGTCTGTCTGTCTGTCCCTCTGTTCGGTCCAGTGCTCCGTTAATACAATGGCGATGTCGATGAAACTTGGTTGGTAGGTTCAAACCATGACCTAGTTGTGTGCAAATGAGAACCGTTGCTATGGACACCACCGTTGCCGAGAAACGGGACTTTGAAATTTTTGAAAAATCATAAAAAATTAATTTTTTCGAAAATCAAAAATCGGGCCACGACCGACTGTGGGCAGTACATTCAGCCATATTGTCAAAAATTTCCAGCCGGATCCTATGAAAACTGTTGGAGAAGATAGACTTTGAATGAACCCTGGTCGAAAACAATAAAAAAACGAAGTTTGTTAGATCTCGGAGACTATGAGTCAGATATACATAAAACTGATATGGTAGGTTCATGGTATGTCCTAGTTATGTGTGAGAAACAACCGTTGCAATGGACCCCTCCGTTGCCTTGCAACGGCCGAAAAACCTCTAAATGTGGGGGGTATTTTAACAAAAAAACAATCTGCAGTGTTAACCCTTGAAGCTAGAATCATGAATTTTCTTGTGCTTTATCCTCAGGTCATTCCCCATCGAAGGGGCCCATCGCGTCAGGTTCTATTGGGTCGTCGACTCCCCATGTCCGCCTACCGGCTTGTCTGTCTGTCTGTCCGTCTGTTCAGTCCAGTGCTCCATTAATACAATGGCGATTTCGATGAAACTTGGTTGGTAGGTTCAAACCATGACCTAGTTGTGTGTAAATGAGAACCGTTGCTATGGACACCACCGTTGTCTAGCAACGGGACTGAAATGTTCGAAAAATCATAAAAAATTAATTTTTTCGAAAATCAAAAATCGGGCCACGAGTGACTGTGGGCAGTAGATTCAGCCATATTGTCAAAGATTTCCAGCCGGATCCTATGAAAACTGTCGGAGAAGATAGACTTTGAATGAACCCTGGTCGAAAACAATAAAAAAACGAAGTTTGTTAGATCTCGGAGACTATGAGTCAGATATACATGAAACTGGTATGGTAGGTTCATTGTATGTCCGAGTTATGTGTGAGAAAGAACCGTTACTATGGACCCCTCCGATGCCTTGCAACGGCAGAAAAACCTCTAAATGTGGGGGTATTTTAACGAAAAAAAAATCTGCAGCATTAATCCTTGAAGCTAGAATCATGAATTTTCTTGTGCTTAATCCTCAGGTCATTCCCCATCGAACGGGCCCATCGCGTCAGGTTCTATTGGATTGTCGACTTCCCATTTCCGCCTACCGGCTTGTTGGGTAGTCGATCCAGTTGAAAAAAAAAATTGAAATTTGTTCTACCCTTATCAGTTTTTCCGTTGATATGTTTGTCTGTCTGTCTCTGTCTGTCTGTCCTACTGTTCGGTCCAGTGCTCCGTTAATACAATGGTGATTTCGATGAAACTTGGTTGGTAGGTTCATACCATGACCTAGTTGTGTGCAAATGAGAACCACTGCTATGGACACCACCGTTGCCTAGCAACGGGACTTTGAAATTTTTGAAAAATCATAAAAAAATTAATTTTTCCGAAAATCAAAAATCAGGCCACGAGCGACTCTGGGCAGTACATTCAGCCATATTGTCAAAAACTTCCAGCCGGATCCTATGAAAACTGTCGAAGAAGATAGACTTTGAATGAACCCTGGTCGAAAACAATAAAAAAACGAAGTTCGTTATATCTCAGAGACTATGTCAGATATTCATGAAACTGGTATGGTAGGCATGGTATGTCCTTGTTATGTGTGAGAAAGAACCGTTGCTATGGACCCCTCCGTTGCCCAGCAATGGCCGAAAAACCTCTAAATGTGGGGGTATTTTAACGAAAAAAACAATCTGCAGCATTAACCCTTGAAGCTGGAATCATGAATTTTCTTGTGCTTAATCCTCAGGTCATTCCCCATTGAACGGGCCCATCACATCAGGTTCTATTGGGTAGTCGACTTCCCATGTCCACCTACCGGCTTGTCTGTGTGTCTATCTGTCCAGAGCTTAACTCCGTGGACTTTGATCCGATCTTGATGAAACTTGGTTATGTGTTCGATATCAATGTCTCGTAGTGTTTTCCTGGATGAGGGCGTGGCTACGCTCATTGTGGGTGGAGCCACGCCCAAAAATAGCCATTTTTAGGGGGTAGTCAGATTAAAAATCTATCTTCTCCTCGGGAATTGACTGAATGGAATGGGTTCTTCGGTATTTGAATAGCAAAATGAATTATCTAAAACTTGTCGTTGTCCGATTTTTCATTTTCGGCCCAAGGTCAAGGTCACAAGGTCAAAAACTTAGAAAATCGCGAATTTTGACATAAAAATCATACGACCGCCCAAACTTTGAGAGCTAGGATGACAATATTTTTTATGCATAATCTTGAGGTCATTCCCCACCTAAGGTCTTGAAACCATTTTGCTCTATCTCAAACACCTTGCCCGTGGCGCCCCCTTCAAGTTTGTTTTTACACTGATTTCATCAAAGTATGGATAATCCGAGGAGTGCGAAATGCCATATAACCTATATGACGTTATATTGTTCCTGGAATGTTCCAGAGGAAGTTTTGCACCAAAGGTCATAATCCTTGACCTTTGACCTTTAAAGGCCACAAAGGTCAAATTTTCAAAGTTGTGGGAATCGAACCGGGTTTTCGACCTTCGACAAACTAACTCCAATAAGCTATAGCACCGTATCCTGTTTCCTTATTTTAATGTCCACAACATTGTTTTGTGACCTTTAAAGGTTATGCAAAGATCAAATTTTGAAAGTTGTTGAACGAAATCGGGTTTTTGACATTTTGCAGCTGTTGATTGAAGGCCACTATAATTAATTATAACTTGGTCAAAAATTATCACATTGTCTCATCCTTGACGTCTGAAACAATCTACATCGTCAAATACCGCTCGTGAACCATTGTCATCTTCATACTTGTAATTTTTATTATTAATAACAGTATATACGTTTGTAGTCTATAATGAAAACAAAAAAATACCTTTGTGTGCTGAAGACCTTCCATGAGGATCTCATTCATCTCCTCATATTAATTTGAAGTGTGGTTCTCAGTCTGGGGTAAGTGCTCAAACATTTTGAGTACCCTTCCTATCTCTCCAACCTTCCTAAATTTAACACATAATTTGGAACCTTATTTTGATGATATGTACTTGAGCTGAATCTCATGTTATGCTGACATTTGGCTTTGATTCGTCTTTGAGTTACCTTCCATTTATGATGCCTGAACCAAAGATTTGGCCGAGTTGTAATTTTTGAAAATAATTTAAAGCACAAAGTACTTTAATCACAGATGGCCCCACGGCTTAGCATTAAGTAATGGTGTAAAGATAATTTTTCTTTTGGAAGAGTCTTTTGTGAAAGACTTACCATTTCGTTGCAATGCCAGTACGATTGCGGGTGTACGGCATTGATGTTTGCACTTTATTTTAATAGCATGTGGGGAACAACAATAGAGGGAACAACAATAGAGGTATATAGGGAAGAACAACAATAGACCATAGCAGGGGGAGAGTCGCCGTAGGTGCACAATCGGAGGACAAGGGACGTATAACTCAGAGATATAAATGGTGGAGACTGAAATTATCGTGGGTTTGGACTTGAAATGCTCGAGGGAAGAGCATGAGACAACTAACTTGTGCAGACAGTTCCAAATGCAGGCAGACTCAAATTATTGTTTTCATAGAACTTTGTGAGGGTAATTTAATATGATCACTGATTCTTTTTTTTTCTTTTTTGTAGTAAACAGTCGAGGCTCCTAGTAGCGCGAGAACACAGAACGCATCGGGACGCAACATAACAAAAAGAATATCAGAAAGAAAAGGGGGAAATGCCAACAGCAGGGCCAAGGGACAAAATAAATGGAGGTGGACAAGCTCTCTGTCCTCCCCCCCCCCTTTCGTCTTCAAATCCCAAAATCCCCAATCCCCCTCTTAACCTCGTCTTCAACCTCCCCCTAAACCCAAAAACCTCAATTGCCTCAACCCAACTCTGTCCCCTCTCTGCCCCCTTACCCTTTAGGCAAGTCCTCAACTTCTCCCCCCCCCCCCAAAAAGCCGCAGACCCCCTCTCGCAACTCTCTGCCCCAACTCCATCCCAACCCTGTCCTCCACTTTCTTCTTCAATTCCTCAACTCCCCCCAACCCCCGTCTTCAACCCCCCCTCACAACACCAATTCTTCAAGCCCCCCTCCCAAAGCCTCAACCCACTTTTCGCAATTCTGTGCTCAGGTCAGGTATGGGAGCATGTGCCGAAGCAGTGCGCCGCTGTGTCCACTTTCGCCGTACTCCAGGGGCCTCCGTTTGGCCATCCCCCAGGCAAATGCAGTCAGATGGTTTGGTGGAGTTTTGCATTTCTCAATCGTCATAAAATAAGCGCATTTTACAGATTGTGATGTCTGATTTAAATACTGGAAATTGAAAACAGAAGATCATCATCATCATTGTCATCATCCATGCTTGATACAAAGCATCAGTTCTGCTGAAGTAGTTTCTTCGCTCGTGTTGCCGTCCTGGATGGGTCGCCACTCTGACGCAGGATAGTCGACTGAATGTGCAGGAATTTGGAATTTGTTCAGGGAACACCTTGGGATCTTTAATGCTCACCGACTAATTCTAGCAGATAGAACACTAAATTCAACATCCATCCGAGGTACGTCACACATTGAATCATAACCTTGCCTGTGAAACACCAGGATGACTTTGTTTATAGCTGGGTCGACATTCAGACCTAGGCTAGACAGTTCAGAGGGGACTGTGCACACCTCGAGGCTATCTTGCCAGCCTAAAAATGATGTCAATAAGTTTGAAATTGGCTGGGATTCGCACGAGTCTATTTGTTTCACTGATGAACATCATGTGAATGTGTTATTCACCCAAGAATATTCCCTGCCATTCACAGGGAGGTCAAGTCAGGTCAGGTCAGGTATGGGAGCATGCGCCGGAGCAGCACGTTGCTGTATCCGCTTTCTGTCGGTACTCCAAGGGCCTCCGTCTGCCATCCCCCAGGCAGATGCCTGGCCCATCCCCATCTCCTTGAGATGCTGATCAACCTGCTGCAACCATGAGGCACATGGTCAGCCCATTGACCTCCTCCACTCACGAGGTTCCCTTCCTGAGAGAATCTGGTGAACAGGATCATCGTCAGGAAAACGAGCCACATGATCCAGCCACAGCTGACACTCACGGACGATGCAGGTAAATCTCATTTGATTCTCAGCAAGCACTCGTTGGACACAAAGTCTGACGAGCGATAGCCAAGGATTCTCCGAAGAGACCTGGTACCAAAGGAATTAAGTCTCCATCTCAGATCCCTGGTCAGAGTCCAAGTCTCACGTCCATTGAGCAAGACTGGAAGCACCAAGGATCTGAAGACTCAGACTTTCGTCCTTCTTTACAGCTACCGACAGTGCCACACCCCATGATCCAGTGAATCCATGACTCTCCAGGCCTGACCCATATGTTTACTGACCTCTGGCTCACAGCCAGCAGACATGAATATCACTGCCAAGGTAAGTGAATCTCTCCGTGACCTCAACATCTTCACCACAAACAGCTACAGACAAGATGGCAGCATCCAAGATGTCATTTCTATGTCTGTCCGCCCCTTCCCCCTTCCTCGACAATTCCTCAGCTCCCCTTGCCACCCCGAGTCCTCAATCTCCTCCCCCCACCAATCAACCCTTGGTCCTCACCCCCCTCACCTGACCCCAAGTCCTCAACTCCCCACATCAATTCCTCTTCCCCCACACCATGTCCTCAACCCCACACCAAGTCTTCAACCCCCATCCACATCCCACGTCCTCTCTCAGGAGAGCCAGAAAACAACATCTGTCCCACCTCAAGAATGAACTTTCAAATTTATCTCCCTCCTCTAAAACTTGAAGGAGCCTTGTGAAGTCTGTCTCTTAAGTATGCTACCCTTCCATCCCTTCCCTCTCTTCAAGTCACAACCGACTCTGCTCAAGAAAAGGCCGAATGCCTCAATTCTGTGTTTGCTTCCAAATCTTGTGTCCTCAAACCCTCACTCTCAGTACCCATCCTTCCCTGTCATACCCAACTGCTCCTGGACTCTGTGTCTTTTGCACTTGAGAAGGTGGAGAAGGTTCTTTCAACCCTTGACTCCGACTCTGCAACTGGACTGGACGGTATCAGCTCACATTTCCTAAAAACTTTCTCTGCTGCTTTTGCACTTCCTCTTTCTGCTCTTCACCCGACCATTTGTGTGAGGTCATCTTCCAACTGTTTGGAAATCAGCCACATCACTTCATTACATAAAGAAGATGCAAAAAATGATCCCCTTAATTTCAGACCAATCAGCTGACTTCCAATCATTAGCAAGGTCATGGAATCCATCATCACAGTTGATATGAAATCCTTCCTTTCTCTGGCAACCTTATCTCAGATCACCAATTTGGTATCAGACCAGATCACTTGACCTTGAACATGCTGCTTCGACTCACCCAACAATGGATGGATGCCCTCAATGTCAGACATGAGACCAGGGCCGTCTCTCCTGACATGTCTCGTGTTTTTGATAGTCTGATATCCTCCCATGCTTTCCAAACGCTTTGCCAATGGCATCCAAGGCCACCTCCACACATGACTTGCTGACTTCATATACTTTCGTAGCCAATGTGTGCCTCTCAATGGAATCCTTTCATCCACTCTCCCTGTCAAGGCCCAAGGTAGTGTTCTGGCCCCAGATACCAACACCTAACCAAGATGATTGGTGAAAATTGAAATATATATATATATATATATATATATATATATATATATATATATATATATATATACAGCAATGCCAACCCTCCCGATTTCATCGGGAGGCTTCCGAAAATTCACCCAAACTCCCGCCCTTACGATCACTATCCTTATCCTCCCGAAATTTTGATATTTTTGCACTGTTCACTCATCAGAATGTACTAGTATGAGAATTGAATGAAAAGCATCGTCTGCTACGTATAGCATGTGGTAACTCCATAACGTTCGCTGCTTCCAAATTGTACGTAAAAAATTGCAAATTCAAATGAGGAGCAGCGAAACATTGGGTCTGGATCTCGCTTATGCGATCATGCACTGAGATTTAGTGCATGCGGTATGTGTGCAATACAGTGCATGCGGTATGTGTGCAATACAGTGCATGCGGTATGTATGCACAGTGTATATGCATGCGGTATGTGTGCAATACAGTGCATGCGGTATGTATGCACAGTGTATATGCATGCGGTTTGTGTGCAATACAGTGCATGCGGTATGTATGCACAGTGTATATGCATGCGGTATGTGTGCAATACAGTGCATGCGGTATGTATGCACAGTGTATATGCATGCGATACGCTCACTGTATGCAGCTGGGCCCCGTACCAGCCCGGCGGTCGCGACCACCGTGCGGTGTTTAATTTAACAGCCGCTAGAGTTCTACGAGTCGCGCTGCAGCTGTGGAACATCGACTTCGAAGTTACCGATGCTTCAAACCCTCGATGTTGATTACGGAATGGCAGAAAAGAAGCTTACGAAGACCAAGAAATGGTCTCAGAAGTACAAGACCGAATACATTCTCCAATACCCGTGTATTTGAAAGACTGAAAGAGGAATTCATCATGCGTATTGTACAGTATGCAGCGTTGATATTTCAGTTGAGCACGGAGGTCGCGATGATATTCGGAAGCACGTTGGAAGCAAACGGCACACAGACATTGCAAAGGAGAGATCTTCGAGCACGAGTACCGGTACACTTCTGAATTATTTCACCAAACAAGGGACAAGCGAGGAAGAGGATGTTACCCGAGCGGAACTTCTCTTTCGTGGATTTATTGTGGGACATAACTTGCCCATATCAGTCTCAGATCATGCTGGACCTCTATTTCAAAAGATGTTTCCAGATTCAAAAGTTGCTTCAAAGTATGGATGTGCAAGAACAAAAACTTGCAAGATGTGCAAGATGTGCAAGAACAAAAAAAAAAAAAAAAAAAAAAAAAACAAGAACAAAAAGCAAGAAAAAAAAAGAAAAAAAAAAAGAACAAAAAAAAAAAAGAACAAGAACAAAGAAGAAAAAAAGAACACTGGTCAACAATTTTTTACTTTCTGAATGTTGTCTAGATTTCTACAAGTGAATTAGGGTATTCGGGCACTGCTGAATCAGGAAATGGCATCCGTTTCTCTCCATCAGGTCAGGTTTTTGTGCTAAGTTGATTTGAAAAAATCAGATCTTGTGACAAAATCAATTACATTTTTGTGGCATTATCAGCTGATTTTTGTCAACACATATCATCCTAAACATGTTTTTAAGAAAAAAAAAATGTTTTGCCAACAATATTTATTGATTACATGATAGAAACATCGATTACTGTCATCTGAATGGTGGGCATTGATAAAGGTAAGTACAAGTAAATTGCATGTTGCGTCACCACTGTTCAAACTTCAGGGCTTGAACTTCCGTTTCTTCGAACTCCTGGAATGTTCAGCGGCAGGGAGGTCTCTCTTCAGATTCCAACAGTAGTCAGCCATCATGACTGCGTCCCAGCGACCCTGATACCTGGTCTCCATCTCCTTCATGTCCTGATGGAATCTCTCCCCCTGCTCGTCACTCATTGAACCCAGGTTCTCAGGAAACCGGTTCATATGTGAAAATAGGTAGTGCATCTTGATGCTCATGTTGCAGCCCAGGTTTCTGAAAGCAGTCAGCATGTTGTTGACAAGTTCTGCGTAGTTTCTGGCCTTATTGTTGCCAAGAAAGTTCTTCACTACCAAAACAAATGTCTTCCACGCTTCCAGTTCCACTTCGTTCATTGAGTTTTTGAACTCTGGATCTCTGATGAGCTGACGGATCTGAGAACCATCAAAGATGCCAACTTTCAACTTCTCCATGGTCAATCCTGGAAAAGCCTGGCACAAGTAAGTGAAGCAGTCACCATCTTTGTCCAGAGCCTTGGTGAACTGCTTGATAAAGCCGAGCTTGATGTGCAGCGGTGGGAAGAGTATTCTGTCTCTGTCCACCAGAGGGTCGTTGATGACGTTCCTTTCTTTGCATGGCACCAATTCCTCCCGCACAGGCCAGTCCTTCTTCGTGTAATGCTGAGCACGGTCCCTACTATCCCACATGCACAGAAAACATGGGTACTTGGTGAAGCCAGACTGTTGTCCCAACAAAAAGTTCACCATCTTCAGGTCAACACAAATAAACCACTTATGCTGATCATAACCAATTTTCTCCAGCACGTACTTCACCGCTTCATACTTCTCCTTCAGTGTAGTCGAGTGAGCGATGGGTACAGAGGCAAACTGGTTGCCGTTGTGTAGCAGAACACATTTCAGTGATCGCTTGCTGCTGTCAATGAACAGTCTCCAATCTTTGGGTTCGTACTGTGGCACTCCAAGCTTGAGCAGAAGCGCATGTCATAAATTGGCGCATGTAGGTATTGTACATTCTTCAGAGTTCGTTATTTCAAGAAATACAACTTTTTTGTATCACATTATTACAAAATCTGCCCCATTAACTTTAGTTTTGATCCACGAACTTTATGCTTTGCCTCACCAATTTTTGGAAGATTTTGAGGTTTTATGACTTCAAACTGATCCCTTTTCGACATAATCACCTAGAACTATCGTACCTGAATACTTCTTGTCATTAAAATAATTATTTCCAATTAAAACAATTATTTGACATGACATTTTACCCCCACCAACTTCTTCTAAAATGCTCCACACATGCGTTCATGTGAACAAAAATGTAAAAAACGACATGTGGCCATATCTCAAAAACTTGACCTGATTGAACAAAACTAATGTGAGTTTTGGATTCAGCGCATCAGATTCGTCCTAAATCAGCTTAAAAAATGCAGACAACAAATTTGTTGTTGACCAGTGTAATTGGTGAGTTGTCAAATGTTACTGCTTCATCTATTGCCGATATTGCTAGACTAGCTCCATTTAGCCTAGCTACAGACGGTAGCAATGACAGTGGTGAGGCCCAGCTATATCCTGTCCTGATTTCGTACTATGACAACAGTGCTGGGATTGTGAAGCAAGGTTTGCTAAGTTTGCCTGCGTGCAAACAAGATTCCACTGGAGAAAACATTTTCAAACTGCTTGATCATGAGTTCAGTGACAGGAAAATTCCGTGGGGAAATTGTGTTTCCTTTTGTGCTGATAATGCCTCTGTCATGGTGGGCAAGCACAAAGGAGTCGCTGCTTATATCCACAAACAAAATCCAGAGTGCTACATCATGGGATGCCCTTGCCATATGATGCACAATACGGCCAAGAAGGCGGCTCAGGCCTTACCCATTGAATTAGATGACTTTTTCATCGATATTTACTACTACTTGGACAAAAGTAGTAAACGCGTCAAAGGAGTGAAAGCACTGCAAGAACTCTGTGATGCCCCGACACACAAGATTCTGAAGCATGTCGCAACAAGGTGGCTGTCCCTTGGTCAGTGCCTAGACAGGCTGATTGAACAGTGGGAGCCACTTCGCCTCTTCTTCAAAGAAGAAGTACGAAGAAAAATGCAACCAACTGTAGCCAAGACTCTAACAACGAGCAAGAAGGACGGCACTGTATCTACTGCCAGTACTGGCACTGCAGGATCAAGCACTAGTGGAGCAGCATTCACCACTACCACTGCAGTATCTGCTGCGAAGAAGACAGCAGGGACAGCACCAAAACCAATGCTGAGAGCAGGTAGCATCACCGGCCCTTCATCACGTTCATCTACAAAGCAGATCCCTTCAGAGTCGAGAAAGACTGTGATAGTCCCATCTACAGGCAAAGAAGGACCCAAATTAAGTTCTGCTTTTGCCAAATCACTTGATAGAAGCTCAGCAAAACCTTCGAATCAGAGGTCTTCTTCCTTGGCTGCACCTACCTCAAGCTCTCTCCTCAAACGTAAAATTGGATCTGGTACTACGAGTCTGACCTCTTCTGCTGGCAGTAAACGCAAGTGTGATCGCCCTGCGGCTAAGTGTACTACGAGTTCTACAACTAAAAGCGCATCTTCCTCAAACACTGTGCAGGAATCTAGAGAAAAACGTGTCAACAGGATGTTCTTGTCTCCACAAACAAAACTCTATTGTTTCTTCCTTCGATATGCTAACAAGCTTTTTGAGAAGGGGAATCTTCTGCTCCAAAGAGACGAACCCTGTATTCATCTCCTGCACGGAGAATTGAATGATCTTCTGAAAGATATCTTCATACGGTTTTTGAAACCATCGGTGTCATCGGTTGCTCTGGTAAATGTACCCTTCTCTGACAGAAATCATCAGAAGAATGATGAGGACCTCATGATTGGGAACGATGCCAAACTGTATATAAGGGAACAAAGGAGTCTCAAGAAATCCACCTTCACTCTGAGTGAGTCAGACATCCAAGGTTTCTTCAGTGCAGTTCGCTCATATTATGTGAAAGCCTGCAATTATATCTTCAAAACCTGGCCGCTAGATGATGAATTAGCCAAGCATGCTCAGGTGCTGGATGTTAAGCTACACCAAGAAGTGGGGTTTGACTGTGTGGAGTTTTTCATCAAGAAATTCCCCTGTCTGTTTAGTGGCGGTGATAGTGACATAGACAGTCTTGAGAGTGAATTCGCTCACTACCAGGCAGACGCCTCCATAGCTACAATTGCTACTGAGACAGTGAGAGTGGATGAGCAGTGGCATCGGATTTCACAGCTCACAGATCCCTGCACTGGTGCCAAGAAGTATCCTAATTTGAGCAAAGTGATGAAGGGAATCTTGGTCATTGCTCATTCGAACGCATCATGTGAGCGGGCACTCAGTCTTGTACGGAAGAATCATTCTGAATTTCGTCCCAATTTGAGTGTCAAAACCCTGGAAGCTCTCTTAATTGAAAAACTAGCTCATAGCACCCCTTGCTACCAGAGAGAATACAGCAAAGACATAATCAGAAGGGCTAAAAGAGCCACACAGCTGTCACTCAGCAAAGCTGCCATGGAAAAAGCAAGCAGCAGTAGTACCAGCCAGTAAGGTAAGAAAAATATTGCTTCTTTTGTGCTTTTTGTTAATCTTTGATTGTCCCCTAACTTACTAATATTAACATACATGTACCATTAAAAAGTGCACAATTTTCCCCTTTTTTTGTTCAAAAAGTGGGAATTCTTAACATGTTAAATGCTCCAAAATAGGGCTCAGAGGGCACGAGAGAGCGTCTAGAACCCCAGAGCTTCCAGGGCCCTAAGGCGGGCCCTGGACCCCGCCGCAAGGGTCGAGCACTCCGCGCTCGAGATGTGCGCTTTGCGCACATTATTTGGTGTCGGTTGAAAATCCTCCCTAATTCTGATTTCCAAAAGTTGGCATCTCTGTATATATATATATATATATATATATATATATATATATATATATATATATATATATATATATATATATATATATATATATATATATATATATATATATATATATATATATATATATATATATATATATATATATATGAGACACACAGACAGACATGCAGCTTGTTTTACTCCTGGGGGTTGGGAGGTCTAATATCAGTACAAGGGCAGTGAGAAATTTAGTTGTTGATGTGAAGTGCAACTCCGCCACTGGGGCATGGTTCAGGATTATCAAATGGGAAGAGACAATAACCGGGAAGACACACTAAGGAGTCAGGGATGTCCTGTGGGGGGAAGGATTCTATTAAACAGATGCTGCCTGGTTTATCGGCAGTGATCTATATTGAGAGATCTATCAGGTTAGAGCAGAGGTCTTGGATGCTTGAGATCCCCACAGTTCGAGATCGTGAGGAGGAGGCATTGGGAATGTGCAGGATGGGGGGTGGAGGCTTTGTGGGGGCAATGTAAGACTTTGGGGTTGGGGGGGGGAAATAACGTGAGGAGGAAGGTTTGAGTGTGTGGGATGAAGTTTTGGGTGTTTCGGGTGCGGGGGAAAGTTTGGTTCAGGGGTTTGTGGACCAGGTGCAGAGCAGACAAACAGCTCAGAAAAAGAATCCTTTGAAGAAGAAATGACATACTGTATATTGTGGTGGAGAAGAACAACACATATAGCACTTATGGAGGAGACACAAGGGTTGAAATAAATGCATTCTTAATTTATTTTATTTTTATTTTTTTAAAAGAGGAAGTATTTATATTTAATGTAGATTCAGTTTGGAGAAACGAGGGGGGTGGGGTGTAGAACCAGAAGCAGAAGGAAATTTAAGTAGAGAGGAGAATCATTATGGAGTGAAAAACAAGGTATTTTTGTTTGTCTGTTTTGATTTTTTGAAGCAAGGAGAGGAAATAGGATATTGTTGAGGAAATAGAAGCAAGATACCCGAGAATATATACTCAGGATGAAAGCAAGATGCACTTTCTATCCGATGGAAGGTCGTATCAGGTAGGCCTTGAACAATACAAAGCAAACGAAACAAATAGCAAAAAATAACGTACAAATTAACATTAAATATTGCACAGGATACAACAGAGAGAAACATTTAGATGAAAATGATAACAAAAGCATGACAAATCCAGTTTGGAAAAACTCAGCTTTATGAGGTGGAAACGAGGCCCTCATAATTCACCATGTTCGAAAAAAAACAACGAAACAAAAACCCTAACTGGATGTTCAGCAGTACTTTGGATCTGAATTTGTCCCAACAGTACATGCGCAGAGACGAGAGAGATAATCTTTTACGCTGTCTGCCTGTCTGGCAGTCAAAATTGAAAATCATTCCAAGCAGGAAACTTCCTGTTTTTAAGGACATTATAAAGGACACAAACATTCATGTACGAATAACTATGGAACGTGTTAAATAAGGTGGTGTAACAGCCAATGTATCAATGGCGGGAAACTTCCGGAATAATTATTTTTTATTTTTATTTTTTTATTATTATTATTTTAAACGACCTTTGCAATCTTTATTTTATTTCTGTTCAATCATATAATTGAACAATGTGGAACACTAATCGCTGCCTTATTGCTTCCAAAAACCTCCAGTTTTTCAGTACTTGGACATGTTATACGAGGTGGTTTAGACGACTGCATCAACGGCGCTAAATTCCTGGAACTTTTAAGTGGTGAAGCTGCTTCAATATTTAAGTGTGTCCTTCCTTCCATCCGTCCATCCATCTATCCTTCAAAATGATGAAGAAGAACCTTTTTAACTCCACCATGTTTAAATAACTATAAAAGGTTCTGAAAGATAAAGGGTTTGAAAGGATAAAGGGTTCCAAAGAGTAATTTTAAAGGGTAATTCTAATGGGTTTCGTTCATTTCTTGGCTTTTATTTCATACTCGACGACCCGTGAATCCGTTGGGTTCCCGTTGTGACAGCGGTTGATGAAAAAATCATTTCAAGAAAAAAAAGATAGCTCCAGCGAACTATAGCGCTGAGGTTGTTTGCATTGATCAAATAATCCCAAAGAGTACTTGACTGAATTGGGAATTAATGTTTTAATATTTTTTTTCGTTGCCCGATTTGAACGAAACTTGATATTGCGCGTCAATGTGAAGAAAAAAAAAAAACGGAGAAAAGAAAGTTGAAGAAATTATTATGCGTAATCTTCTAAACCCAATTTTTTAAAATAAATGAACACGGAAGTATTAGATCAAAATGGCGATGTTTATTTTATGCTTAAAAATAAATCGTTCTTTGTCTATACGAAATGTTTGAGATTTTAAAATAAATCATTTCAAGGGGAAAAAAAGATAGCTTCAGCGAACTATACCGCTGAGGTTGTTTGCATTGAACAAATTCTCCCGAGGAGGACTTGACTGAATTGGGAATTGATTTTTTCATTGCCCGATTTGAACGAAACTTGATACTGCACACCACAGGCGAATGGTAAGGTGGGCCAAAATTTTTTTGCGCTATCGTGTACCGTTTTGGCTGTATTTTGGGAACATACATACATACATGCAGTACATACATCCAAGATGAGAGTTTTAGTAATATATAGATGAAAAATTCCAAACTGAACCGTTTCCTTTGGACTTTATTTATTTATTTATTCATTCATTTATTTGAATATTACCTGTAAAACCATTATTTTATTTCCATTTCATCATATACTTAAACACTGCTCGGGTTAAGGTGTTCTATGAATTCTCTGGTTTCGTTCTTTTAAAAAAAATCTTGTAAATGAAACATAATGAGGATAATAGGACATATGGTCATTCCACTGGAGCATGGTAATGTGGCAAACGGGCCTGAGAACTTACTCGGTGTGCCTGAATCAGTTGGCCAGTGTGACCGCTTTTACACGGTTCGTCGGGATTTGGACCGGGCAACTGGTATGAGTCTGTCTACAATAATATGCTTCTGCATAGACAAAGGTAATTCGTACATATGCCATCCCCTTAACCCAACCCCTTCCTCCCTACATGTGTATGTAATGACATTTATTATACCCCCCCCCACTCCTCCCCACCCCTTTTGGTTCCTTCCTTGTGCTTGCTCCCAGTTCTGGATTTATTTTTCTTTTCTCTCACTCTCTGTTCTACTTCCAACCTTGTCTCTCCATAAAAAAAGGGGTGGATATCATAAGAGGCAGAAAATAAAGGGGTATGACAAGTTTACAGGTGCATGCGTGCATGTGTTTGTTTTTTTTGCCATGCTTGACAACTCTTGGCAACCCCCACCCCCTCCCCCCCCCCATGTTTATATTTTTATGTTTGTAATTTAGTTTATATATGATCTAACATGAGATCAGTGTGATACTTTATAATAATTAAAATCAGTCGTCAAAGTGCAGTTATGGAAGCACCCAACTAATATTTTCAAGTGTTGGTAAGTCTTCATCTGGAGCTTGTGAGTTTATCAACAACGTAATACAGATCAGTGCGCAGCATTTATATACTACAGAGCTTCAATAAAAAAAACATGTGACCCTTGATATCCTTCCAAGTCTTTAAAATGAACCTTTGCAATGATGTCATTATTTCAAGAAGTTAGAAGAATAAAAGAAAATCCATTGAATAGATTTTATTGGTCATGTCACCTTGCTCCATCATTGGGGAAATTTAGCTCTTGAGATTGATTCTCACAGCCTATTTTTATCTGAGCCTTCGGATCATTCAAGTGAGGATTCATATCAACTGCCTGACCTTACACACGTTGTTCTTGTATTGTGAGTGGAAGCTTTGTAGTAGATTCTAAACAGGTGCGGCAAACCATGCTTGATGTCTTATCCAAGCTCCTCCCAGTGCCTGACAGGCCTGCCTCAGCTGTGATGCATTGTTCTTATTCTTAATGGTGCATGCATGTTTATATGATGTGAATTTGAAGTAGAGTTCAGTGTCTTCACTGAAAGCGAAGATGGTGTCCCGTGTCGTTGATAAATTAAATAAACAACGTTTTGCTGCATACTTGATCGACGTATGTCTTGCACCAAGGAGGGGGCGTAGCTTAGATTGCATATGTGCGTTTGCCCCAAATGTATATCTGCTTCACCCCATATTGGTGAAGAGAGGGGTGGAGCTTTCTACACTCAAAAATGAAAGAGTTGGTGTGCCTTGGACGATTGTGACTGTCGAGTTTGATGAATATTTTGAGCGTGCCTCATATCCCTGATCTGCACAAGTCTTTCCTTGAAATGGAGTCGCTTTAAAAAAAACAAAAAAAAAAACAAAACAAACAAACTGCAAAATACTGCTGGAAACTATACAACTTCATTGTGCATACATTTTCAGTACACTGCACCCATTGCATGCTCTTCATTGATGTACAATCTTTGCTGAACCCTTACTGTGGTTTTGCAAAATTGTATCACCGGCTCTGAGAGTGTTGTTCATTTAATTCCAAGACGAATTCCCAGAATTTTCCAAGCAGTCCCACTATCTCTTGATCACTACATTTATTCTCCCGAGTTTCGCTTTTCTAATTACCTATGGTACATGCGACTTGGTCTCTGTTGCGTGGGGTCC
Source organism: Eptatretus burgeri (assembly GCF_056783735.1). Classification (NCBI taxonomy): domain Eukaryota; kingdom Metazoa; phylum Chordata; class Myxini; order Myxiniformes; family Myxinidae; genus Eptatretus; species Eptatretus burgeri. The sequence goes on from NC_140978.1 coordinate 9,719,092, forward strand.
ATGATGGGTACCCACCCCACGGGGACATGTGGGACATTAATCAAGGTCTGTGTGTCACGCTCGCGTTTCTCTGACAAAATTGAGAAGCTCGTGTTGCAGGAGAAAGCCCAGCTCCTTGAATTGATTTGCTACGGATAATGGGGTGCTTTGGCCCAAGCACCAGGGTCGCACACTTTCTATAGGGCATCAATATTGGCTTAAACGGGCAGGTGATAGTGACTGGGGAATGCCATCTGGGTGGTTGCAGGACAAATTCTTTTCAGCCAACTGCCATTTGCATGCCTCGTTTTACCTCTCATTTCCATCCTCTTGTTAATTTTCATTCTTCTTCAATTTGACCTTCTCCAAATCACCCTTTTTCTTTGCTCAATGAGCTCAAGTTGTTTTTCCAAGATTCAAGATTATTTATTTGTGAGAAGTGATCACTACGAGTCATTCCTTATGAGGTCTGACATGCCTTCATCTAAAACAGTGCTCGAAGCAGCAACTGATCTGCACATTTGATTTTGATCAAATGCAGCAACTGATCTGCACACACTAAATGGAAGATGGATCAGAACTCATTCAGTTTACAGTTACAAGCTGCCAATAATGTAGGAAAAGTTGTAGACTTATGAAGGAAACTGATGATCCACATCTTCTTCAATTTAAATGATTGATAACTCTTATTATTATCATTATTGTTATTAATTATTGGGTTCATCTCATGTGCCCATTTTTTGTTCTACTCTCCTCTTGTTTAACTGTTGATAACATTCTAACGACTTGTGAGTGCAGGACTCACTCATTCACCAACCCCCAATTTTTTTTTTCTTTTCTTTGTAGAGTGTTATCGATGCATTTCAGTGGTGTGTACATGTGTGTCCGTGTCACCATTTCCTTAGCGATGACCAAACGGATCTTTGTCAAACTTTCAGAGGCTCATCAGTAAGTGGTGGGGAGTGTTTCAGGCAAAATATTTTTTTGAAAAAAATGTTTTTTATATATATATATATTATTATTATTATATATAAATATATTTGGGGGGGGGGATTAATAAAAAAACTTCCCTCTTATAGCGCCTAAGCCTTTGTAGCTTTGTGAAAGGTAATATTAAATGATCCCTGACTCCGTTCCTTAGTAGATGTAGGAAAGTGTTTTAGGCTCCCACAATAGAAAAATAAAAATATAAATGAGATTTCTTCAAAATGCAAACGTGATTAGAACGGTAATGGGCAACGCTGGGTATCCCAGCTCATTTTTATTAAATGCACGATATCAGCAGTGCTCAAAATACAGCAGCAGTTTCTCATTCCATTTAATGGTTCCCACCCCCATGCAGTGGAGACGGTTTTGCAATCGCTTCTCTCTCTATCTGGCTGTCTCTGTCTGTCCAGGTCATACCTTTTTTATATTTTTTAAAAATCATTTGAGCTTTTGTCATCCAATTTTCAACAAACCTTTATTATGAGGCTATGGAGAACACTGATTGATAATTGGATCATAATGTCAAAGGGCAAAGTTACAGCGAGTACATATAGGCCTTAGCAGCCCATCCGCAGCACGTCAAGCGTGAGATGGCAGTTTTTTTAATGGGTTGTATGTTTTTATTTATTTATTTACCATTGAGCTTCAGTGTGTCTGTCCAGGCCATAACATTCAGCAATCCAGTGGATAAACGATGGATGAAATTAACAGCTCTTCCATAAAGCTCGGAACAAGTGTGTATCTACCCTCAGGAGAGCTAGAAAACAACATCTTTCTAAGCTCAAGTCTGAACTTTCAAACCTCTCTCCCTCCTCAAAATCCTGGTGGTGTCTAATCAAATCTGTTTCTGGTGTATGTTCCCCCTCCATCCCCTCCCTTACCTCAAATGGCAGCACTGCTGATACCACACGGGAAAAGGCTGAATGCCTAAACTCGGTACTTGCATCGAAATCTTGTGTCCAAAACTCATCACTTTCCCTGTCCACCTTACCCAGTCGCACCCAACTGTCCCTGCACTCTGTGTCCTTTTCTCCTGACAAGGTGGAGAGCTTGCTGTCAAACCTCAACTTTGATTCTGCAACTGGACCAGACGGCATCAGCCCACGTGTCCTAAAAACCAGCTCCTCTGCTCTTGCTCACCCTCTCTCTGTTCTATTCACCATCTCCTTTGCTCAAGGTCATCTGCCATCTGTGTGGAAATCAGCAAACATTACTGCCCTGCATAAAAAAGGTGCACAAACAGATCCCTGCAACTACAGACCAATCAGCCTTCTCCCAATCATCAGCAAGGTTATGGAATCCATCATCGCTTCAGACATTAAATCCTTCCTCTTCTCCAAGGGCTTGATTTCCAATTATCAATTTGGTTTCAGACCAGGTCACTCTACCCTGGATATGCTTCTTCTGCTCTCCCAACAATGGATGGAGATCCTCAATGCCAGACATGAAATCAGAACCATATCCCAAGACATATAACATGCTTTTGACACGGTCTGACACCCTGGCCTGCTCATCAAACTCTCTTCCTATGGTATCCAAGGCCATCTCCACTCATGGCTCACAGACTTCCTCTCCTGTCGCAATCAACGTGTGGCCCTAAATGGAGCTCTTTCATCCCCCCTTCCTGTACAGGCTGGAGTTCCTTAAGGTAGTGTTCTGGGCCCTGTTCTTTTTCTGGTTTTCATCAATGATCTCTCCGACTCTCTGGGAAATCCTCTTCACCTTTTTGCTGATGACTCCACCCTCTGCCGTACCATCTGTCATCCCTCAGACCGGCAAGCAGCAGCTTCTTCGCTTACTGCAGATCTGGGGAAAATCACAAACTGGTCCAACACGTGGAACATGTCTTTCAATCCGGACAAATCTCACTCTCACTATGTCTCTCCAAAAGGACCGTTTGGAACCCCCCCTCCTTCATCCACGTTCTCAACAATCCTCTGGAAGAAGTCCTTTCTTTCAAGCTTCTGGGTCTCACTATCTGCCATGACCTTTCCTGGGAAAGCCACATTTCAAACCTCGCTTCCAAAGCCAGTCCAAGACTGGGAATCTTCCGTCATGCAAAGTCCTTCCTCGGCCCACCTGAGGTCCTGACCACTTACAAAGCTTTCGTCCGCAGCCTGATGGAGTACTGCTCCTCTGGGCTGGTGCTCCTGCCTCTCACCTTTCTCGGCTTCACACTGTGGAAACCAAGGCATTTCGGATCATTGGCATTTCCTGCGATGAGGCTGAGACTTTTGACCTCTCACTCTCTCTCACCACAGGCAGGTCGGTGGTCTTTCTGTCTTCTAACATCTCCTCTCCAGCCTCGCCCTTCCCTGCTCTCTCTGCGATTTGTCCCCACCACATTTTGCAGAGCGCTCAAGGTCTGCCAATAACCCCCTTCTGGTAAAACTACCAAAATCACGAATCACTGCTCACCTTCACTCTTTCATTCCTCTTTTTTCCCCGCCTTTGGAATAAACTCACTCACTCTGTTCAATCCCATTCTTCCATCCAGGCCTTCAAAACAGCTGTTCACCACCACCTCTTATCATCCCCCATCCAAATCCTCGATCTTTTCTACCCCCGATAGTCCACCCAAGCCCACCTCCTTCAAATTCCCTGCTTTCCTTCCTGAAAGTCCCTGTAATGTCCATCTTGTATTCCCCATGTTCCCCGTCCCATCCCTCTCCCTTCCACAGATCTCCTAATGTCTCTGTTGCCCACTGTTTTGTCCTTCCCACTCCCACCCCTCTTGTCTCATGCCCCCCCCCCTTGCT
>NC_140978.1:9730316-9732816 GCF_056783735.1 Eptatretus burgeri
GCGCAGACACACGCACATGCACTGTGTGTGCTTATTTCCAACACTGTGCTGCAGATAAGCACATACCTCCACAAAAGTGTTTTATTGTGATATTTTAGATTATACAGTACCATTTGATTTGATGTAATACCTCAGAGAGAACTCTGACAGCATCTATCAAAATGCTAAACACTGAACTTTGCTATTTTGCTTGCCTGTTAGAAATTGTTTCGAGGAACAACACAAAAAAATTGCTGTGGCCACACAGAGCCCCAACTTAAAACAAATTAAATCACTCTGGGATGTCTTGGAATGGTGCCCTAAGGCCAAGGTCAGCAGACCACAATCCATCACTGAACTTGCTGTTGCTCTGAAGTAGGAATAGCATAATATTATATCTGATATCTCCTCATGTAATCAATCATACATGTGTATTTACATCATGGGTGTGTATGCACGCATTTTTTTTTTTTTTTTTACAAGCAAATACAACCCATTGCTTCACTGATGGGGACAATAAAGGGGGGGAGGGGAGAAAGAGGGAGGGAGAGAGGAGGCCAGGTGTAGGGTGAGAGAGGGGAGGGGAGGCAGAGAGGATGAGTAAAGTGGAGGGGAGAGAGAGAAAGGGGGGGGGGGAGATGGGGAGAGCTGCACCTCACCAAATGTTGCTAGTCACTGCAGGAGGGGGGGGTGTGAGAGACAGACAGACAGACAGACATGTAGGAGGAGAGTGCTGCATTTTATTAGGAGGGGAGAGCGAGGAGGGGGATAGAGTGAGAGAAGGGTGGGGGGGGAGGAAAAAAATGACAGATGAGGAGTGGTTGGGGGGGGGGAGGTTAGCAAAGAGAATATGTGATGCTTAATGACTGAACACAGAAAAAAAAAAAAACTCATGTCAGAACAGCTGTACACACAACAACACAACAGAGTTTGTGAAGTATTCCACTGGCACATTTGCACAAACTTTGATATTCCAGTTCCAGAAAATTTGTGGAAAAATGAACCAAAAGAAATCACTGAAAACATTGAAGTACCACTCACGTACGACCTAATGATCCCGTCGAGAGTGAGCATAGAAAACAAAGCATTGCAACCAGATATCATACTTCAGTACAAAAAAAAAGAGAAGGCATTGCTAATTGAGGTGTTAATTCCAGTGATTTTTGACTAAACGATGCAGAAATCAAGAAAATGACCAAATACCAAGATATCAAGCATGGAATGAAAAGATCCTGGAAGCTGAAGAATGCCAACGTTGTACCAGTGATGATGAAGAACCTCATGGGAATGTTGAAGAAGAACCTCACAGAGATATTAAAAACCATCCCTGGGAATATTACTACAGACTACAGTTGGAAGCCGTCCTGGGCTCAGTAACGATCTTGAATAGAGTCCTCAGCTCAAAACTTTGAGAAGAGAAAACAAAACTTCACAGCTTGGTCTGTGAATCGTGACCCCCTCACCGAAATGAAGGTAGATACTTTGAGCCCACCCTGGGAAGACTCCATTCCACATTCTGAAAAAAAAAACTCTATATATACATACCCATCAACGGCACATGCACACGCACATGCGCACACGCACGGATGAATAAACAGTTATAGCCTTTTATTAGTATGGATAAATAAATAGTTTACCTGAGGCAATTTGGCTTGGTTCACAAGAAATACCCCTCAGAAGTAGAAGCGATGTCAGCTCTGTTTTATGGCTGTTTGTTGTGCCTCCTATTGGTGAGAGTGTCAGTGATAATGCCGTCATCCTGAATGCCTTAGGAATGACTCCTTTTGGCTTCTTGCCTGCACAGCTGCCTATCTGACTTTTTTTTATTGAGCTGAAGTGGGTAAGTCACCGTTAAGGGCACATTCGATCCCAGAATCGCAGCGGGTGTGGTTGAGGGCATCGGTTGGACACTTAAATGAAGAAAGGTGAATGTCATCCTGCCACAGCTATCTCACTTGAACTTTACACACGTGAACAATTAAAAAAAATGACATCACAAGTTTAATTATAATTAACTGTTGACATGCTGAAAGTAAGCAGCTGCTTGATTATCATGTTGGTCTGCCTTCAATGTTTATAAGGCTAAAAATATTGACTTTGTCAAAGACACTTCGGATGATGGTTTGTTGAAAGATCTGGGAAAATTAATTGTCAAGAGTATCTTCCTTCTCATTCTGCATTGCATGGGGGTTTTTGGTGACGATTAATTTTTACATCCAGTACATCCCAGAAGTGTTATATTTGATGACAGATCTAGCTTCACTTACACTTCATTTGAGCAGTCCTCGTCTGCACAGCTCCGTGTGGGTGTCCATTGTTACAATGGGGAAAAAAGAATTGTTCTTGACGGTTGAAAATGGTGTGATGACAGCCTGAAGGATGTTATCCTCGTACGATGAAGCATTTGCCCATTCCCTGATGATGATCAGCTTATTTCTTTGATATACAATTTTCCCAGTTTGTTTTATCCATCTTCATCATGCCTATCAGGTGTTACTTGTGCTCGTGAGATATACTACTC
>NC_140978.1:9737816-9745316 GCF_056783735.1 Eptatretus burgeri
AGTGACCGGAAGTCGTAGCGACTTCCGGTTGACGCCACATTAAACTTCATTCAAATATCTAAGTGATTACTAAATGTATCTTATTACAAATTATGCATAGTTTTCGCAAGCGTGTGACGTCAAAGTTTTGCCTATCGACGTCATTAAAAAAAAATATTTACGCTTGTGTGCAGCCGAAACTACTGAAGCAATCGTTCTCAAATTTTAACACGTGATAGCCAATGTTGCTGAAATAGTCTGGGATCAAATCATGTCATAATCGCACTTAACGTCACGATGTTACATCAAAAAAGGTGAAAACAAGCTTTTGAACATAACTCAGTGACCGGAAGTCGTAGTGACTTCCTGTTGATGCCAAAACAAACTTCAATGGAATATCTAAATGTTTTAAAATGCATGTTAGTACAAATTATGCACAGTTTGTGCAAGCGTATGACGTCAAAGTTTTTAGCTATTGGCGTGATTAAAAAAAATTCTATTCGTTCTACAGGTCACAATTCTTAACCGATTTGGATGAAATTTTAACAGCTGATAGAAATCCACAGTGCAAAATGATATGTGACTTTTGGTGATGTTCAATATCAGGATCTGGATTCTGCATCACTTTATATTATCGCCCATTATAAACCAATGGGGAATTTTGTGAATTACACATGGCTATATCTCAAACAGTTTTGCACTTATTATATTGAAACTTATACTGTCTATTTATGCATGTAATATTAACATGTCTACAAAGTTTGATCGAAATTGATGCAAGGTCAAGGTCAGGGTCACCCAAAACATGAAAAACACACATATAAAATACATATTTTTGTTTTACAACATATTTCAAACCTGATAACAGGATCGTAAAGCTGGTTGAAAAGCAATGTTCCGAGGTATTTTCAAATATTTTCTATGATCAGAATGAAGGCAACAAGCCCCGATGATGAGTTGTTGAATGTCACATGGTGGCTTTAAATGAGTTGTGAAAATTTTCAATCTGCTGCCGTTACCATGACAACGCGCGCCTGATAATTGTTATTTGTGACGTCACGTCATGTTATTAACGTACGAACAAATAAACACCACACATTCCATGACATTACAGCTTGGACCACCACACGGAAAGGTCAACTAATTCGCCAAGTGTCGTGCTAAGTACGATTTTTCATTTGTCTGTCTGTCTGTCAACACAGAACTTTAATGTTTTTCTCCACAACCGCTTGTCGGATTGAGACAAAATTTACACCATGGGTGCGACGACTCGTATAGAATGTTTTAATGATAATTATGACATCATTGGTCACGTGGTGTTGCAGCCATTTTGGAAAAACAGAAAATTTTGGACCTCTATCTCTGAAACTCACCAATAATTTTTTTTTAAAACTTGGTGCATAGCAAGTACTCATGGGGAATGTGGGATAAAAAAACAACTCATTTCCCAACCAAGCCTTTTTCTCAAAAAATAAATAAATGTACCGCTTGACAAGCCGCTAAAGTGAATTGGCATTAAAACACATCCTTCAAAATTATGCCATGCAATTACCTGCTCATCTATGAATAACACTACTGCAATCTTAAGCGACGTCAAATACAGCACACCTTGCACAAAATCTCAACAACAAATGTTAACACTTATCGTGTTCTGTCGTAAGGAGCACCGAATCCGTCGAGTGGAAGCCCAACCAAATCCGCACTTCAACCCAACGTCTTATTCATCTCATGTAGAATATGCCATGTACGGTCATCATGCATTCTTCTTTCTTTTGAGCTCGCACCTTCTTTGTATAAAAGATCTATGACACGTTGATGCTAAACTTTCACAAAATCCACAATTGTATGATAGAGCAAACTTCTGGATTTTACTCTTGAGTAATGACCAATGTCAAATCCCTGAAGCTAATGGCATATCACAAGCATGCATGCAGGTTTGTAATGAGCAAAACACCATGCATCTATAGTGCCAATGTATACCCGGTTCCTTTAACCTATTGAACTCCACTCATATGAAAATGACTTGTGGTTTCCACTTCATAAATATCTGACATGTTAAGGGGCATTTGATGGTCTCTTGTCAGTAGTATGATTCTCCCTCCCTCCTCTCCCTCTCAACCCTAAAATGTTGTGCAAATTTGTCGTCACAGTTTAGCTCATTTGACTTATGAGTGAGTGTGAGCAAGCTTGCACCCAATTATGGTGGATGACTAGACACCATTGGGTTGAAGCATGGGTTTGTCCTTGTCCACAGGAATTCTTCTGCAATCCTTCATTGATTACCGCAGTCCTAATGCTACACATCTTTACAGTGTGTCAGGAGTGTGTAGACGGTTGTGCAACATTATTACTCCAAAACGCTAAGTTTCCATTCTGCACAAGGATGAATCACATTAAATTATCATGTGTGCATATATGTGTGTGTGTGTATATGTATATGTATATGTATATGTATATGTATATATATATATATATTTATTTATTTAAAATTAACCTATTTCAAGGGTGAACCTGCAAGCTTTTTGAAAGAGCTTGTTGACCCAATTTGTACAGCCTTGCTGTAGGGCAGAGTCCTGCATTTGCAAAACTGTTCTTGGAATGCAGGGGTTGTTCACAAGTTTGCTGCACATTCACCTTACTCAGGTATAGCTCACGACTATAATCTTATTGGGCTTTCCCTCTAATGCTTCGCTTTCACGACATTGCGTACAGTGTTGCCTTACAATTTATTCCTGAAGCTGTGGCACGAAAGGCCATTTGAAGGCCTGAGAGACTAAAGGCGAGCAACTGCCAATTCTGCCAGGGTCAGGCGGGAAGGTTGGGGAGAAGTGATGAGGATTTGGTGCCTTGCCCCTGTAGCTTTCACGGCTGTCCTTTCCCTTAGGCCCAAGGCCTTGGCGACTGTCAGCATCAGGCCTCAACAAACTAATGGGAGATGGCAGACCAAAATAGGCCAGTGTCAGTCCTATCCCATTGGTCACACTCAAATTACATGCCTTTGCATAATACTGCTTGATAGTTTTAATATCCACGGGTGTTTTCTGATGGAATCGATCCTGGGAGCTTAAATGAGTTGTTTTGTGCATCAGAAAAAGATTTATTCTCCAGAGGTCCCTACCTCCATCCTCCACCCCCCTTACGAATTAGATTGCCTGTCAAACCGCCTTAGAATCCAGTCCTGCCCGAGGCCCTTCGCACATTTTTAACACCCGAGGTTCCAGGAAACGTTTCTCCTCTCGCAGTGCATACAGCAGGCATCGTTTTTCTTTTCTTTTCTTTTAACACAAATTTGGGCCTCCACTGGTCGGCTGCATTTGGTTTTCGTAATGCTTGAATCTCGCAATTGCTTCCTTCAGCCAATCCTTTAAATACGCTATCCTTCATCATTCCCTGTCACAGGCTGCCTGTTCCATACTTGTTCCTTGAAGCAGTTGTCTGGATATCATTTTTATTATATTTTCCTTCAGGAATTGATAATGTAGGTTTAACACCCACCTTCTGTCCTTTGGCAGTTCTTTTCACTGATGGTTGTTCATTCAGGCTGTGTGGATTGCCAGACTTGACGAGGGGGGGGGGGGTTATTTACTTTAACTCGTAATCATCTTTAACGATTTCAAAACTGTACATTTCCAGGGAAACTGAAACGGTGTCCCACGTTATTTTTTGGTCTTTAATTACTTCATTTATTTCTCAGTTAAAAACATTTTCATCCAAAAAAAAACCCCCAAAAAAACCTCAAGCTATTTACTTTTATGGAGGAAATCGTTCACACTGCTACAAACAACATATGCCCTTTTTTTATGGAGGTGGGGGGTTCACCCACTGTGTTGAGAATTTCTTGTATTCGACTACAAGTACTTTTTCAACTCGATTTCAGGAAACTTTAATGACCATTTTTCTAAAAATTTCCTTTTCTGTGCGTTAATATCAGAAACAGGTGGAGAGGGAGAATTTTTCATTTTTCGGTGCTGAATTCTTCAAATGAACAACTCGTTTGTAAACGTTTTCACATGAATCGGGTTAGTGTCGTAGCCTGGAAGAGAAACAAGCATGGGAAGAAAAAAAAAAAAAAAGTTGAACCCCACTGGATAAGCCGTGGCAAAACCTCACTTTTGCCCTTTGGGCAATTTGTGTGCGTGCGTGCGTGCATGTTCGTTCTTTTGTTTATAGATACGTGTATCTACGACTAATATTTTGAAGGCCCCAATTATACGCACCTTCTTTTGGGGTCGTTTGGGGAAGTTTTTTTGTTTGTCTTTGACGAAGCGACTGGCCAGACCGTGTTGATGTTCAACAGAAGGTGGCAGGAATTTGGGATTTGTTCAGGTTGTTCCCTGGTTTCTGGGTTGAGCAGCCTTTTCTCTCATCTTCTAGTGAGCGAGTGCTTGAAAAATTAAGTGAAAACATAAAACGTTCTGGATTTGTCTTCGCTGCTGTCGATTGTTTTCCACTCCGTTTCGTTTCTTGTTTGTATCGTGTGCTCATTGCCGTGTCTTTGCGGGTCCTGTTTGGTTCTTGGATCTTGTGCATCTGCCTTGGCAGGTTAGGCCTTCCATGTGTTCAACACACATGCTTTCTTATTCATTCAATATCGAGGAATAACAAGGAATCTTGATGCAGGAGGGAGGCCATTGTCCCCATCATGCCTGCACCAAACCAACACCAGACCAAATATATCCATGCAAATGACGTAATTTCAACTGGGTGAATGAGTCGTGGAGTGGGGATGAGAACATATCCCAAGGCTGCAAAAATAAAAATAATGGCAATGTACCACCTGGTAGAACCAGGGAACCACTGGTAGGTGTTGATGACCTACAAAATATGTAAATTAGCCGATGGTTTGAACAAACTTGTGAAAGCACCGTGCAGAGATGATTCCGACCAAGTTACATCTAAATTGGGTGAATACTTTTTGAGAAGTCAAAAGTTACGATCCTGTAACCGTAATTACCTTTGACCTTTAAATTGTCCTACCTAATATGCAATTTTTTTTGATAGGATTTGCATGGCATCAGGAGACCTACAAAGTTTGAAAATAGGACTGTTTGTTTTAGCATCATGAGTGATGAAGGTTAATGGTCAAGTTTCATTGAAATTGTGTGTAGTTTTTCGAAGAATGCAAATACTTTTTTTTTGGGGGGGGGTCAAACCTTGACCCACTTTGACCTCCCATAGACTCCTTTAGACCCTGATTTATTTATTTAAAATTCTGTGACTTTCGTATTTCACGAGTGATGAAGGTCAATGGTCAAGTTCCATCGAAATCATGTTTTTTTTTTTGAAGAATGTAATATAAATATTTTGGGGGGGGGGGAGCGAAGGTCAAACATTGTCCCACCTTCTTGAATTTTTGCTGCCTGTTGAATAATCTTGAATCGACCCTCCGTCGATCCCCTTAGACCCAAATTTTATTTTATATTTTAAAATTCCGTGAACAAATTTTAGTACGCCTCGAGTGATGAAGGTTAATGGTCAACTTTCAATGAAAGTGGGTGTGTAGTTTTGGAGAAGAACACCTGAGTGTTTGTATACTGACTGACTCACTGACAATGCTAATACCTCACATGAACTATGTTCCAGGTGAAGGCCCAGTCACACCTTGATGTTTTAGCCAGCTTATGCCAATTTTTGAAAAATTTGTCTAAAACGCTGGTACACGTCGAATACGTTATGGGTAAGTTTTGGAAACATTGAGAGCACGCTGAAAAACACTGCCATACGTCATAGTACGCTGGCTTTCATCGTTGTACTTTGCGGTTGTCCTCAAATTTTAGCATGCTTGAAATTTGTTAGACTTGTGTCAGCGTACGACTCACAAGTTCTGCTACGCTGGCCATAAGTTGTAGGCACGTTATGCGATCGTTGACACACGTCGACACACGTTAATTGTAAGTTAATCATAAGTCAAAACACGTCGAGGTAATGTTTAGCGTACCCGAAACTTATTTCTAACCTATGAGTAACGTGTTGTAGGCACGTTACACGATCGTTGACACACGTCGACACACGTTACTTGTAAGGTACTCATAAGTTGAAACACGTCAATGTAATGGTTAGCGTCAGTGTTCCAGACTCCCTGTTTGTTTTTTTGTTTGTTTTTTTTCTTCGGTATGACGGTCATGTTGACACTTCGATTTCTAGTGCGGTTATGATTTAAATCGTTGAGCGGCAGCCTATTAATTACATTATATTTTAACCGCACTGGAAATCGAAGTGTCAACATCACCGTCATACCGAAGGAAAAAAAAACCAAAAAAAAAACCAGGGAGTCTGGAACACTGACGCTAACCATTACATTGACGCGTTTCGACTTATGAGTAACTTACAAGTAACTTTTGTCGAAATGTGCCAACGACCGCATATCGTGCGTAAAACATTCCCATCGCATGCGGAACGTGTGAGGCATACGGCAAGTACGTCATAAAATGTTTAACACGTTTAAAAGTACAAGACGTACTCCACTTACTGCGACGTATGATAGCGTACTTTAGCGTTCTATTCACGTATACCAAACTTACCCATACCGTATTCGACGTGCGCCAGCGTTTTAGACGCATTTTTCAGAAGTCGGCATACGAGGTGTGTTCAAAAAGTATCCAACCTTAATTTTTCGTGCGTAAACAAATGAAGCTAGGGAGGCGTGGTTTGGTGCACATATGTAGGCGATCCTAATCCGTATGTGTGAATGTTTTCCCACCTGCAGAAGCTGTCAGTCGCCGACAGACCGCCGATGAGTGAGGAAGTGTTAGTGAGCACCGTCGGATTTTCGTTTTTGACAAAATCATGGAAAAACTTGAACAACGCTACTGCATTAAATTTTGTGTAAAGCTTGGCGATTCCCAAGTGGAAACAATCCGCAAGATTCAACAGGCCTTTGGGAACGAAGCAATGAGCACCACACATATATAAGAGTGGTGCAACCGCTTCAAAGATGGTCACACATCAGTGGAAAGTGAAGCACGTTCTGGTAGGCCCTCAACATCCCGAAATGAGATCGTCATTGACCAAGTGAGGACCCTGCTGATGCAGGATCGTCGAATCACAATCAGAGAACTTGCAGACGAGCCGGGCGTCAGCATTGGATCCGTTCATTCCATTGTGACTGAGGATTTGGGCTTAAGGAGAATCTCAGCAAAGTTTGTGCCAAAGCTGCTAACGATCGAGCAGAAGCAACTCCGTTTGGAGATCGCACAGGACATGCTGGAGACAGTGAACAGCGATCCCAACTTCTTCAACACAGTGATCACTGGCGATGGGACCACAGTGATCCGTCATTTTGTCAAAAACGAAAATCCGACGGCGCTCACTTACACTTCCTTACTCATCGGCGGTCTGTCGGTGACTTACAGCTTCTGCAGGCAGGAAAATATTCACGCATACAAATTAGTATCGCCTACATACGTGCACCAAACCACGCCTCCCTAGCTTCATTTGTTTACGCACGAAAAATTAAGGTTGGATACTTTTTGAACACACCTCGTACGCTGGCAAGATCGCCAAGACGTGACTGTGATGTTG
>NC_140978.1:9752816-9810316 GCF_056783735.1 Eptatretus burgeri
ATCGCAGCCCGAATGGATCACATAAATTCCCTCGATACAACGGGTTTGGCTAACTACACATGTACTTAGAGATATCTCACCTACGGGCCCTTTATGGTGTAATGCGAATTTCCACAGCCATAACAAAATATATATATATATATATATATATATATATATATATATATATATATATATATATATATATATATATATATATATATATATATATATATACACACACACATATACATGTATGTGTGTTCACTTCTGATTCTATCTTGATATCTAAAGTACAGCATTGCATCAAGAGAAAGGGGTGACATTAAGGAAGGAATAAATGTTGAGGATTCTCTGTGAGAAAAAAAATTAGAGATTGTAAAGACAGTAAGATACTGGTAGGATGCTTTGATAAGGCTCCAGGTGGGAAGGAAGAGGAAGAAGGAGGAGTACATGAAGAATTCATAAGGACATGTGGTAAGGGAAGAGTATTGATGATGGGGGATTTTAATTTGCCATGGATAGATTGGGTAGAGGAACAGGAAAAGAGCAGAGTGGATGAGGATTTCCTAGTTTTTGTCCAGGATTGCTTTTTAACCATGTTTGTAGATAAGCCCACGAGGGGGAGTGCAGTGGAGACCTCCTTTTAAGTAACGATTCCAATATGGTGGAGGAGATAGAGGTCAGGGAGCAATTAGGAGCAAGTGGCCATAACATTGTGTGTGCAAACATTCTGTTAAGGGTTCGAGTTCAGGATAGTCGGGTAAGGCTATTGGATTTCAGGAACGCAAACCTTGAGGGTATGAGGAGAGAGTTGGTTGATGGAGATTGGGAGACTCAAACAACAGGACAATCGGCATCAGAGAAATGGGAAACCTCCAAGGACCAAATGTGTAGAGTGCCGAGTAAGTACATTCCAATGAGGTGTAAAACCAGAAGCAGAAAGAGACCAGAGTGGTTGAGCAGTGAGATAAGGAATGCAATTAAGGAGAAGCAGAAGAAGGCATTTTAGGTTTAAAAAAACAGGACTGGAGTTAGATTTATATAACTTTCGAAGTAAACAGAGGTAACTTAACAAAATAACTCGACAAGCCAAAAGAGAGGATGAGAAGGATATAGCTAAGAATATTAAACATAATTGCAAGGCTTTCTTTAAGTATATCAGGGGAAAAGAACAGGTTCGGACCAGTGTGGGCTCATTGAAGAATAGCACCGGGAGAGTGGTTAGTGATGAAAGTGAGATGGCAGGCTTATTAAACAGGTATTTTTCTTCAATGTTTACACAAGAACAGTCAGAAGAATTGCTAATAGCTGAGAGTATCTATTGTGGAGGTGAGGGCAGGCTTTTACAGAAGATCCAGTTTGGAGTGGAGGAAGTAAAGGAACAGCTCAGTAATCTAAGAGTTGATAAGGCTCCAGGTCCAGATAATATGCACTCGAGAGTATCGATGGAGTCAGGACAGGTACCGGAGGATTTGAGAGTATTAAATGTATCACCATTATTTAAGAAAGGATCCAGAGAAGAATTGGGAAACTCTAGACCTGTTAGTTTGACTTCAGTTGTGGGGAAGGTGTTGGAGACATTAATTAAGGACCAGATGAGGAACCATTTAAAAAAATACAAACTAATTAAAGGTAGTCAACATGGTTTACCAAAGGTAATTCCTGTTTCACAAATCTTTTAGAGTTCTATGAGGCAGTGTCTGATTGGGTGGATGAGGGAAAGGCAGTGGACAAAGTATATTTGGACTTTAAGAAGACATTTGATCAGGTACCACATTAGAGGTTGTTAGCCAAAGTGAGGGCTTGTGGAGTGGCTGGTCAGGTAGCTAATTGGATTGTAAACTGGCTTCGTGGTAGGAAGGAAAGATGGCTGTGAGTGGGAGGATGTCTTGCTGGGAGTATGTAAGTAGGTGGGGTGCCTCGGGGATCAGTACTCGGAACATTACTATTCATTATTTACATCAACGATTTGGATAATGAGGTGAAGAGTAAGCTTTCCAAATTTGCAGATGACACAAAGCTTGGAGGTGAGGTGGATAGCAGAGGGGGTGGTGATCAGATTCAGGAAAGTATTGATACTTGCATGGATTGGGCAAAAGACTGGCAGATGGGATTTAACCTGAGCAAATGTAAGGTGTTGGGGATGGGAAAGAACAATGAAAATAGAGATTACAGGATGCAAGGGGTAATTTTGGAGCGTGTCACACAGGAGAAGGATCTGGGGGTGGTGATATATATATATATATATATATATATATATATATATATATATATATATATATATATATATATATATATATATATATATATATATATATATATATATATATATATATATATATATATATATATATATATATATATATATATATATATATATATATATATATATATATATATATATATATATATATATATATATATATATATATATATATACATATATATATATATATATATATATATATATATACATATATATATATATACATATATATATATATATATATATATAGGAGGTAAGCAGGCAGCACAGTGCCAGGCAGCTATAGGTAGAGCAAATAGGGTTTTACGTTTTATTCGGAGGGGGATCATTTATAAATCAAAAGAGGTGGTGTTAACATTGTACAGGAATTTAGTGAGGGCCACATTAGGGTATTGTGTGCTGTTCTGGTCAACACAACTCAGGAAGGACATAGATGCCATCGAGAGAGTTCAGCGCGGGGATTCCAGATTGATTCCGGGACTAGCTAGACTCAGCTATGAGGAGCGGCTGAAGGAGACAGGGCTTTATACCTAAGAAAGGAGGCGGTTACGAGGATATATTATAGAGATGTTTAACATAATGAAAGGTGAAGATAAAATAAGTGCAGATAAATTATTCAACAGAGTAGACTGTGATAGGACCATGGGCCATCGGCTGAGAGTAAAGAAGAGGAGAGTTAAGACGGTAGTCAGGCAGGGGACTTTTACTCAGAGAGTAGTGAATGCATGGAATGGTCTCCCTGGAAAGGTAGTGGCAGTGGAAACAGTAGATGAGTTAAAATTGGAATTAGATAGGTACCTGGAAGTTATGGGTATGTTGATAAGACTTTTAGGTAGTTTGAGCATTGATGGGTGATTGTGTGCACGTGTACGGAGTGATGGTGGGGGTCTCGTCAAGGGGTGTTGTGTGGTTGATGTGTGTTTTTAACCAAGCCCATGCCCCCTACCCTGAGGGGAAGAAGAATTTTTTTTTAGAAAAACTAGCAAAAACTTAAAATAATTAGATTTTTAAAAAAATTTGCATTTTCTCCTTTGTATCATGTGTAGATGAATTAGTGTGGTGTTCATGCATTCATGATGAGCTGAATGGCCTCCACCTGTTTCTGATATCCTTATATTTTCTTGTTTCGGTGATGGAGCTTTTTCCATGTTCGCGTGAGGTTTTTTTTTTGTTTTTTTGTATACCTTGTTGAGGCTCGTGTGAGAGCTAACACACAAAGCACAGCAAGGGGGGCATGAGACAAGAGGGGAGGGAGTGGGAAGGACAAAACAGTGGGGAACAGAGACAATAGGAGATCTCTTGAAGGGAGAGGGATGGGGCGGGGAACATGGGGAATAGAAGATGGACATTACAGGGACTTTCAGGAAGGAAGGCAGGGAATTTAATGGAGGTGGGCTTGGGTGGATTATCGGGGGTAGAAAAGATCGAGGATTTGGATGGAGGATGATAAGAGGTGGTGGTGAACAGCTGTTTTGAAGGCCTGGAGGGAAGAATAGGAATGAATAGCGTGAGAGTGTTTATTCCAAAGGTGGGAAAAAGAATGAAAGAGTGAAGGTGAGCAGTGATTCGTGATTTTGGTAGTTTTACCAGAAGGGGGTTGTTGGTGGACCTTGAACGCCCTGCGGAAATGTGGTGGGGACAAATAGCAGAGAGAACAGGGGGGCGAGGCTGGAGAGCAGACGGTAGAAGACAGAAAGACCACTGACCAGCCTGCGGTGAGAGAGTGAGAGGCCCAAAGACTCAGCCTCATTGCAGGAGATGCCAATGATCCGAAATGCCTTGGTTTCTACAGCGTGAAGTCGAGAAAGGTGGGAGGCAGGAGCACCAGCCCAGAGGGGGAGCAGTTCTCCATGATGCTGCGGACAAAAGCTTTGTAAGTGGTCAGGAGCTCAGGTGGGCTGAGGAAGGACTTTGCTCGATGGGAGGATTCCCAGTCAGCGACTGGCTTTGGTTCTGTGTTAGATTCCTGGGTGGAATCACAAATTTTACATATTTGCTGTGCATGGGAATGTATTAAAAGTGAGTGATACTATATTTGTGAATTCCATTCCATAGATTTTTTTCCATTGTTATTTTTGTCATCTGTTCCCTTTTCACCATAACAAAAATTACTAACTTTCAAATTCCAAGTCTAATCTGATTACATGAACCTATTGCAGTGGTATTTACTTTTCCTATTTTCCTGGTTTCATTTTCCAGAAACCAAAACAAAAGAAGACCTTCACAACATGGGGAAATGAGGTGTTGTTTTTGAGCGGGAGGGAAGTTATGTGGGGGTTGAATTAACACTTTAGCAATACTCGTAGCAATGAAAATCAGAACATCTGAAAATATACAAATGGAATAATTTGCACCCATTGCCCACAGGTTACATCCAGTCCAATCCCAAATCTACGGACCATTTTTGCCGACGTCTGTACCCCTCTGTCCCCCATTGCTTCTTTGTACCCACTTTATTTTAAACCCCTATTGTCCTTATTGCCATCACCTTCCCAGAAAGACAATTCCGTACCTCACCAAGTCTTTAACAACCTGAAGATAAATTGTACATATCAATCTTTTTCATGTTGTTTCTCAGGCTTAAGATTTAAAAAATAAACAAAAATGTAAACGTAGTGGTTATTGAAGAATAATCAAGTCGAAACATCCTGATCTTTCCTGATGGTAATGGCTTCTAATTTCAAAGCATCGAATAGAAAGAAAGGTGTCACATTAGCCTGAAAAGGGTTGAACCTATGCTCATGAAGTAACCACTGACACAATTTGCTCCATAAAATTATCTCCCATCTTCTTTGTAATTAACCTCTGAAAGATTTGATCTCGATGGACGAGCCTTCTCTTGAGCTGTTTGATCTCACTTTGATCTTGAGCTGTTTGATTTGTCAATTCCACACTATCTGGACTGCTATCAGTAAACAATCGTTTCTATCTCAACGAAAAGTAGATGAGTACGTTTACTGCCTTGGGAATGAAGTTGCGTTGATAGCGAGCATTGAACTGTTCCAAGTAAAGTTTATTCTTGGTTTATCTTTGCTCGTCGTGATGTGTGTGTGTGTGTGTGTGTGTGTGTGTGTGTGTGTGTGTGTGTGTGTGTGTGTGTGTGTGTGTGTGTGTGTGTATATATATATGTGTGTATATATATATATATTTATATGTATATATATATATATGTATATATATATATATATGTATATATATATATATATATATATATATATATATATATATATATATATATATATATATATATATATATATATATATATATATATATATATATATATATATATATATATATATATATATATATTACATGCCTTCATGTGCAGTTCAATGAAATATGGCATTCCGTGGTTTCTGGCTCCCATTTTCCATTCCGTTCCCCTGGAAGCAATGAAAGCTCAGACACTTGGTATTATTGGCATCTCCCAGCAATAAGCAAAGGTGCAAGGCCATTTCTTCCCCATTTTATACGCTGGTTAGTGTCCCCTCTTTTTTGCAGCTCTCAGCAGTCTCGCACCCCCTTTTCATCTCATGCCCCTCCGTATTGTTCCAGAACACGAGTGTTCGTCTTAAGTTCCTCCTTTCTCACCTTACAAAAGCCAGTCTTACTGGTCGTCTGTGCTCCCTTTTCCCCCTTTGCTTCTGCTCTGGAGTCATTTTCCTGCATTTGTACCATTCCCCTTCTCTTCAGTCTTTAAGGTTGCTTTTTTACGATTTTATGCCACACTTGTCTTTCTAAACTGTCGTACTAATAGAGCTGTCCTACTCAGCAAGCTAATAAACAATATGGTGTTTACTTGTGCATATTCTACTGATTATTCGTGTTTTCTGTGTTCTTCCATTATTTGACCACATTGCAAACTTTTCAAGTTGGCTCTGTCAGAAGTGTAAATTACACACAAAGACTTATTTGTATGGATCCTCAAACAGCCCGTTTCCTGAGATGTTCCATTTGAGTGGCATGAGCAATATGAACAATAGCCTCAAAATTGATTCCTGTGTTCTTGAACCCAAGGATGGATGGCCCATGAGCAGAGCTGGCAACAAAATTGGGGGCTTCTTTTTTGCTGCAGTGTGACCCACTGACAGTATGGTGACCAGCGTTTTATTTTACCCACATGTTGTTGGGTTTTGAGCTGCCATTAGATCTGAGAATAGGATTCTGCTGGCAAATGTTTCTTGTTTTAGCTTCAACACTAAGCTGCAACACTGTGTTTTCGCTGCAACACTGTGAACCTGATTAAGGAATGCACATTCCTACTTCTACAAAGGTTTTCTGCTCTCACATCTGCAGGCAGAGCAGCTTACTGTAATATTTTATTGTTAAAATCATTGCCAATTTCCTCTGATCCACACTCTTCATCTTATTGACAAAATCAGATTGCCTCCTTGTTGTCACTCATGTATACATAAACTTGTGAATCACACAGGAGTGTGCCACGACAAATGTGACCCAAAGTTATTTTCCAGATGATTCTATAATTTACTTCTATACTGCTTGCATTAATAATTGCAGACTATGCACACCTCGCCATCAGTGATCTGTTTTGCTCACCATACTAAAATACGCAATTTGATATCTATCTGCATTTTTGATCCCAATACATTGGGTTCTTACATATCTAAACTCAACCAAACCTGATAGGAACACTAAGGGTCACATGATGGAGGTTGTAGCAACTTCATTTGCCAGCCTCTCTTAGGGGGTTTTTCACCTTGGGTGAAATCCGTTCAGGTGCGTGTTCAAGTATATCCATGTTAAGATGGCTAATCATGGCGTTTTTCCAAGGTCGCTTCTCATAACATAAGTAAAAAGAAAGTATCTCAACATGCAAAGTCCGTCCACATCCGCTTTGTACTCGAACTAAACTTGATGAAAACGACAGTTAAAAAAGGTGTACGTTTTATTAATTTGTGTTCTCCACAATTTCAAAATAAATGTTTGTTGAAAATTTGATGACAAAAGCTCAGTTGGTGAAAAGGTGATGCCTGTGACATGCACACTGAATCTCAATGGTAAACGGGGATTTTGATTAAAACATTTATGGCTGGTCTACCACTTTACCGATGACGACATCCTTACAATCATATATTGCCCAATGGGAGTACAATGAGATGTGCGATGTTTCAAATTATTCGGATTTGCGGTTTCAGAGATGAATGCTTTAATTTTTTTCATTTAATCCAAGATGGCTGCCATACACGTGATCGATGACGTAACGATTATCACCATAATGTTATCCATGGGGGGATCGCTCCTCCCCTGAAAATTGTCTCAATCGGACAAGTCTGGCATGTCACTCATTGCCATGACATTGCCATGTCTGTCAATCGGACAAGTCTGGCAGGGCAACTGGCAGGGACTTCAAGGAGCTATCAAACTTCCTCAGACATCAACTCGTACTGGGAATTCCTTCATAGAAACTTGCTTTCTCCCGTGCACAGATTTTTCTCATCTCGTCTTCAGTTGCCCTCCCCTTCCTCCCGCTCATGGTACAATGAAGCTTGTGGTGAGGCAGTTCTCCTGAAACAACTTGCCTTCGCCTCATGGAAGGCTAATCCAACTGAAGGCAATCTCAGTTCCTTCCACAAAGCTCGTAACAAGTGTGTGTCTACCCTCAGGAAAGCCAGAAAACATCATCTTTCTCATCTCAAGTCTGAACTTTAAAACCTGTCTCCCTCCTTCAAAACCTGATGGTGTCCAGTTAAGTCTGTTTCTGGTGTGTGTGCCCCTTCCACCCCCTCCCTTACCTCAAATGGCCACACAGCTGACACTGAACGTGAAAATGCTGAATGCCTAAACTCTATGGATAAATCTTGTGTCCCAAACCCATCGCTTTCTGTACCTACCTTACCAGTCACACCCAGCTGTTCCTGGACTCTGTGTCCCACTCTCCTGACAAGGTGGAGAGCTTGCTGTCAAACCTTGACTCAGATTCTGCAACTGGTCCAGATGGCATCAGCCCACGTGTACTAAAAACCTGCTCCTTTGCTTTTGCTCAACCTCTCATTTG
Organism: Eptatretus burgeri; assembly: GCF_056783735.1. Taxonomy (NCBI): domain Eukaryota; kingdom Metazoa; phylum Chordata; class Myxini; order Myxiniformes; family Myxinidae; genus Eptatretus; species Eptatretus burgeri. The sequence continues at coordinate 9,761,082 of NC_140978.1, forward strand.
CTCAAGGTCATCTGTCATCTGCTTGGAAATCAGCAAATGTTACCCCTCTGCATAAAAAATGTGCAAAAACAGATCCCTGCAACTCCAGACCAATGAGCCTTCTCACAATTATCAGCAAGGTTATGGAATCCATCATCGCTTCAGACATTAAATCCTTCCTCTTCTCCAAGGGCTTGATTTCCAATCATCAATTTGGATTCAGACCAAGTCACTCTGCCATGGATATGCTTCTTCTGCTCTCCCAACAATGGATGGAGATCCTCAATGCCAGACATGAGATCAGAGCCATCTCCTTAGACATTTCGCGTGCTTTCGATATGGTCTGGCACCCTGCCCTGCTCACGAAACTCTCTTCCTACGGTATCCAAGGACATCAGCACTCATGGCTTGCAGACTTCCTCTCCTGTCGCAGCCAACGTGTGGCCTTTAATGGAGTTCTCTCATCCCCTCTTCCTGTCCATGCTGGAGTTCCTTAAGACAGTGTTCTGGGCCTTGTTATTTTTCTGGTTTTTATCAATGATCTCTCTAACTATTTGGAAAATCCTCTTTATCTCTTTGCTGATGACTCCACCCTTTGCCATACCATCAGTCATCCCTCATATCTTCAAGCCGCAGCCTGTTCACTCCCTGCAGATCTGGATAAAATCACAAGATGTCCAACACGTGGAACATGTCTTTCAATCCTGACAAATCTCACACTCTCACTTTGTCTCACCGAAAGGACCGAGTGGAACCCCCCGCCCCCCACATCTACTTTCTCAACAATCCTCTTGAAGAAGTCCTTTCATTCAAGCTTCTGGGTTTCACTATCTGCCATGATCTTTCCTGGGAAAGCCACATTTCCAAGCTGACCTCCAGAGCCAGTTGCCGACTGGGCATACTCCAGCATGCAAAGTCCTTCCTTGGCACACCTGAGCTCCTGACCACATACAAAGCTTTCGTCCGCAGCCTGATGGAATACTGCTCTCCCCTCTGGGCTTGTGCTCCTGCCTCTCACCTTTCTCGGCTTCAAACTGTGGAAACCAAGGCATTTCAGATCATTGGTATCCCCCACGATGAGGCTAAGTCTTTGAGTTTCTCACTCTCTCATCACAGGCAGGTTGGTGGTCTTTCTGTCTTTAACCGTCTCATATCTGGCATCGCCCCCCCCCCGCTCTGTGTCTGTGATATGTACCCCCCATATTATCGCAGGGTGCTCAAGGTCTTCCAGCAACCCCCTTCTGGTAAAACTATCAAAATCAAGAATCGCTGCTCACTTTCACTCTTTCATTCCTCTTTTTTTCCCGCCTTTGGAACAACTCCCACACTCTCTGCAACCCCCCTCTTCCCTTAAGGTCTTCGAAAGAGCTGTTCACCTCCACCTCTTATCTTCCCCCATCTAAAACCATGATCTTTTCTACCCCCACTAATCCACCCAAAACCAACCTATTTCAAATTCCCTGCTTTCCTTCCTGAAAGTCCCTGTCATGTAAGGAACTGAAAGTCCCTGTAGTATCCATCTTGTTTACCCTGTGTACCCTGCCCCATCCCTCTCCTTTCCACAAATATCCTCATGTCTCTGTTCAACACTTTTTTCCTTCCTTCTCCCACCCCTCTTGTCTCCTGCTCACTTTGTACGTTCTGTGTGTTGGCTCTCGGATGAGCCTCGACAGTGAATACAAAAAAAACAGAAAAAAGTGGTTAGTGAGTTTTTTTTTTTTAAACAAATATTAGTTATAAAAAAAAAAGAAAAAAAAAAAAAGAGGTCAAACAAGGGTCAAAGAATAACAATAATAATAATAAAAATCATGAAAACGATTTTAACAAAATTATTAATTTGTCTTCTCCACATTCTCAAAATAAAGCTTTGTTGGGAATTTGATGACGAAAGCTCAGATGGTAAAACGTTACGGCCTGGACAGTCCGACACACACAAGTTATTATAAAACCCCGTCTTCCGCTGTGTGGGGAACAGGCTAATATCAACACTCATAATAATAGCATAATATTAATGTTAATACAAAACAATATTAATACTAATAATATCTTCTTCTACCCAAGGGGTTTTTCCTCCTTGGACAAACACCACATGAAGGAGTATAAATAGCTAACATCGTGTTTTGTGGGGCACCCCTACCAGAAGTAAAATCTAACATATAAATTCTATTCTAACCACCCACCCACTGAACCACTGACTCATTGACTGATTGATATTAATGTTCAGTACCTTCCGGGTGACGTAGAAACCTGAAATTTCGTGTGCTGACGGACATTGAAGCCGATACACTGGGAAAAATCGCAGAACCGTTGGAAAGCATCCGCAAATGAAAATATAAATGAATAAAAAATCAAAGGCAGGTGAGCGACCCAAGACAATGGAGAAGCACGGTAATTTGGCACGCCGGTGGATATCGAAGTTGATACACCGGGAAAAATCTCAGAACCATCGGAAAGCATCCGTAAATGAAAATGTAAATAAATGAAAAATCAAATGCAGGTGTGTGACCTGAGACAATGGGGAAGCATGGTTTGTGACTGCTTCCAATGTGTATGCGTACCCCGCGAATATATTGTTACGGCTGTGGAAATTCGCAAACCACCATCCAGGTCTCGTAGGTGAGGTATCTCTTAAGTACATGTGTAGTTAGCCCCAAACCCATTGTTTAGAGCGAATTAATGTGATTCATTCGGGCTGCGACGCTTTGAGTCAGTCGTTTTTCTTTTTCTATCTTTTATTTCAAACAAAAACCAACAAGGACGCTTGGTGGGCTTTTCCCGCCTGTTTTTCGCGCCATTCTTCTCCGCGCTTGGTGTGAGGGAGGAGAAGCGGGGTGGGGCAGCTGGCGCCCGATTGGTGGATGCGCGGTGTGACGCGGCCAGGAAGGAAGAACGCCCCTCTTCGAGACCTTTCTCGAAGCGCCTCGAAGGGGGGTGGAGCAAAGAACGGGGCGGAGCAACAGGGCGGAGCTACGGGATATAAAAAGTCAGACACGGGCGGAGCGGTTTGTGGTTGCTCTTGCCCTCTTCCTGTGTTCCGGCTCGCTCGTCCTCTTCTCTTCCTGGTGGCCGCTGGCCTGGTCTGCTGTGGTGCGGTTCCAAGACCCCGCTGGCGGGAAGGAGCGTCCGCCATTCCCCCCTCCCGACTTCGGTCATCCACGTTTCCCCCCCTCCCCCTTTCTATCCGCGCTGGGATAGCGCCGAAAACTCCGTCCGTGGCGTCGAGCAGCCAACACGTGCCGGCGCAAGGCACGCGGAGAGGCCTCGCCTACCACGCTAGGGCACGGAGTCGCGGCCAGGCAGGACCATGTTGACGGATGTCGGAGAGGGACTCGACGGCCCAAAAGGGAAGTCACCTTTTTCTTTTCGGGGTTTTTGTATGGATCTTGTGGCGCCAGTCTTGTAACGTAAAACTGTATAAGTGTTGCCGTGTGTTCGCGTATTCGGTCGTAGCTCTGCATTGTTGTTTTTGTTTTAAATTGATATATGTGCATTCTGACTGTTTGGCTGTATATGTGTGCTCTCTCCCTGTGTCGTGTAAATAAAGTGCATTATGTTGAATTGTTCCCCATTTCGTTGCGTCCTTTCCTTCGTTTGAATCTCCATCTTGCTCCACGTAAAGGGTTCGTAGTGGGCTTAATACGCCCGATAATTAATCGGAACCGTCGAGGCCGATGATAACACCGCTTGGTTATCCCGATAGCACGGAATGGACCGCTTAAGCGGTTCGTGTCCGGAGTCGGCCTGCGGCGAGGTACGATCGCCCGGTCTACCATCCACGTGGGTATTTAGGTTGGTCGAGTTTGGCGAACAACCCTATCCTACGCGGGTGGCCGATCGGCACGATTGTGGTGAGGTAGAAAGGCCCACCCGTGACTGCCTCCGGGCGATAGTTCCCGGAGCGTCACGACAGAATTGTCCGTCCGGTGGGCGAGGCGGCCGCCATTCGAGTCGAGCGGCCGATCGCACACCAGCGGGCGCGAATTCGCAGCAATATTATAAACCACAAACATGTACTATTTCCCCTTTTTAAACAGTCACTACTGCTGTATCGCACTAAACTCAAAGGGAGGAAACCGACGTTCTTGAGGGCCCTGTCACACCTTGACGTTTTAGCCAGTGTATGGCAACGTATCAAAATGTCTGTAAAACGCTGGCGTACGCTGAACTCTTGATGTTTTTTTCAGTTTTGGGCGTATTCATAACGAGTTGGACGTATGCATAACGTATTAGTGATGTACACAGAACGTTTCGATAACTTATAGATAACTTATACCAACGAATGTTTTGCGTGTTGTCGGCGTTCACAATCTATGCCCAACGATAGTCTAACTTATGCATAGCGCGGCAGCGTATCGCCGATGATCATGTGGCATAGCCTATTAAAAGGCTGCCGCTCAACGATTTAAATCATAACCGCACTAGAAATCGAAGTGTCAACATCACCGTCATACCGAAGAAAAAAAGAAAAAAAAAACATGGATTCTGCAACACTGACCCTCCTGTGAAACCCATTTTTATATACCAATTCCCCTAAACGCTGCCAATACGCCATTATACGGAAGCTGTAAGTTAGAAACATGTTCAGTAAGTTCCGTGGTCGTCCGGAAGACGTCAATCAAATACGTCTACATACGTCAATATGCGTTGGAGATACGTTACACATAGGTTCAAAGCACGTTACTCATAGGTTAGAAATAAGTTTCGGGTATGCTAAACATTACCTCGACGTGTTTCGACTTATGAGTAACTTCCAAGTAACGTGTGTCAACGACCGCATAACGTGCCTACAACTTATGGTCAGCGTATGCGGAACGTGTGAGTCATACGCTGGCATACGTCGAAAAATTTTGAGCATGCTTAAAATTTGTCGACGAGCTTGGCGAACTATGACGTATTTCAGCGTGCTTCAGTGTGCTCTTAACGTATACAAAACTTACCCATAATGTATTCGACGTGTGCCAGCGTTTTAAACAAATTTTTCATACGTCGACATACGCTGGCTAAATCGTCAAGGTTTGACAGGGCCTTGATGCATTACATGATTATTGCATCCACCACAGACCAATGGATATTAGCTGAGATCTACTGTGATCTTCTCATAGCTTAGTCTCGCTTGCCCTGGAATCAATCTTGTAGCCAGCCCGATGCGCTACCCTATGTTATGTGGTACATCTGTTGCATACAATCGAAAATGTATATCGATAGAAAAATCATTCAAAGTTCTTTGTCGGTAGTGGAGATGGTAAAGTGTATGTAAAGTTTTAACTTTTGGCCATTTTTTTGCCCCATGCCATCCCTTCATTTGGAATACTGCTGTTCTTCATGATACAAAATGGCTCCCAACAGCATATCCTGTACTCTTTCTTCTCTCTTGTAATTTTTTTTTTTTAACTGCCAAAATTCTAAAATATAATCTTGTATCCCCTGACTTTTGGTTCCAGACCCAAAATCATTTGACATGCCTCATGCTCAAATGTTATTGCATACATGTGCCTATTTATGAAAGCAATGCACAGTCATTTTTGAGTAGAGGCTTCGGATGGATGGACAGACGGACGCACGGATGGATAGATGGACTTGCTTCACCCAAAACACAAACACCCAGCCAGGCTGATGTCTGCTTGGGGGATAAAAAAAACAAACAAAAAGTGATTGATAATATAAGATGTTTCATTTCAAAACTAAATATTTTTAGTGACGGTGTTTAAATGGATTTTGAGTGGCTAAGTCATTCTTGGATTCATGTACACGTGAAATATGAGCTAGATTTAAGTATCGCGGAAAAGGCTAGACATGTGAAAGGAAGGCGAGGAGGGCTGGAGGAGGGTGGGGGTGGTGGGTGAGGTGAAGACAATTGATCATTAATTCACTGGTGGATTGTTGTAGTGCATTTGGCTTCCAGGATTGTTGCGAAAGCACGCAAACTTCCATGCAGCACACTGCAACATATCATACATATTACTACACCTCATCTATGAATCCTTTTAATTTCCATAAGACCCATCAGAAGTATTAAAAAATTTAAATAAGATGTTACGTACGTTTTCATATTTTTTAACAGTGATAAATTTTTCTGCCAAAAACCTGCATACCTAATTTCTTCAGAAGCATCAAACTTCATTTGCCAACCATTGCCTGACTGCAGAACTTCACTGCTTTGGCATTTCGACATTCGATGACACGGGACGTAGCCGAGCACGCATGCACTTTATGACCAGCATTGTATCATCTCGAAGTCACACCGGGTTCTGCTGTTTGCCACGAGACCCTTGCTGTGAGCTCGTATCAGAGGCCCAGCTTGCCCGGCGCCGCCTGCTCTCTCTACAGGCGGCTGCTCTGACTCGTGCCTGCCCCAAGCTAGGATGCCACATGATTGCGTGCAGCCATCCCTTACAGAGCCTTTGATAAAGTTCGGGATTCATCACAGTCCTTCCAGTAAGCTTGATTTAAACCCCAGGCCTGTTTCTTGGCACAGTATGGAGGCATCAGCATGGTCTGGTTCTACTTTTGCCCTGTACCCAGCTTTTCTTTCCTTTTAACTTTATCTTCTGCCCTCTCCCTTCTTCTTCCTAGCATTTACTCAAGCAGCGTTCAAATTTTATTTTATGCAAACAGAGCTTGTGTGGTGACCCATCTCCTCACTATGAAATTGTAACTTGTAAAAATAGTTGTTGGAGTTTTCATCGTTTATTTCTCTTTCTTTGTCCTCATTTTGCTGGCTTTTTTTTTTTGTTCACATTTATCTGGTGTTCGTTGGATAGAGCTGTCGAGCACAACTGCTCTGTGTTCCATCAATGATCATGTCTATAGTTTTCTCATTGGACCAAAGAAAATTGTATCAAGTACTCCGCTGTTTGCCAAAAAAATGTATTGCTTCACCTCGTGACCATTCAGCGCATGCTCAACATTGCAATTCCTTTACAGTTATTATTGTATCATTAATTTACTCTATTTGTAATAATCTACTGTGAATATAGTGAGATCAAAAGACATTGCCGTGTTGTTTTCAGTAGGAAGGAGGAATCCCCCCTTGTCAAGCAGAAGGAGAACACCTCGGTACCAATGGACGTCCACGTGAGGACACAGTCAGGTGTGATTCAATAGCGTAGCCTTACAAGGAATCTTCCTGCCCTTTATGTCCATTTTGTTGCATTTACTGAGTCATTAATCAGGCACTTAAATCATTGTCTTTATTGTGCTTGCCTGGACTCTTCTTCCCACTCCTTCCTCCTTCCCACTGTCTCCCTCACTCCCTCCCCCTCCCTCCCTATACCCTCCTCACCATGAGTTTTGACCAGGATTTTTTTCTTTTCACACACATTTTATTGGCTTCAGACCTCCAGATTTCCTGAAAGCTCATCATTTTTTTATTTTAGTTTTACTCTTCATTCAATCTCTCTCTCTCCCCACCCTCTTGATCGATCTCTCTCTCTCTCTCTCTCTCTCTCTCTCTCTCTCTCTCTCTCTCTCTCTCTCTCTCTCTCTCTCTCGATCTCTCTCTCGATCTCTCTCTCGATCTCTCTCGATCTCTCTCTCGATATCTCTCTCTCTCTCTCTCTCTCTCTCTCCCTCTCTCTCGATCTCTCTCTCGATCTCTCTCTCCCTCTCTCTCTCTCTCTCTCTCTCTCTCTCCCCACCCTCTCGATCTCTCTCTCCCCACCCTCTCGATCTCTCTCTCCCCACCCTCTCGATCCCTCTCTCCCTCTCTCTCTCTCTCTCTCTCTCTCTCGATCTCTCTCTCCCCAACCTCCCTCTCGATCTCTCTCTCTCTCTCTCTCTCTCTCTCTCTCTCTCTCTCTCTCTCTCTCTCCCCACCCTCTTGATCTCTCTCTCCCCACCCTCTCGATCTCTCTCTCCCCACCCTCTCGATCTCTCTCTCCCCACCCTCTCGATCTCTCTCTCCCCACCCTCTCGATCTCTCTCTCCCCACCCTCTCGATCTCTCTCTCCCCACCCTCTCGATCTCTCTCTCCCCACCCTCTCGATCTCTCTCTCCCCACCCTCTCGATCTCTCTCTCCCCACCCTCTCGATCTCTCTCTCCCCACCCTCTCGATCTCTCTCTCCCCACCCTCTCGATCTCTCTCTCCCCACCCTCTCGATCTCTCTCTCCCCACCCTCTCGATCTCTCTCTCCCCACCCTCTCGATCTCTCTCTCCCCACCCTCTTGATCTCTCTCTCTTGATCTCTCTCTCTCTCTCTCTCTCGATCTCTCGATCTCTCTCTCTCTCTCTCTCTCTCTCTCTCTCTCTCTCTCTCTCTCTCTCTCTCTCTCTCTCTCTCTCTCTCTCTCTCTCTCTCTCTCTCTCTCTCTCTCTCTCTGTCTCTGTCTCTCTCTCTCTCTCTCTCTCTCTCACCCACTCACTCACTCACACAGTCACTCACTCACACAGTCACTCACTCACACAGTCACACTCTCACACTCACACTCTCACACTCACACTCTCACACTCACACTCTCACACTCACACTCTCACACTCACACTCTCACACTCACACTCTCACACTCACACTCTCACACTCACACTCTCACACTCACACTCTCACACTCACACTCTCACACTCTCACACTCACTCACACTCACTCACACTCACTCACACTCACTCACACTCACTCATACTCACTCATACTCACTCATACTCACTCATACTCACTCATACTCACTCATACTCACTCACACTCACCCACATTCACTCTCACACTCTGTCTCTGTCTCTGTCTCTGTCTCTTCCTCCCCTCTCCACGGCTCTGCAACTCGGGCTCCAAGCAGATTATTCACTGGATGCACGTTGCTGTCATACTACATTCAATAAATATTTTTGAGTTGCCATGGTACTACGAACAACAAGCACGGAATGCATCTTGTGAAGTGGTCTTGGCCCAAAGGGGCGATTTCTTTGTGTATTTCAATTTCTCACCCAGAATGATGTACAGTCCCATGTGAGTCGAGGTTACATCCAAATGGACATTCCTTCTCATTATATCTTGCAGTTGGTAATGGAGAGAATATACAATCTGAAAATGGGTCCACTAAAGCCAGAAGCACCTCTCGTCTGTCCCAGTCTTCCCTGCGGAGCAGCCAAGAGTAAGTATGGATTTGGACTTTACCACAATGTGAATTCCATTACCTTTATGGGTTCATTTTCCATTAACTCTTCTCTCAGTAAGCCTCTGAAGATGCTCCTTGTTTTTCGGTTGTTGAATGTGGCATTACTTATTTATTTTCATGCAAATTTGGATTTGTCTTATTTTATTTCTGGAATTTTTTTTCTGGAATGTAGTTTGAACTCGAAGCAGGACATCGAGTTCCCCCCATTCCCCCTCCCCCCTCCCCCCCCCCATGGTCGCTGCAATCGAAACGTGCGACTTTTGTTTTGTGTTTTATTTTTGTGTTTATCCATGAATTGAATATACCATTGTTCTTGGCTAGTGATTACCGACAACACTAAAGAGACGGGCATGAATAGGGAATTTGCAGTTGCAAGGAGACGGAGCAAAATGTGGAAGCGTTGTTGGAAATGTTGACATTTTGACTTCTTGTTAAAATCGACCAGGCAATACAAGACATGAGAGACAAACACACAGGCATTGCCCTTTCTTACAAAACTCCCTGTCTAAATGATGAAGTGGGCGGTCCAAAGCCTTCCTGAACCAAAGCTTTTACATGACCGGCTCCAAACCAAATGGGATTTCGTATTTGTGCGCTGTTTTTTTTTTCTTCTTCTTTCTTTTCTCCTGCTGTTTTCCCAGGAGTCTATGCAGGAAATACTTTGGCTAAATTCAACAACCTGAACTTTGTAACCCAGGGCTGCAAATTTTTTTTTTCTGAACTTTTCGGTTGGTAATCAAAACAGCGACAGAAGTGCGTCAGCCTTCTGGTTTAAATGCCCACCAAACTGTCGTCAGAGCCACGTTGCTTTGCTTCCTCCCCGCCCCCCCGCCCCCTTTGTGCTACATTTAAGTGGGGTTTAGTCCAAATTATCATGAGAAGGAGGTGCAGTTCTTGATTAGTGAGTGGATGAATGCGCAGCATAATTTATTTTGAATGACATTAAGTCAATGATCTTTGGTGTGAATGCAGCATGCTCACGACTGCCTTTTAATTTGCATGTTTGTGTGTACCTTAACTTTAAGTAATTTATCTCTTCCAACTATATTAAATAAGGTGTGTTTGTGTTTGTGTTTGTGCGTGTATACACACACATCTACATTTGAAAATCATAGAAAAAAAACAGCAAAACAGGGCAAGGCGGATCTCAACCAAATTTTGCGTACGTCTTGGTAGTACAGAGGGTCAGATCATCCCCCTCCCCACATGTGAGGGAAGGAGAACGACTTACGATTCTCTTTCTGTATCTCCACCAAATTATGCATACGTGTTGGTAGTACCAAAATCCAGGCCATGGGTACACAAAAAAAATTTAAAATCCCACTTCCCATGTGGGGGGCAGGGGGGAGGGGGCAATTTACGACTTTCCCTGTACATGTGCCACAGTACAAGTGGTTTACTGATCCCCACTGCAGACAGGGGGGTTATTAGCCATGGCATAAAATATACTTCCACTATCCCTCCCTGCCCCCATGCTGCTCCTGAATGGAGCGAGTGTTTCTATTTCACCAAATTTGAACATTATTTTCCGTTTCCCTTTTATTTTCTCCAATACTAAGCATCGTTTTGCTGATTGGTTTAAATCAAAGGATAGCAGCTTCACAAACCTATTGCATGCATAGGTGGTGGACAAAAAAAATGGAAGCACCCGGGTAAATGAGGGACACCAAGTATATTGAAAGCAACGGCTTCCACACAGGTGTGGCCCATGTGTTAATTGAGCAAATAACATCCCATCATGGGTCATGGATAAAAATGCTGCACAGGCCTGGTTGCCTATAATTATGGCTAGCATGGCTGCAAGATGAGACCTCAGTGACAGACAACTCAACTTGCTGATGTTTCATGAGCAACGATATCGAAGGTGATGTTGGCATGGAACTCTGTGGGAAAGGCATCATCAGCAAAGGGCAACAGTGGGCGGAAGCGCCTACTCATGGATCATGATATCCGTGCATTAATTTGAAGTGCAAGACAAAGCAGGCGTGCAATTGCAGATCAATTGACTGTGAATTTCAACCTGAGGCAGGAGCAGCCCGTTTCCTAAAAAAGCGATCCGCAGAGAACTCCACAGAGTGGGATATCATAATCAGGTTGTAGTGCACAAACTGCTCATCACACCAGGCAATGCATGTGTGCGTGTACAGGGAATGGACTACCGAGCAGTGGAGAAATGTGATATGGTCAGATGAATCATCCTTCACAATGTTCTCGACAAACGGACAAGTGCATGTGTGGCACCAACCTAAATAACTCGACAACCCTGAGTGCTTGGTTCCAACAGTGAATGGTTCTGGTGGTTGTGTGATGTGGGGTGCATTTTCCCTGCATGGTTTTGGTGTAGTCATTCCCTTCGAAGGCAAGGTCGATGCCAATCGCTACTTTATGATACTGTGTGATCATCTTAACCCCAAGTTGCAGCATTTCTTTCCTGCTAGGAGGGGTGTCTGCTCGGATGAAAATGTCCCAATCCACAGAGCACGTGTAGTCGCCAAATTGTTTGATTAGCATGGCACTGATGTGATCCATATGTCATGGGCTTCTCAGTCATCAGATCTAAACCCAATCGAGCATTGATGGAATTTTCTGGAATGACAGCTGAGACGGCGTTTTCCACCTCCATCAAACATGTGCGAGTTGATTGACTTTCTCGTGGAATAATATTGCCGCATCACTCCTGCAAAATTCCACATGCTGGTGGTTTCTTTGTCACAGCGCCATCAGGCCATAATATAATGGCTGTACATGGTGGACCAACGCTTTATTAAATGACTTTACATTGGTTTTTACATTTTTGGTCCACTACCTGTATAATAATCTGTGAGTCTCAATGAGTATGTAAAATGAAGTGATACATGTGGAAAAACGATCTTTAATAACGCGTTGTTACCTCCGTTACCAAAGGTGGACGGAGGTTATGTTTTCACCCCTGTCTGTCCGGCTGTCTGTCTGGTTGTTTTGTTTGTTTGTGTGTTTGTGAGCAGGATATCTCAAAAAGTTGTGGATTGATTTGGACGAAATTTCATGGACAGGTTGGGTGTGTGATCAGGATAAAATGATTAGATTTTGGTGACTATCCAGATCTGGATCTGTATATAATAATTTTTTTCAGTGATTCTTCACCATTGAGAGATGGGGCGAAAAACGACGTATTGCATGATATCAAAAAACGTTGTGGACAAGTTATGACAAAACTAGGTGGATGAGTTGGTAAGGTGACAAGAACAATCCTCGCGGATTAGATTTTGGAGGTCCGGATCCAGATAAGTGGCATACACAAATTTTTGCTCCATGTAAATCGATTATTAGCTTTGCAACGATACCATTTTTATTTTCATTAGCGTGACGTTTGACGGACACGCACACACACGGATGGATGTTTCTCCTTTCAGTAATATATTCCTGTTAACTGTAGTGGAAACACTACCGAACAATAACTCATTGGATGTCAAATTTCCTTCAATGAATATCTAAATCAATTAATTGTGCAATCCTTTTGACTGTGACTTTGTTTTTTTTTTAATGCATCAAGTTGGTGGGAGGATTTTGTGGTGAGGGAAGGTTCTGATGTGAAGTGGTTATTGCAGGTGTCATGTTTTAGCTGACGTTGAATGAAAAAAAAAATCTTTCTTGTGTGAGCATTTTACAAGCTGGTTAGCTTCGGTTTAGCTCGTGGAATTTTCTTCCAGCATTACCCAGAAGCTGGAGCGAGCACTGGAGACGTCAGCCAAGCTTCTGCGTGAGATATTCGTGGACTTTGCACCTTTCCTGACACGGACCTTGCTCGGTAGCCACGGACAGGAGCTTCTAATGCAAAGCTCAGGTGAGTGAAGAGACGTGCTTATACTGCAGATGGAGGAGGAAAGCTGCAGTGGGCAATTTAGCTTTATGATAGAAATACTTCGAGAGATCGCGACAAACGTCACGGAGATGTTGTTTATTGACGTACTTCTCAGTGTTGTATTTGTTGGCACCTTTTCATTCCGTTAACAAAATGCCAACATGGGAGACAGATATCTTACTTTATCCCTTATCCATGCTGACTGTTTGTCCTCCACTATCAAATGTAACTTGTCCATCGGGCCACAGGTTGACTTCTTTTTTCGTCCAGCTGCTGACCTGTCTCATTGCGCTCGTTAATGTCAAAAACATCTTTCAAACCACTTGCACATTGATCGACCTTCCCAAAGTGCAGGCCTTTTGGCTTTGCTCTCATTTGCTAGCTTGTCTGCTGTGACTCATCTGAGGTGTAACTGGAACCTCCCCAAAGTCAGAGAATCCCTTAACTGTACTTATTCATGCAGAATGAGGCTCTTCTGGAGACATTTCGTTCTACACAGAAACTTTCATTCATTCAGATATACTTGCAAAAATCACATATAATGTCCACAGGTGTTCAAAAAAATTATGTCAAGAATTTGTTATAGTTGCACAGAACAAATATTTTTGTGCTTTCAATGTTCCATTTACTTACCTTTACACATTTTGCTGCCTAACATTGTACAACCGCGAAAGCCTTTTGTTATGCTATTGATCAACAGGCCTTGCCTTTCTTGGGAACAGTCTTCTACATTAATAACCTGTTCCATTCTTGCTTGCCTTTCTGCTGTGGGAAGCCATTTTTGAAAAGAGTATGTTAACATTCATGGCAATGCTTACCGGATGGGCTGGATTCATCACGACTGAGGAGTCAAGCTCATCCAGTGTGGATTCATACAGGTTGAACAAATACAGAGCTACTGGGACTTTGGTCTTTGATATTTGGTTGCTAAAATTGAACGTATGTGTGTGTGTTTTGAATGGTGTGTGTTAACTGGTGTGTGTTGTCTGTCCTGTCTTGTCTTACCCTTTTTCTGTGCTCTCTCTCTGCTCTCTCTCTCTCTCTGTCTCTCTCTCTGTCTCTGTCTCTGTCTCTGTCTCTGTCTCTGTCTCTCTCTCTCTCTCCCCTCCAAAAGTAGTGTTTCCTCGTGTTTTATAACGTCTTTTAGTTTGAACAACTCTTGACAACATACCGATGAGATTTTCTTTCAGCGCAAGCACACTGTGAATGAGGGTGAAAAGGCAACTTCGCTGTATCGCTTCCGCTCTCCCCAATCCCAATGACGTGAATTTCCGACTGTTTTAAGAACATCATTTGGCTTTGACTAGAAATACGTGACCAGTAATATGCAAGCTTCAATTTTTTTTAATCGTCTCGTTTTCGTGAAATACTAGGTTCAACCAAAAGGCTGCAGGTCTCACGTGACTGTATCCCTTTAGCCCAAAACACTTGCTCACGCTTTTTGTGCTATATTTTGAAAATTACAGACCTCGCGATGTCTAATAACTCCCATGTGGCTTTGTGATGCCAGACATTTGAGATTTTGAATGTGATACTTGAACATTATACAGATTTATGCTCACCGCCCTTGTACTTCAGCCAAACTGCACATGTTAAGAACATTTCTGATGCCTGGGGCATACACATTACACATACTCTGTGCCCATTGTTCTTGCCGTACGTCTAAGTGGTATGAGGTCACTTTTATATTTGGTACAACTGATGTTCACATCATTATTTGTTGACCATTGTGATTATGGTATGCTTTGACTCAAATCAGTCCTGCTTGTAAATAACAAAAATTCATAATTCATGTATAAGTACAGATAGAAGAAGACTGTACGGACTGTGCAATTGTTTTATTCACTGTTGCAATCCATCGCATGCACATTTTAGCCACGGAAATCCGACACGATAAAAAGGTATTGAAATGACTATATTTTAATCACAACACGAGCATTCGTGTACTTGTCACTATTTTATGCGTCCGGGTGGCTTTCAAAGCTCTTCACGTAATCGCCTCGAGCATGAGCAACTGGATCGGGGGGGGGGGGGGGGGAGGGGCAGAGACGGTACTACAAAAAAAAGTTAGCAGCAAGGAAGGGGCGTATCCGACAGGCACACTGTGGTCTGTTCGGAGGGCTGCCGCTTGTTGTCGGCTGATTGATTGAATAGCTGGCTTCAGCCGACCCAATGACACTCATCTCAGCATAAAATACGTCGCCACTGCTCTAGATATCTCTTCACCACCACCACTTTCTGCCACCTGGCAGGCCTGGGATTTGTGCTGGCACCACCCTCTCCATACGCTTCCCTCCCTTCCTCCCATCGATTCCCTGCTGCCCTGGGCCTTTGTCTTCAGCACATCTGAAATCGATCGTCTTGAAATGAGAACATTTTTATAGGGCACAGGAGCACGGCGCCTTACCTAACCTCTGACCCCACAGCCTCGCCCCATTGACCTCCCACTGTGCTAACGTTATGATTGAGTTATAAATCAGGGTCTGCCCTCAAGTCTCCGGCCCGTGCTTGTTAGCAGCGAGTTAATGAAATTACCATCAAACCAGGAGTGATCACTGTTTTATAAGGCACGGTTATACATAAAGCCATTTTGTAGTACCATCGTCGAATGTAGTTTACGGTTTCGAGACAATATTTCTCTCGGACTTTCTACAGCGAAGACGGTTCCCTTGGGCTGTGTGATTCTGACAATAAGGTGCGTTCCTACCTTGAATGACAGCCAGCATTGCGATTACCTTTCGGAATCTGTCAAAGTGGAATGTGTTGTGCTTCCAACATATAAAAAGGCACCATCTGCTGCTTTCAAACACAAGGTGTCACTGGCCAGAAAAGGTATCAGTGGTTTATTTTCTTTATAGAGTACTTTGTGCTTGTTTGAATGTTTTATCACCATCACATAGAGACATAACCAGTTTCATTTCAATTGCCACCGCCATGATTTACATGGAATTATTGGCATACGAAGCAATTTTTGCTCTAAAATATTCATGACCAAGTTCTGTTATGCACTTGGCAAGCCATAAAAATGATGCCGTAAACCTTTGCTTAAGCCAATTTACAGTCACATCCTGAATTTGCACAGCGGGAGAAGAAATATGGCCACTCAGGTTTGAATCACATTTTGTTGAGGAAATTAGCTCGAGCTTGCATTGACAACAGGAGTAATATAGCGAGTGCAAGGATCTAAAGATAAGACCCAGTATTAGCATGTACGCAGAATTTGCGACAACAGATGTTCGATATGCGATAGGAACATGGAAACTTTTATTTATATCTTGCGAAGTGACATGCATCTTCACAGTCGATTGTTCTTGTGACATTTGCAGTACTATTTAGGACAAGGTTGCAATGCTTGCCTCTTTATGCTGCAATCTTGCAGTGAGTAGATGAGGGACTGAGCTGCAGAGTTAAGGTTAGAATGGCGTTGCAGAGGGTATGGCCCATTCTTTCTCAAGACGGCTTGGTCTGGAATGTGATTAATGATGTCGGTTTTGGAGCAGGCAGATGGGAAACTGTGGGATTGGAGGTCAGCCTTACATTTCGTTGTATCAAATACACAAGAGGTGGAGCCAGCGAGCACATGACAGCCTTTTAATCTTGTAGGGATTGATTGCCCTGTCTTGATGCGAGCACGTGCCTCACTTTACTGTCATCTTGGAGGTCGTTTCTAAAACCCAAGCATATTCTTGCCAAAAAGCACGGCTCGATTTCACGACTGGTCGAGTGGCCTGTGTGGTGTTCTGTTCTGAGCACGTGCCTCTTGATGCTTTCAGATCGCATGTACAGGGTGGTCCAAATATATTGATACCCCTGCGAACAACAATTGTCGTTCTCGTGTCGGTTTATCTCTCTTGGAAATTGTTACTCCATCCATCCATTGGGACCATACTCTGTGCAGAGCGTCGGTGCTGCCTAAGCAGTCTCCTTGGCGATTAGGCACAATCCTGGACGCTTCGAAATTGTTGCTATTTGGACCATAATAACATTTTGATTGATAATTCTATTTGATAATACATATAACTGAACATGAATAAACAATAATGTTGTGATACAAAAAAATAGAGTAATACTATGGTAAAAATGTGAATAATAATTGGCTAAATTCAATACAGTCCAGTACTTCTCCGACACAGATTTGCATTTGCTTCGAGGCATTCAAATCCAAAATGAATGGTAAAAAAACAACAAAAAAAACATTAAATTTTATACTCATAGCTGGGTAAGAACCCGATAAAGGCAGCTGAACAAACAAGTGTGCCTAACTCGGCTATCCTGCTAGTTCTATGATATTGATATTACAGGTGAGAGACATGATTGAGACTTTATATTTGCCAACAGGGTGTTCAAAAAGCAACACGACCCATGCATATATCGGATATCACAGCTCGGTTGCATCTCTTGTTTAACACCCTCGATGTATATGATGTATACATCATAACATACATCATCATAACAGACCAAATCACGTGTCACGTCCGTAATATCAAGACCGCTAACATATGTACTGGGGCCTGCCAGGCAGTGAGCTGTCTGTCTACGCAGAGATGATTGTCACCTTCTCGAATGCTGGAGACGATTTTGCTTCTGCCTTGATGTCCTCATCATTCGCTTGTTGATTAGTAAATCTCTGCTGAGTTTCTCTGTTTTGTGCTCCAAATCTGCCTGACCACAACAGGCCGGATGCCCAACTTGATACCTGCAGGATTGCATTGCATTACAGATTTTTAGATTTAATTGTGAATTCGGGAAATGACCACCATGCAGGACTGATGTGTTAAGACTTTGAATGTCTTGAAAGTACATATATTGTTACAGTTGTGGGGGTAGATTGAGGAATTTCAGAGCAAGTGAGGATTGTATGGAGTCGCTTGGTCCGTGGACGTGTAGGAGACATCTCAATGTAAATTAAGAAGGGAAACTGTGAGCTCAAGTTTTACGTGTCACCACACGGAGAGGGGGGCGGGTGTGCTTTGTTAATTCGATACGAATGAAGACCAAATTTCCCCAATATGTAGTTGCCCCCTGTGACGTTCTCCTGTTGCAGGGGCAGTTGTTGGCCACGAGCACGACCGCTAGATGGAGCTGCAGAATCGGCTCGACCGATCGCCTGGAATTCAGGTCGTACTTCTTCGGAAAACTCCGGAAAAGTACGTCCCTTTTTGGACCGAAGTTCGCCAATAGACAGCCCATGTGGGGTAGGGTCAATTGCCAATTTCAATTTACCTAAATACCCACGTGGTCCAACCTACCGGGGAAATTCACCCTCGACGGCTCCCGTACGGAACAAGCTGCTTAGCATACTCGAACCATGTGCGATCCGAGCGGTTTGATCGCCGAGATCCGTCGGTCCCAAATATCCCATTACAACGGCAATGGCCTGGCAAATTTTCCAACACGCAGCACGCTAAGTCAATGAAGGAATAGACACGAATGAGCTGAAACATTGACCAATCAGGGTATTTATTTACAATGGGTGGGATGAGGGGAGCACATACGGGCAGAGTTAAACCAAATGTTAATAAACGCACGTATATACAGGCAAAAAGCATTTATACAATTCACTACTTAGCAGACGGCCCTACGGACACACACGCACACACACCCAAAGAATCGGACCAAATGGTCTTTATTCAGATCTCCAACCCAGAGGACAGTAGGGCTGAAGACCAGGGTCTGTCTTGGACCTGTCCACCTGGTGTGGTCTTCGCGTCGACCCCGGGACCAGTGAGAGGCGAGCCGAACCCGGACACCGGCGAGCGACCCTTGCGGTTCTTGCGGGGGGATGGTGTCTCTCGAGCGCTCGATCGTGCGGCGGAGGAGGAGGAGGAGGAAGAAGATGACGACGACCAAGACCAGCTTCTCAGGCTCCTGACCGATTAACTGAGTCTCCTTTTATGCGCTCCGGTGCAGCTCGACCCCTCCCCCACTCGGCATGCTGCCCAGGGCATCGGTGGGTGGGGGTATGACTCCTCCCCCACTGAGCGTGCGGAGAATCCAGGGGTAGAGGGTTGTTGTTGTTCTCTGCAGAGCTGTAGTAATCCATTGCTGTCGTTGCTGATGGTGTTACAAATAAAAGGAAATCCTAACTATCAAAAGTAACTCACAGCGCATGAACATTTATTTACCCATTAGACAAGGGCAAGGGAGCTATCTATCCACATTTACTTATCGAAATAACTGAGCTACGAGGATGGCTGTCTGTCTGTGTGCACAAGGCTTCCAAATTCGTAACACTCCAATGTTTTTGTATTTGCAAGCCAGCCATGAAAGAAGTACATTTTCATGCCAACAACAGCCCTAACCACAAGCAAGCCAAATGTGCTGAGCAGGCAGAAGCCCTGCCTTCCCGGTTTTCATGCCAGCATGCCACTCCTGGAGGTGGATGATTGATGGGCATGACATCAGAAGGAAGAGGTGTTGGTTTTGAGTTGGGTGTGAGGGATGCGGTTGAGAGACGATGTAGCTCGGAGATGGCGTGAAAGACCAGGGCATTACAGCTGGCTTTCCTGCGACGCATGAAGACGATGGCATGATTCTCGCATTTGTGCTGAGGCGAATTGCCTCGCATGCTGGAACAAGATGCTGGCCATTGACTCTTGGCTGGTCGTGAGAGATGGACCTCGGAGCCTCGTGTATATCACCGAAGGGAGCGGCGCCATTCTGCATAGTGCCGCGGCATCGCCAAGCGCAATCGATGAAGAAGCCGCACGACGGTTGCTGAGCCCTGGTGTTGAATATCGCTTCACGAATTACCTCACGTACATTCCCCGCCCAGAGAGCAGCTCGGCACCATTTTTGGGCACGTCATCCCTTGCGAGAAGAAGCGCCTCGATCCCAAAGTTCAATAGAGATCATCTCTGGACCAAGATGAGTGCCAGAATAAAGGGAGGATTTGCTTTTCTTTTGTTTTCCCCTTGTCTGTATTTATGTGTGTGTAGAGGCGCCTTCGACTTTAGGTTTAATTTACTTCACGTATTATTATTACATTCTGACTTGTACCCTTGTAAATATTTTTATTTTCTTTAAATCCCTGTGTTTATTTTAAGTTGCTGTGTCCGTATATCTGTTGTGGGTTCGAGTATAAACCCCTTGTGCTGTGCTTCCGTCGCTCCGCCAGTGCCGGCCTGCCCCTCCTGCGCACGCCATAATCTCAGGATCACGTATCAGCCTCTTAAGGAAAAATGCTTGGCGATCCGTGCCTGGCCGGTGTTAACCGCACTTCCACCACAATTGGGTCAGGGGAATGAACCTAACCGCCATACCCGCGACAATACATACATATACATAAGATAAAGATCCTTATGACCACTGACTGACTGACTGACTCACTGATTGATATTTAATTAAAGAACTGTACTTTCCAGGTGATGTGGAAAGCTGAAATTTTGCATGCCGATGGACATCAAAGCCGGTACACTGGGAAAAATTACAGAACTGTTGGAAAACATCCGTCAATGAAAATATAAATAAATTTTAAAAAAGGAAAAAGAAAAATCAAATGCAGGTGAGCGACTCGAGACAATGGGGAAGCACGGTTCGTTTGCTTAAACAATGTGTAAGCATTTTTTTTGTATACAATGTCAAGGCTCTTATTAGAGCTGACACACACAACGTACAGCAAGGGGAGCAGGAGATAAGATGAGCGGGAAAGGCAAAACAGTGTGGAACAGAGACATTAGATCTGTGGAAGGCAGAGGGATGGGGTGGGGTACACAGGGTAAACAAGATGGACATGACAGGGACTTTCAGGAAGGAAAGAAGGGAATTTTAAGGAGGGGGGTGGGTGGATTAATGGGGGTATAAAAGATCATTGTTTTGGATGGGGGAAGATAAGAGGTGGTGATGAACAGCTGTTTTGAAGACTTGGAGAGAAGAGTGGGATTGGAGAGAGTGTGGGAGTTTGTTCCAAAGGCAGAAAAAAAAAAACAATGGAATGAAAGAGTGAAGGTGAGCAGCCATTCTTGATTTTGGTGGTTTTACCAGAATGGAGTTGCTGGGGGACTTTGAGCGCCCTGCAAAAATATGGGGGTGGGACATATCGCAGATAGAGCAAAGGGTGGGGGGGGCGAGACCGGAGAGGAGACGTTAGAAGACAGACCACTGACCTGCCTGCGGTGTGAGAGACCCAAAGACAGCCTCATCGCGGGAGTTACCAATGATCCTAAATGACTTGGTTTCCACAGTGTGAAGCCGAGAAAGGTGAGGCGGGATCAGCACCCCAGAGGGGGAGAGCAGTACTTCATCTGGCTGTGGACAAAAGCTTTTCATGTGGTCAGGAGCTCAAGTGTGCCAAGGAAGGAGTTTGCACGATGGACTATGTCCAGTCGGCGACTGGCTTTGGAGGTCAGCTTGGAAATGTGGCTTTCCCAGGAAACATCATGGCAGATAGTGAGACGTAGAAGTTTGAATGACATGACTTCTTGAAGAGCTTTGTTGAGAAAGTAGATGGGGGTGGGGGTGGGGAGGGGGGTCCACATGGTCCTTGTGGTGAAACATAGTGAGAGTGTGAGATTTATCAGAATTGAAAGACATGTTCTACTTGTTGGACCACCTTGTGATTTTATCCAGATCTGCAGAGTGAAGAGGCTGCTGCATGCTAATCTGAAGGATGACAGATGATATGGCAGAGGGTGGAGTCATCAGCAAAGAGATAAAGAGGATTTTCCAGAGAGTGGGAGAGATCATTGATGAATACCAGAAAAAGAACAGGGCCCAGAACGCTGCCTTGAGGAACTCCAGCCTGGACAGGAAGAGGGGATGAAAGAACTCCATTTAGGGCCACACGTTGGCTGCGACAGGAGAGGAAATCTGCGAGCCATGAGTGGAGATGGCCTTTGATACCATTGGAAGAGAGTTTGGTGAGCAGGACAGGGTGCCAGACCATATCAAAGGCACGCAAAATATTGAGGGAGATGGCTCTGATCTCACGTCTGGCATTGAGGACCTCCATCCATTGTTGGGAGAGCAGAAGCAGCATATCCAAGGTAGAGTGACCTGGTCTGCATCCAAATTGATGATTGGAAATCAAGCCATTGGAGAAGAGGAAGGATTTAATGTCTGAAGCGATGATGGATTCCATAATCTTTCTGATGATTGTGAGAAGGCCGATTGGTCTGCAGTTGCAGGGATCTGTTTTTGCACCTTTTTTATGCAGAGTGGTAATGCTTGCTGATTTCCAAGCAGATGGCAGATGACCATGAGCAAATGAGAGGGTGAATAGAACAGAGAGAGGGTGAGCAAATGCAGAGGAGCAGGTTTTTAGGACATGTGGGCTGATGCCATCTGGACCAGTTTCAGAATCTGAGTTGGTGTTTGACAGCAAGCTCTCTACCTTGTTTGGAGAAAAGGACACAGAGTGCAGGAATAGCTGATTGCAACTGGGTAAGGTTGGTACAGACAGCGATGAGTTTGGGACACAAGATTTAGAAGCAAACACAGAGTTAAGGCATTCAGCCTTTTCATGCACAGTGTCAGCTGTGCAGCCATTTGAGTTAAGGGAGGGGATGGAGAGGGAACATTCACCAGAATCAGATTTTTCGAGACACCACCAGGATTTGTAGGAGGTTTTAGAGTTCACACTTGAGATGAGAAAGGTATTGTTTTCTGGTTCTCCTCAGGGTAGACACAAACTTGTTCCGAGCTTTGTTGAAGGAACTGAGATTGCCTTCAGTTGGATTTGCCTTCCATGAGGCGAAGGCAAGTTGTTTCAGGACAACTGCCTCACCACAAGCTTCAGTATATCATGGGCGGGAAGAAGGGTCAGACAACTGAAGACGAGATGGGATAAATCCATGCATGTGATAGGGAGGGGGAGAGTGGGGAGTGGGGGGAGCAGACTGAGAAAGACAGAGACCTTCTTTGAAAGAATTCCCAGGATGAGTTGATGTTGGAGAAAGTAGCGATGGGAGACCAGTCTCGAAGTTTGAGGGCTGCTTGAAGACCCTGCCAGTCCGCCTGAGTGAAATGCCAGACTTGACGGTGGTGAGGTGATTCTCTGATAACAGCCAGAGAGATGTCAACTTTGACAAGCATGTGGTCAGAAGAACCGATTGGAACGGAGGAAGAACAGCAGATATTTTCAGGGAAATTTGTCAAAATCAGATCCAGAAGAGATGGAGTTCCGTTGGTTGAGATCCGGGTCAGGAAGTTGACCGATTGAGCCAGTCCCAATGAGTCACAGAAGTCTTGCTAAAGTGCCATGGCAGGTGACAGAGGTACCCACACCTAACGAAATTGTATTATGACAATTGAAGTCACCACATATGAGGAAGAGAGAGTTCGGATGAGAGGATAGAAGTTGTTTCATGTGTTTGGAGAATGAGGTGTAAATGGAGTCATCACTGTCTGGTGGACGGTACAACACACATATAAACATGAGGTGGGAGTGGAGGGGAATTCATCGCCTGAGATATTCCTGGGGGTGTGTGTGGGGGAGTGAGGGCAGTGCATGGAGAGTGAGGAATGGAGTCTTTGATGGAGGGCAAGTCCGCCACCAGGATGAGGCTCAGGTATGTCTTTCCGCAGGAGGGATGCTCAGCTCAAGTCTTTCCGAACAAGCTGGCCGTTCGACTGAAGGTGACAGGATTTTTATTTTATTTTAGCCAGGGTGCTAGCGTTTTACCCTTTTATACATGTATCGAAACGGTGGAAGGGGATGAAGGGTTGTGAGGAGGTTCCCATTTGTTCTCATGCACATCAGGCAACACTGTGGGATCTTTGAAGTCCACCAATAGCCAATGTGTTTCGTGCATTAAAAATATAATTTATGCAGATCATAAGCCATTTGTGCTACCTTGTACTATCAATTATCCGTTGTTTGCCAACGTCATTTCAATTTGGTGCAATGTGTGCAGGCTGAACCATCGATCTGGAAACGACGTTCTTCACTGTCTAGTTTTGAATGTTGAAGACCATTCAAGCTAATGTTGTG
Organism: Eptatretus burgeri; assembly: GCF_056783735.1. Lineage (NCBI taxonomy): Eukaryota > Metazoa > Chordata > Myxini > Myxiniformes > Myxinidae > Eptatretus > Eptatretus burgeri. The sequence continues at coordinate 9,784,939 of NC_140978.1, forward strand.
TTGGAATGTGAAAATAAAAAAAATAATTAAATATGTTGTGTTGGATTTAATTTATTTTGATCTTTAAGCCAACATTGATGTGTAGCTTTTGCAATGAATCCCTTCCGAAAGTATTTCCCATTAGATTGTCATTATTATCTCATGACCATCCATCATTTTGCCAGACTGAATGTATCAACTTACATTCCTAGTTCAGAAGTTTGGAACATTGTTGGTCTCAAATGACACACACACACACACACACACACACACACACACACACACACACACACACACACACACACACACACACACACACACACACACACACACACACACACACACACACACACGCTTGGTGTTTTTACTCGAGTACTTAATTCATATGATTGGAATGACAGGTTCATATCTCATGTACAGTACTAGTTGATTTCTCCATTGACAACTAATGTCTTAATAATTTGTTTAAAAGTACCGTGCACTGATGTCTCTGAATGAGCTTGTCCTGTACGTGATCCATGTAAAACTCTTCTATATATCAAGGATAGGAGCAATGTGAAGAAGAAATGGAAACTTTGCTGGAATTTGGTTACAAGTGTGACGTGATCACACTTCCTCATATTGTTTGTGATGAAAATACTTTGTTTGAGCCAGCAACTTCTTGTTGTTCTAATAAATCAAAGATGCTCATGGAATGCGTCATGTTCTCCTGGATTCGTATTCCTTAATGTAGACGTAAAGTCTGTACTATAAAAGTGGCCATGTGTGTGTGTCCGTGCGTGCGTGCGAGTTCCAGCCATTGTTTGGACAGTTCGCCCGAGTCCACCCACAATTTCTTTACTCGTGCCGCCAATTCAGGAACCCTTTAGAATTACCCTTTAGAACCATTTAGGATTACCTTTTCTCTCAAGCAGAGATTTTACTGCAGAGGTTATGCAGGTTTGCTCTTATTTCCAACAATTCTCTCAAAGTGTGAGTTGAACGGGCGACTGTGCAGACTTGTTTCTGTGATGTCGGTGATAGCATGATGGGGAGCAGAAAAATGTTACATATTCCACTGTTTTGACATGGGAATGCCTGTTTGCTTTTATGAGCAGGACGAGGGTGAGAGTAAAGATGGGACAACTTTGGAAGAGGGAGGATGGGTTGAGGACTTTTGGTGGGAGGGAGAGCATGGGGGTGTGGGGGGGGTGGGGTGGGAGGTTGAAGGCTTGAGTGCGGGTGGAGGATTGACGCTTTCGGGCTGGGAGAGGAAGGGTGAAGACTTGGGGTTGGGGGCGAGGGGGAGAGCAAAGTTGGGAGGGGGAGACTGTGTGTGTGTGTGTGTGTGTGTGTGTGTGTGTGTGTGTGTGTGTGTGTGTGTGTGTGTGTGTGTGTGTGTGTGTGTGTGTGTGTGTGTGTGTGTGTGTGTGTGTGTGTGTGACGGGGTGGGGTGGGGTGATGCAATCGCCTTACGGTTAATGTGCTAGTTGCCTTTAAAATAAACCCTTTGGCCGGGAGGTTCTGGAAGATTATTCAAAATACACAAAATAGAGAGCCCCAAGTCGGCTGCGCTTGCCATTCAGTACAATTACAGTTTTGGGTTTGGGGCCCTGCAATTCTAAATTTTAATGTAAATATTGATTTGCTTTGATTGCATGCAAAATCAAATTCCACAAAGAACATCCTTTGATGAATCTCCATGTGTACTTGTAGGGTTGTTTATTTGCATACAACTGTGATATCTCACCTGGTGTTGGCTTAGTGGTGAGGGTGGCTGGCTTCGAATCCTAGGGTCTTGAGTTTGAGTCCCGTTGGCTTCTGAATTAACACCAGGTGGGGTTGACTCAGCCTGTCATCCTTCCGAGGTCGGTGAAATGAGTACCAGTGTACTGGTAGAGGGGCACAACATCAACGGCACTGCCACGCTTCCAAAAAATGATGGCTTCCCGGCAGCAGAACTGTGTGATGTTGTCAGGTTATTAGTCCCCCACGGTTTCACCAGAGGGTACTATAGGTTTGCTCTTCGTCTGTCTGTCCGTCTGTCCCACCTGTGGTTTTTCAGATTTCCCCCCCCCCACCCCACACCCTTTAACACATTCAACTGAAACTTGGTACACGGCTTTATTACGATAAGTTACAGAAGAAGTTCGAGTTTCAGGGCGGTTCGTCAATTTTTCACAGAGTTATGACCTTTTTGGACTTGGAGAATATCACGTCGGTAGGGGACGTGTTACGAAGCAATTTTCCCTCTTGTAAGATGTGTAGCCAGCAATTAATTACCCAAATGCATTAACATGCTTTGCAGGTCTTTAAATATAGGATTGTAAATCCCAAAATCAACAATTGCACTCTCAATGGCCATCGTAACCCACACCTCCGAGATGCTGGATTTTGAAGGGAACTCTTATGTTGCTCACTCTTAATTCTGAACTGTTTCCTCTGTTTTCTGTAGGTCAGGCCTGTATCAGAACGAGCACATCTGTCGTGGAACTGGTTATGCTGCTGTGCTCTCAGGTGGGTCACATTGATATGACAAACACTTGTGTTTTGAATTTGTTGCATCACCATGGCAATCTCACCGAGTATCGAAAGATGCATCGACAGGCCCTCCAAGCGCCTGTAAGTTTTCCATCTCTGTGTTTGGTTGGAAGTTTTTGTGCGTTTCAGCAGTTGCTTATTTTATCACGGCTCACAAGCGTTTTCTTAAAGTGCAATAGACTGAAATGAGAAAGGACTTGTGTACAACTGATTTCCAAGATTATTTTGCTTCAGCCAATAGAAGGTCAAAAAAGGAAGGTGACGGACGTTACCATCATCACATTCACTGAAATCTGCTTGTGTTCATCTCTTTCTTTTGCCAAGCAAAACTGACGACACAACATGTATTGGCTGCATTATTCAGTGACCGGAAAATGCAAATTTAGCCGATTGGAAGAGTCTCTCGTCTTGCATGAGTGGGTCTGTTGCTCCTGGTAGGTTCAGTGTGCTGCAGCAGTCTCGTGGCAAGTGGAACACTGGGTGGTTTACCATTGTTAGCCAAGTGGAAGCCACGGCAATAAAATGGATTGTTTTTTTCAACGTGCCAGCGATAACTCGCCTGCTCTTCATGAAAGATACACTAGGGTCTTTAATGTCCACCAATTGATGCGAGCAGACAGGACACCCAGCTTCATGTAATTCAGGTGGGTGCACCCTGTGATGCAACACCCTTCCTGTGAAGCACCAATCAGACAATTTATTGTTGCGTCGGGACTCGAACCCAACGTAGACAGCTCAAAGGTTAGTGTGCCACCTACACACCATGCTGTTGTGGCCTCGAATAAGCATTCTTGTAACTTAGAGTAATACAAATTGGTGCGGAAAAAAAAAATTATATATATATATATATATATAAATATATATATATATATATATATATATATATATATATATATATATATATATATATATATATATATATATTGTTGCTGATTCGCGCCTGCCGGCGTGCGGGCGGCCACGTAACTCGAATCGCGGCACGTCGCCCACCGGACGGACAATCCCGTCGTGACCCTCTCGGACTAACGCCGGGAACTAGTCACGGGTGGGCCTTTCAGCCTCACCACGATCGTGCCAATCGGCCCCCCGCGTGGGATAGGGTTGTTCGCCAAATTCGACCTACCTAAGTACCCACACGGAGGGTAGACCGGGCGATCGCACCTCGCCGCAGGTCGACTTCGGACACGGGCCACTTTAAGCGACCCGTTCCATACTATCGGGATAACCGAGCGGTGTTATCGTCAACCTCGACGGTTCCGATTAATTATCGGGCGTATTTAGCCCACGACCAACCCTTTACGTGAAGTAAGATGGAGATTCAATTAGAGAAAAGACGAAGCGAAACGGGAGAAACAGTTCAACATAAAGCACATTTATTCCGCGGCAAACGGAAAGCACACATATACAATTACCACAATTATGCACCAAAAGCAAATGTAACAAAAGAAGAAACAACAATTACGCACCAAAAGCAATTGCAACAAAAGAAACACAATGCAGATCTACTACCGACTACGCGAGCACACGGCAACACTTACACAGTTTTACTTCACAGACGGCGCCGACAACACTTATACTCCAAAGCAAAAGAAAAAAAGGGGCCACCCTCAACGATAAGGGGGCAGACGGGCCTGGGGCCGAGACCGCGTCGAGCCTACCCGTCTGGTGATGAGCCGCAAAATGGCGGCGGCGCCCCGACTCCGCGGGCCTCGCTGGCACTGCCTGGAATGGGGTGGGAACGGGGCCCCCTACTCACATCTCAGCGCGGGGGGAAACGGGGGGGTTGTTGATGCTCGGGGGAAAGAGGATATCTGGCTGGCTTGGGTCCCGCGACGAGCGACTCCACTGCGACCTCGACCGCGTTCCCGGCCTCCCCTCTCCGCAGCTCCCCGACTCTGACACGAGCGCAGACCTCCACAAAGCTCCTTGGCTTCTCCAGACTCTCCGGACCCCGACAGACACTCTCTCGACTGATTTCGCCGCCGCCACAACTCTCCAACTCTTTCCCGATTCGCCCTGCGCTCGGCGCTTTATAGTGCGACAGGAGAAACCATATGCAGATTTTTGGATCAGGATCGGCTCGGGGGCGGAGCCACGCTCGCCCATTGGACAGAGGAAAAGTGGGCGTGAATCATTCCTGATCCTCGAATCTGCATATATCGATTATACTCCGACGCGCCTGGAGGCGGGGCCAAATCGCCCCACGCTCGCTGATAGGACGGAACAGAAGTGGGCGTGAATCATTCTTGATCCGATTTCTTGGAAAGGCCGCTTTTTGCACCCGCTGCTCGGTGCGTGCCCTGTACGAGCCCAGGATCGGTGCCCACAAGCGGCGCGGGAATGGCGGTGATGCGATGGTTGCGAGAGCGAGATGTGACGGTAAAGGTCCTGGCTGTTGGCGTTGTTGTTGTTGTTGTTGTTGTTGTGTGATGGCTGTTGAGACGTGGTTGGCTCAAAATAAAGATAGAACAGAAAAACGGCTATCTTGAAGGGTCGCAGCCCGAATGAATGACATTTATTCCCTCTAAACAACGGGTTTGGGGCTAACTACACATATACTTACAGAGATATCTCACCTATGGGACCTGAATGGTGGTTTGCGAATTTCCTCAACCACAACAATATATATATATATATATATATATATATATATATATATATATATATATATATATATATATATATATATATATATATATATATATATATATATATATATATATATATATATATATATATATATATATATATATATATATATATATTTGTGTATATATATATATATATATATATATATATATATATATATACATATATATACATATATATACATATATATTTGTGCATTCTGATCACGGTGTAATGTTCCTGCAATTATTTAGAGCTTGTTTTCTTTTGTCTGCCTGCATGGTTTTTTTTTCAGGGTAAATCCAGAACCGGCTTGTGTGTGGCTTCGAATGAGATTAACTCTCCATTAAGCTATTAAGCCGTGAGATGTTCCCCGGGGCTGAGGACGAAGTCCGTGGGCCGGCAGCGGAATAGTTAATCCATGGCAGGGAATGGCAGGCAACCAGACAGGCTGGCAGGCGGAACCCACAATTAAGAGGCCAGTGATGAAATATTAATGTGTATCCTGTGACGCCTTGTCTTGTGTGCGCACAGTTTTCATCTTGCAACGCTCGTGTTCGCAACAAATTCCCTTGATGCTTCGGTGCCACCTTTTAAAAGAAGGGCTCAAACTTTAGATCTAAAGTTTACACCCGCTCCCTCTAATATACCTGTAATGTAAAATGAAAATAACGAATAAATGATGGTGGAATGTTTAGACTGGCTGTTGATGATCCCAGCAAAAGCAAAAAAAGAAGAAGAAATTGACATGCCTCCATGCAGGCGCAATGCATTTTACTGTTTTTGGGTTGGGGGAAATGCCTGCCTGACAGTGGATATTTAATTGCCAAGTGTATGTAAACAAGTTTGTCTTTGACTTAACACAGGTCTTGAGCAGACATGTATGGTGTTTTCAGTGGCTATGCTACATGCCAAAGAGCAATTGTTTAATTATTGTCTGTTTCAGCGTATGTATCCTATATACGTTCTCATCACATAAAGTTATTCGAGGCCTGGTGTTGGCTTTATGGTTGAGGTGCTTGGATTAAAATCCTAGGGTCTTGAGTTCAAGCCCCTGTCGTGCCATTGAATTAACACCAAGTGGGGTTGACTTAGCCTGTCATCCTTCTGAGGTTGGCGAAATGAGTACCAGCATGCTGATATCAGGGGCATTGATTGCATCAGCCGCACAGCCGTGCCCCAAGGAAATGATGCAGCCAAGTAGCCACGGCTGCATATGAATGAATAAATTCTCCTTTTTAAAAAAAATTAACAAATGAGCAAATACAAACCATCACTTTTCTGATGGGGATATATTAAGGTGGGGTGGGGGGGGGGAGGAGAAAGAAGGGGGGGGAGGGATAGAGGTGGGAGAGAGGAGGAGGGGGTAGGGTGAGGGTCGGGAGGGAGACCGAGGAGGGGTTGAGCAGTGAGGAAGCAGGGGGAGCAAGGAGGGGTTGGGGAATGAGGAAGGAGGGGGGAGCAAGGAGGGGAGCGAGGAAGGGTGGGGAAAGGCAAGGCAGCGTGAAGGAGGGCAAGGGAAGGTATTGTGAGGGGAGGGTTCACCTGGATATAATCACCGTCTGGATACGTGCAGAGATAACCACCATCCAGATATGTCTGGGCATAACAACCATATGTGCATAACCACCATCCAGATACGACACGGGACTGCAGCGTGAAGGGAGGGCAAGGTAAGGCAGTGTGAGGGGAGGGTCAGTCCGGCCATCATCAGCGTCTGGACGACGGGTACACTAAGGTTGGGGGAAGGTGGAGGAAAATATTGGGAGGAGAGAGAGGCTTGGAGGAGCGAGGAGGTAGGGACCAGTGTGACCACTCCTCATTTTCATAAATGCCAAGGTGAGCCAATGAAAAAAGCCAAGAATTCACATGGTTTCGGAAAAGCAATGATAATAGAAAACCTATACGCCAAGAAAACCGATAGAAAACCAAGACGCCAAGGTGAACGACGAATAGCCAAGATCTTGTGAAAAAAAATCCAAGGAGTGGTCACACTGGTAGGGACACCGAGGAGGGGTGGGGGGATGAAGGAGGGGGGAGAACGATGAGGGGTGGGGGAAGGGAAGGCAGTCTGAAGGGAGGGTAAAGAAGTGTGAGGGGAGGGGAGGGTCCGTCCGGCCATAACCACTGTCCGGACGATGGGTATACTAAGGTTGGGGGTGGGGGGAGAAAAAGAGGGGAGGGGAGCGAGGATTGGAGGAGCGAGGTGCCAGGGAGACTGAGGATGGGTGGAGGGATTGGGGAGCGAAGAGGGAGGGGGGGAAGGGAAAAGTGTGAGGGGAGGGCAAGGGAAGTTAGCATGAGGGGAGGGAAAGGTAAGGCAGCATGAGGGTAGGGTCTGTCTGTCGACATAATCATCGTCCGGACACATCTGGAGATGACCACTGTCCAGACGTGACCTCCATCCGGATATAACCCTCATCCGCAAAGAACCACCATCCAGACATGTATGGATATGACCACCATTCAGCCATAACCACCGTCCAGATACGTGTGGAGATAACCACTATTCAGATATTTGCAGTGATAACCACCGGTTCGGATACGTGCGGAGGTAACCACCATCCGGATACGTGCAGAGATGACCACTGTTTGGATGCGAGTGGAGATGACCACTGTCCAGACACGTATGGAGATAACCACCGTTCGATACGTGTTGAGATAACCACCGTCCAGACACGTATGGAGCTAACCTCCTTCTGGACATAACCACATTCCACATATGTGTGGAGATGACCACTGTCCGGATATGTGCAGAGATGACCAATATGCAGAGGTGCGGAGATGACCACTGTCCAGATATGTGCGGAGATAAAGACCGTCAGTCACATCTAAAGTCAGCCACAGACTGGGAATCCTCCGACATTCATATATGTATATGAAAAATACGGTCCACCCTTGAGGCCTCAGTATACTACTTTTAATTACGTGTTGTTTGAATGTCATTTGCACCCTGACTATGTCGAAGGATAACGTACTTTTGGAACGTACCTTTTAAACCTTTCACCCTTTAAGGCCCAGACACACCTTGACGTTTTAGCCAGCAATGGCAATGTATTAAAATGTATGTAAAACGCTGGCTTACGTTGAACTTTTGATGTTTTTTTTTAAAGATTCGGACGTATTCATAGCGACTTGGTCTTATGTATAACGTATTAGTAATGGACACAGAACGTTTCGTTGTGTTATCGATAGCTTATACCAACGAATGTTGAACCTGTTGTCAGCCTTCACAACCTATGCCCAACGATAGTCTAACTGATGCATAGCGCGCTGCACGCATCGCCGACGATGACATGGCGTAGGTTATGAAAAGGCTGCCGCACAACGATTCAAATCATAACCGCCGCAGAAATGGAAGTGTCAACAACGCAGTCACACCTTGGCGATCTTGCCAGCGTATGCCGACCTCTGAAAAATGCGTCTAAGACACTGGCGCACGTCGAATACGGTATGGGTAAGTTTGGTCTGCGTGAATAGAACGCTAAAGTACGCTATCGTACGTCGTAGTAAGTGCAGTACGTCTTGTAATTTTAAACATGTTGAAAATTTTACGACGTACTTGCCGTATGACACACACTCCGCATGCGATGGGAATAAGTTGTACGCATGACATGCGATCGTTGACACACATCGACACACGTTACTTGTAAGGTACTCATAAGTCGAAACACGTCAAGGTAATGGTTAGCGTCAGTGTTCCAGACTCCCGGTTTTTTTTTTCTTCGGTATGACGGTGTTCAGTGTACAGTGCGGTTATGATTTAAATCGTTGAGCGGCAGCCTATTAATTATATTATATTATAACCGCACTAGAAATCGAAGTGTCAAAATCACCATCACACCAAAGGAAGGAAGAAAAAAAAAAGAAACCAGGGAGTCTGGAACACTGACGCTAACCATTACCTCGATGTGTTTCGACTTATTAGTAACTCACAAATAACGTGAGTCGACGTGTCAACAATCGCATGACGTGCCTACAACTTATGGCCAGCGTTATGCGGAACGTGTGAGTCATACGCTGGCATAAGTCTTAAAATTTCAAGCATGGAAAATTTGAGGACAACCGAAAAGTACAAAGTTTAAAGCCAGCGTACTACGACGTATGGCAGTGTTTTTCAGCGTGCTCTCAATGTTATCAAAACTTACCCATAACGTATTCGACATGTACCAGCGTTTTAGACAAATTTTCCAAAAATCGGCATAAGCTGGCTAAAACGTCAAGGTGTGACTGGGCCTTTAGACTGCGGAGACCCCTTAGATCGTGGAAGACCCTTTTGGTGCCATTAGACATTTAAATCATTTAGACCGCTCAATACCTTTAGACCCCTTATGACCCTAAGACCATTGAGAGAACATTAAGACCCCAAGACCCATATAGACCCCCCCCCCTTTTTATTATTATACCTCCGCACCAAGGATGCCGGAGGCATTATGTTTCCGGGTTGTCCGTCCGTCCGTCCGGATTTTCATTTACGCGATAACTCAAGAAGCAAATTGTAGAATTTCATCAAACTTGGTAAAAAGGTAAAGTAAGATGGGGCAATTAAGTGATTAGATTTTGGGCCAGATGTGATAAAGTTCAAGGGTCAAAGGTCAAACTCTGAAATTCTACTGTTTACACCATAACTCAAATATTGGACAGAATTTCATCAAACTTGGTGCAAAGGTAAAGTTAAACAGTGCAACTAACTGATTAGATTTTGGGCCAGATATGATAAAGGTCAAGGGTAAAATATGTCAATACGCAAGTGTTTGTGCGGCCGAGTGGAGGCATACCCGTCGACTGCGCAGTCGAATTACTCTAGTTTTTTTTTTTTTTTTTTTAACTTTAATACACTTCAGACACCTTTAGACCCCTTCACCTTTTAGACTTTTTATACCCTTTAGACATGTCGACCCACAGACCCTTTAGAGTTGAGACCTTTATACGCCTTAAATTCCTTGACTCCCTTTAGACCATTTTGACCTTAACACCATTTAGACCCTTTCCACCCTTCATACATATGTTAGATAGCTTGGACCCTTCACCATTTAGAGGGTGGGTACTCTGCGAGTTCCTTGATAAATCAGAACTATACGGTCTACAATGCTTCATAGAACACCTTCCCCCCATGCAGTCTTGACAAAAAGGACATGGAAGTGTCTTTTCAATTCTTGCTTTGCGTTTCCAAGAATGTTTTATATTAGCTATGTTCATGAACTTTTAATAACAGGTGCGATGACAACCGTATGAAGCCGATGGGTCAAATGGAACAGTCTAGAGCCCTTCTGCGAACTCCACTCTCAGAGCGCACTGCAAATTTGATTGATCGATACGATGTACAATTTGGGCCAAGTACGAGTACTACTAAAATGGAGGATTTGGAAGCGCAAACAAGGCATTCCGTGTTCTACATTGTTCAAGTATATAATTCAATTGAAATAAAATAAAAGTTTTAAAGGCTGTTGAAACAAAACCCAAAAAACATTTATTCACAGGTTTACCGCCGTTGAGGCACAATCTTTTACACCACCTTATTTAATGCGTTATACTAGTTATTTGTGCCTGTTGTTTGTATCCTTTATGACATCTCTAAAAACAGTGTTTCCTGTTTGGAATGATTTTCAATTTTGTTTGATTGCCAGAATGACAGAGAGACTGAAGCAATTGCTTTACTCTGAGTGTGCATGTGCACCTGGGCTGAGACTCAGTGCATTTTGCCAAATCCAGAGCCAAAGTGCTTCTGAACTGCAGGCTGGTGTTGCGATTCATGTTCTGATTCGTGTTCTTCAGTGTTCAAAATCTGAAATTCAATTGAAACGAGAACGGCACTCGGTAGAGCGCAGACCTCTGCTAAGCTGAATAGTTTATGTTTTGTATCCCACTGGTGGGCCAGATCTGCATGTGGACCTTAATGAAAATCGAATTGGCTTGTTCTTGTCACCTACCCAATTCATCCATCAAGTTTTGTCATAATCTGTCCACAATGTTTTGAGATATCATGCTATCTCTCGTTTTTGAGCCCTATCTCTCAATGGTGAAGAATCTCTTTAAAAATTCCAGTAGTCTGATCCGGATCCAGATCTTCACCAAAGTCGAATCAATTCATCCGTTTCACACTGAACCTGTCCACCAAATTTTGGCCGAATCCGTCCATAACTTTTTGAGATATTGTGCTCACAGACGGACAAACAGCCAAACGAGGGTGAAAACACAACCCCCGTCCACCTTCGGTTGCAGAGGTAATTAAGTAGTTCCTCAATCATAGAAACAGAGTGAACCAATTACCGAACCCTGCTTTGCACTATGCGGGTGGAGTAAATATATGATGATAGCATGTGTGTGTCTTTACGGGTAATAGCAATTTATGGGGTTGTCAGAAAAATCAAACCGGGACGTTGAATGTCGTGGACAAGGTGCTGTTTTTGCCAATAGATCCTGCACGCTCCTCTTAACAACAGGCATTTTAATGATTTTATGTCATTCATCGTAATCTCAAAGATTATTATATTTCATATTTATGAACTTTAAATTCCCAGAAAAGGCAGCAATTTGTAAATTATGAAAAAGATCTTTGAGAAAATTATAATTTTAATTCTGTGGAATGTTAATGCAATTGTGAAGATCATGAAAGTCATTTGAGGTATTCGAGACCAACCGGACACGTCAGATGTGATTAGTTATTTATTTATTTATTTTGGTATACAAAGTCCTCTTCCTCCTCCTCCATTTGTGAAAGTCATTTGAAGTATTAGAGACCAACTGGACATGTCAGATGGGATTTGTTATTTATTTTATTTATTTTTTTATATCCAAAGTCCTCTTCCTTCTCCTCCGTATGCAGCACAAAGCTGCAGGTAGCATCATTGGCTGAGGGCGCGACTGTGCCGCTGATGAAATGCCCCTAATACCAGTACACTGGTACTCATTTTGCTGACCTCGGAAGGATGACAGGCTGAGTCAACCCCACCTGGTGTTAATTCAATGGCTGACAATGGCTCGAACACTGGATTAAAGGTCTCAAGTGAACACCAGGCTATGTATACAAAGTTGAGACTCCTGGAAGGAGCGAGAACATCACTTGGATCTGAAGCTAACAGAACAATAGGAACAGCAGACAAAGAGGGGGGAACACACCAACAGCAGGATTGAGGGACAAAATAGAGGGAGACTTTGAGAAATAAGTTGTCGTCATCTTCTTCGTCGTCGTTGTTGTTGTTGTTGTTGTTGTTGTTGTGCATTGTGCGATTCTTCTGTCATGGGCAAAATTATTTGGAAATAAACAAATTCCACAGCATAACACATTATATAACCTATCATTTTAAATCCTATAATTATTCATACGGAATACACTATTATCACTCATATATTTTGCAAGCATCCCATCGCACTCATTTTATTTGCTTGCTTCATTTATCTAACTAGTGCGTGCACGTAGGTGCGTGCCCATAGGTGCGTGCCAGTATGTGCAGCTTCGTTCCTTCGCTCTCGTAAACGACGACTGGATTGGGGCATTTTTTTCAATTAGACCGGACCAACCGTATCATAAATGGCCATAACTTGGGAAACACCTGGGAAACATACTCAGGTCCCCAGCGTCAATTGTGACGTCATATCAAACGAAGAAGAAGAATAATTGACGCCCCTCTCTCTTGCCCCCCCTTTCCCCCCCTAGTCTCGCCCCTCCTCTCTCCCCCCTCCTCTCTCGCCCCTCTCTCTCACCCCTCTCTCTCTCGCCCCTACTCTCACCCCCTCTCTCTCCCCCTCTCTTGAATTGTGATGCCCCTCTCTCTCGCCCCGCTTCTCTCCCTCCTCTCTCTCACCCCCTCTCTCACCCTCCTCTCTCCCCCCTCTTTCCCCTCCTCTCTCTCCCCTCCTCTCTTGCCCCTCTCTGTAAATGTATTCACAAATGTCTACCAAGCACAACAATTAATTCAAACCTTGGGAAAAAACAGCTTTCAAACCCTTGGGAAACATCTGTTTCCCTTGGGAAAATTCAAACCTTGGGATTAATTAATAATTTGAACAATTAATTCAAACCTTGGGAAAAAAACAGCTTTCAAACCTTGGGAAACACTTGGGAAACAGCTGAAACGGATGAAGAACGATATCAAACCTTGAAAAGGCACATACTCAGGTTCCCAGCGTCAATTGTGACGTCATACTAAACGAAGAAGAAGAAGAATTGTGACGTCACTCGTGTAATAAATAAATAAACAAACATTAATTGTGACGTCATTCGTGATGTCATAGCACAGTGTCCTGTCATTTGTTGACAGACAATATATAGGTCATTATTGGTTGACAGACATTGGTCATTGTATCACGTTATTCTTTTTATTACTGCCAATTATTGTGCTATTATTATTATTATTATTATTATTAATGTGCTGTTATCATTATTCTGAGATATCTTTGGGGAAAAAATGGCATGATAAGGTGGACGACACTTCAGCTGCGATATATACACCTTTCCAACACTGGAAAAAGCAATAAAATGGCCGTAACTTGGGAATCGCTCGTCCGATTAATATCAAACCTTGAAAAGGCACATCCGCGGGTCCCCGGCAATATTCCTGGCAAGTTTCAATCAGATCGGACCGGCGGTTGTCGAGAAACGGCGGTCGCACACACACACACACACACACACACACACACACACACACACACACACACACACACACACACACACACACACACACACACACACACACACACACACACACACACACTGCTGGAATTATAGATGGATAGCTCAATTGGGCCATTGGTTGGATCAGCATTTCAATCATCAACATGGGTGAGACGAAAGAGGGTTCCCATCAGTGTCACTCCTATCACTACTACTTATACTGTCAGGTGGAAATTGTTCAGCATAAACCCACGCCATTTCTCTTCCGTGGAACTGAAAGTGCAGGCAGCATCATCGGCCACCACTGAAGTTGTCCTTACATCTGCTCAACAGTGCACTGCTTATTGCTGTTCACTAAAACAGCTTTCAAGGGGGAGGATTGGTGTTTGCAAGTTTTCTCGCAAAGAGGAGACGACACTTCTGAGCCCTCACTTGGTGGTATTAGCTTTGGATGACATTTATCGCTCATGGCAACTCATCATTTGTTATTCAGGAATCCTGACGTAATCGCAATTAATTCGGTCGATTTGTTTGTGGTATTTGCTGCACTGCAGTTGGCATCATTATTGAATGAATATTCATGAAACTGCCTTTTTATACAGGATTCCTGATGATTTGGGCTTTCTAGCATTGCATCCAATATGTTGATGGAGATAGAACATGGGGGACGTAGTAAAACGGGATCATCTCCTTTACAACTTTTTGTGCAAACTTTTCGCCATGATCTCAATAAATCACGTTAAAAGTGATGTTGATGAAGATCGACAACATTAAAACTTGAACTTACAGAACCTGGAAGAATTGAACTTTCCAAAACCTCAAAAACCTCAAATTGGCCATTTCTGACCACAGGCCACCTTTTTATGTTTTACCAAAAAAAAAAAAAAAAATAAAGTCAGCTGTGACTTCCGACTGATTTTGTAGTGGCAGATCAAATTTATTCATCTTCATTGTAAATTGTCATGGTATTATGTTCGCAAGAATACCACCTCTTTTTTTTTTCAACCTAACTGTGCTGAGGGTGGGGTGATGTGTGTATGTGTGTGTGTTTTCACTCGCATGTGTGCAGCTGATGATGGCCAGGCGGGCATTGGGTTTGTCTTCGGGGCATGTAGAGAGGTGAAGGGTGTTTGGTTTGGGCCTCGTCTCAAAGTAAACACACCGCCAGTCTGTGAAGTGCAGTACTGACAGGCCCAAAGTTTGTTCCTCGATCCATATCATATATCTCAAGATGTCCTTCAAGTCAACTTTGTAAGGCGTTGCATGTTCCTAACTGTAACAGGGTCAGAAATGCTCCATTTAGCTCTGAAGTGCCTGAATACAAGAAATCACGGTGAGCAGTCAGTCATCTGGCAAAGGCGGTTGGAAGAGCAAGGTGAAAGATGAATTGTGTCATGCATCCCTTTTCGCCCTTATAAGGTTGAGAGAGATTGGGGAAGGTAGTGAAACGGAGATAGAAGCAACATGCGGAAGACAATTTGTGAGCTAAGGAAAATGTTTGGGCAAGAGTTGATCTGTCGAGGTGGCTGTGACTGTTTTTTTGAAGGTCGTCGTTTGAAGCTTTTAACACTCTCATGGGATAAGAGCATTCATCATGTCTGGAGTGTGGTGACTTGGGAGCTAAGGCACTGCACTGCTGCTTCAGCCCCTGTAACGAGCAGCGTCGTTTCCCAATGGGTCCTGGCAGCACGGGAAGCCTGCATACTGTTTTTCTTTTACTGCTGCAGCTATTCATTGCTGCACCGCATATCTCTAGCCCATAAAAGTCCTGGCCTCAGCCTCTCTACCAGCCACACTCAATTAAGGATTGAGACATCTCGTTCTTCACCAGTTTTTTTTCTTCTACTACCGTGGATTTATTTTGCATCACTTCTTTGCTTCATCCTCCTTTTTTCTCCTTTTAATCTCCCAAGTCTGTATCAACCATTGTGCTCATAACAGAAGAACAACAACAACAGCTCTTACAATCTCGCATGACAATTGTACGTTATCTATGATGCTGCTCTCATCGCCTGTGCAGAAGTGATGGGCACAAAGAATGCATGCTGCTTGTAAGCAACACTGCACACATTTCACAAGTCGAAAAAGGCAAATCCTTCCCTTTTCTCCCTAAGCTTCATTTTCGTGATGTGCGAGAGTTTATCTGGGCCATCTGCAGCGTTTCGGAATATCGGTGAGAGTGACACAATTATTTCTTACTTTGTTTTGAAAATGCACATTGATCTAGCTCTTTTGAATGTTTATCCGTGGTCCTGAACAGTGCAAGCCTATCTATCATTCTTTATGGGTACGTGTTTCTAATGCACCATGGTGTTTATTAATATGTATTGTAATGTTGTCGAGCTCGGCATATGTTCCTCCTTATGTGATGTATGCCCTACATGTTCATACTGTATCACGCGAAAGGAGTAACCCACAGTGTGCTGAAGACTTCACTTGACTCGATTTGTCTTGACTAGCTTATATAGCCCACTGCAGGCCCAAGGACTCCCTCAACATGAGCCATTTTATCTGACATTCAGTGCTTTTGGAAGCCATTGTTTTCCAGTAAATCAATTTGATCTTTGGTCTACCTCTGCTTCTTGCAGGACCTTCTCGAGGTTGTAATTTTGTAACTCATGTCCACCAGTTGTGTAAAATAGAACTCAGCATGACCATTGTTAGCTCTGCCACCAAAGGTGGACAGAGTTTATGTTTTAATTTCGGTCTGTCTGTCTGTCTTTCTCAGCACAATATCCCCCCCCCCAAAAAAAAATTATGGACAGATTCAGACAAAACACTGAACAGGTTGGGAGTGTGACGAGGACGAATTTGGTGAAGATCAGGATCCAGATATGATAATTTTAAAAGTGATACTTCATCCTTGAGAGATAGTTACATAAACAATATCTTCTTCTTCTTTCGGCTGCTCCCATTAGGGGTCGCCACAGCGGATCAACCGTCTCCATTTCGCTCTATCCTCCTCATCTTCTGTTGACACTCCAACCACCCGCATGTCCACCCTCACCGCATCCATGAACCTCTTCTTTGGCCTTCCTCTTCTCCTCCTGCCTGGCAGCTCCATCTTCAGCATCCTTCTCCCGATATACTCCGTTTCCCTCCTGTGCACATGTCCAAACCATCTCAATCTCGCCTCTCTCACTTTGTCTCCAAACCGTCCTACCTGCACAGTCCCTCTAATCTACTCATTCCTTATCCTGTCCATCCTTGTCACTCCCAACGAGAATCGCAGCATCTTTAACTCTGCCACCTCCAGCTCCGCTTCCTGTCTTTTTGTTAGCGCCACCACCTCCAAACCATACAACAACATAGCTGGTCTCACTACTGTCTTGTATACTTTCCCCTTCACTCTTGCAGCTTCCCTTCTGTCACAAATCACTCCTGCAACTCTTCTCCACCCACTCCATCCTGCCTGCACTCTCTTTTTCACTTCTCTCCCACACTCTCCATTACTTTGGACAGTTGATCCCAAGTATTTAAACCCATCCACCTTCCCCACCTCAACTCTTTGCAACCACACCATACCACCACCCTCCCTCTCATTTACGCACATGTACTCCGTCTTACTCCTACTGACTATAATTCCCCTTCTCTCCAGTGCGTACCTCCACCTCTCAAGGCTCACCTCAGCCTGCTCCCTACTCTCCCTACAGATCATGATGTCATCCGCGAACATCGTAGTCCATGGAGACTCCAGTCTGATCTCGTCCGTCAACCTGTCCATCACCATTGCAAACAGGAAAGGGCTCAGAGTCGATCCTTGGTGCAATCCCACTTTTACCTTAAACCGGTCCGTCATTCCTACCGCACACCTCACCGCTGTCACACTGTCCTCGTGCATATCCTGCACAATCCTCACATACTTCTCCACCACTCCCGACTTCCTCATGCAATACCACAACTCCTCTCTTGGCACCCTATCATAAGCTTTCTCTAAATCCACAAACACACAATGTAACTCCTTCTTGCCTTCCCTATACTTCTCCATCAACATTCTCAAAGCAAACATCGCATTAGTGGTGCTCTTTCCTGGCATAAACCCATATTGCTGCTCACAAATCGTCACCTCTCTTCTCAAGCTGGCTTCCACTACTCTTTCCCACAACTTCATGGTGTGGCTTAACAACTTTATCCCTCTGTAATTTCCACAGCTCTGAACATCACCCTTGTTCTTGAAAATCGGAACCAGTACACTTAATTTCCACTCCTCCGGCATCCTCTCACTTTACAAGATTTTATTAAACAATCTGGTTAACAATCCCACTGCCATCTCTCCGAAGCACTTCCATGCCTCCACTAGTATGTCATCTGGGCCAACCGCCTTTCCACTTTTCATCCTCTTCATAGCAGTCCTCACTTCATCCTTACTGATCCACCCCACTTCCTGATTCACTATCTCCACCTCTTCCAACCTTCTCTCTCTCTCATTTTCTTCATTCATCAGCTCCTCAAAGTACTCCATCCACCTTCTCAACACACTCTCCTCGCTCGTCAGCACATTCCCATTTGCGTCCTTTATCACCCGAATCTGCAGCACATCCTTCCCAGCTCGGTCTCTCTGTCTTGCCAATCGGTACAAATCCTTTTCCTCTTTTTTTGTATCCAACTTCTCATACAGCTCGTCATATGCCTTTTTCTTAGCCTCTGCCACCTCTCTTTTTGCCTTTCGACGCCACTCCTTGTACTCCTGCCTACTTTCTTAATCCCTCTGACTATCCCACTTCTTTTTCGCCAACCCCTTCTTCCTTATACTTTCCTGTACTTCCTCGTTCCACCACCAAGTCTCCTTATCTTCCTTCCTCTGTCCAGATGTCACACCAAGTTCCTTTCCTAGCTATCTCCCTCACCACTTCTGCTGTAGTTGCCCAATCATCCCACCCATCTTTACCACCATCCAACACCTGTCTCGCCTCCTCCCTAAATTCCACTCAACAGTCTTCCTCCTTCAGCTTCCACCATCTGGTCCTTGGTTCAGCCCTCAGTCTCTTCCTCAACCTCACCTCCAAAGTCATCCTACAGACCACCAATCGATTCTGTCGAGCTGCACTCTCCCCTGCCGCCAGCTTACAGTCTCTAATCTCTTTCAGGTTGCATCTCCTGCTTAAGATGTAATCCACCTGTGTGCACTTTCCTCCACTCTTGTACGTCACCCTGTGTTCCTCCTTCTTCTTGAAATACGTATTTACCACTGCCATTTCCATTCTTTTTGCAAACTCTACCACCATTTGCCCTTCCACATTTCTCTTGTTGAGACCGTACCTACCCATCACCTCCTCATCCTCTTTATTCCCTTCCCCAACATGCCCATTGAAATCTGCTCCAATCACCACTCTTTCGTCCTTGGATACACTCTCCACCACTTCATCTAACTCACTCCAGAAATCTTCTTTCTCCTCCATCTCACACCCCATATGCGGTGCATATGCACTGATGACATTCATCATCACCCCTTCAATTTCCAACTTCACACTCATCACTCGGTTACATAAACGATATAGCAGCGTGATATTTCAGAATGTTGTGAATGGATTTGGACGAAACCTGGTGGACAGGTTGGGTTTGTGACAGGGACAAATTGACAAGATTTTGGTAAGGATTCGGATCCAGATCCAGATCGGACACTGGAATTTTTAAAGTGGTTCTTTCCAATTGAGAGAAAACTTGGTGGATGAGTTGGGTAGGTGACAAGAACAAGCCAATTTGGTTTTGGTTAAGGTCCGGATGCAGATCCGGATTTACAGTGAGATGCAAAACGTAAACTCTTCAGCCTGTTGGAGGTATCTGCTCCACCAAGTGCTGATCTCCTTTTTTTTTAATGCTGTAGTTTGCATGTTGCGGTGACTCCAAGAGCTGTAACAGTGGTATCGTCACTTTGTCAAAACCAGAAAGATCACCCATCCGAAAAATGTCAAGGAGTAGGAACCAGGCAAAGATTTTACTCTTCAAACCTGCAATGGACAAGCATGGCAAGTGTGCCAAAACCCATCAACATTATATAACAACCTCAGCATGCTTATCCATCCCTACGGCCATTTCCCACTGCTTATCACTGTTGTTGTTCTACATTAATATTTGGCATGTGGTGCCAAGGGTAATTCATAAGCTGGCAACTGAAAAAAATAATCATGTAAATCATTTTTTATTTATTTAATAGAAACACCTGCTCTCTGAAGGAGCAGCCGGGAGAGTTGGGTGGGTGTGGCGGGGGTGGGGGGTGGGGGGTTGGGTTATCATCCTTATTCAAATATGTCATTCGAAATACCTCTTGCTGCATAATTCAAAACACTGCACTTGAAAAGGTGGTGATAGGAATACGGTACAGCAGACCCTCCCATTCTCGGGGGCTACGTTCTTGAAAAACCCCATGTTGGGCAAAACCGCGATGCACAAAGTTAAGACATTATTGGAAAAATAGCGTTCAGGGAACCAACTCTTAAACTTATTGACTTTTTGCCTAAACTAGTCATAAAAATGAAAAATACTTAACATTGTACTTGATGATAATGATAATGATGGACGTTGGAGGAGGTTATTGAGATGATGTCCGCATCCTTAGATCATCAGTCAGGGTCATCAGATTTTGTGAAGAAGGTGATCTTTGTCTGCTTTGCCTTGTTCTGCATGTCCTTATAGACCTCCGTATGAGGTACCATGACAGTGTCCATCTCATGCTTGAATTTCCAACACCTCTCAATGAAGACGAGTAAAAACCTTTCAAGAGATGTGCCTCATTCTGCTTTATCCCCCTCATCGCTTCAAAACAAACAAACAAATATTTTCGCTCAAAAAAAATCACGAACTCTTATTTCCTTCCTTGATTCATTCTTTATTTCTTCCTTTCTCATTGCCATCCAATTGGACCAACATTCTCATCATTGAATTAATTTGCTTCTAACTTTAAAACCTTTTAATGACATTTTTTAATAATGTTTCATTTTCCTTATTTCATGAAAACCCCACATGTTCTTCTTCTTTATAAAACCCCACATGTTCTTCTTATTCATAAAACCCCTCATGTTCTTCTTTATAAAACCCCACATGTTCTTCTTCTTTATAAAACCCCACATGTTCTTCTTTATAAAACCCCACATGTTCTTCTTATTCATAAAACCCCTCATGTTCTTCTTTATAAAACCCCACATGTTCTTCTTCTTTATAAAACCCCACATGTTCTTCTTTATAAAACCCCACATGTTCTTCTTATTCATAAAACCCCTCATGTTCTTCTTTATAAAACCCCACATGTTCTTCTTATTCATAAAACCCCTCATGTTCTTCTTTATAAAACCCCACATGTTCTTCTTCTTTATAAAACCCCACATGTTCTTCTTTATAAAACCCCACATGTTCTTCTTTATAAAACCCCACATGTTCTTCTTTATAAAACCCCACATGTTCTTCTTTATAAAACCCCACATGTTCTTCTTCTTTATAAAACCCCACATGTTCTTCTTTATAAAACCCCACATGTTCTTCTTATTCATAAAACCCCTCATGTTCTTCTTTATAAAACCCCACATGTTCTTCTTTATAAAACCCCACATGTTCTTCTTCTTTATAAAACCCCTCATGTTCTTCTTCATAAAACCCCACATGTTCTTCTTTATAAAACCCCACATGTTCTTCTTTATAAAACCCCACATGTTCTTCTTATTCATAAAACCCCTCATGTTCTTCTTTATAAAACCCCACATGTTCTTCTTTATAAAACCCCACATGTTCTTCTTTATAAAACCCCTCATGTTCTTCTTTATAAAACCCCTCATGTTCTTCTTTATAAAACCCCACATGTTCTTCTTTATAAAACCCCACATGTTCTTCTTTATAAAACCCCACATGTTCTTCTTTATAAAACCCCACATGTTCTTCTTCTTTATAAAACCCCACATGTTCTTCTTTATAAAACCCCACATGTTCTTCTTTATAAAACCCCACATGTTCTTCTTTATAAAACCCCTCATGTTCTTCTTTATAAAACCCCTCATGTTCTTCTTTATAAAACCCCACATGTTCTTCTTTATAAAACCCCACATGTTCTTCTTCTTTATAAAACCCCACATGTTCTTCTTTATAAAACCCCACATGTTCTTCTTTATAAAACCCCACATGTTCTTCTTTATAAAACCCCACATGTTCTTCTTTATAAAACCCCTCATGTTCTTCTTTATAAAACCCCTCATGTTCTTCTTTATAAAACCCCTCATGTTCTTCTTTATAAAACCCCTCATGTTCTTCTTTATAAAACCCCACATGTTCTTCTTTATAAAACCCCTCATGTTCTTCTTTATAAAACCCCTCATGTTCTTCTTTATAAAACCCCTCATGTTCTTCTTTATAAAACCCCTCATGTTCTTCTTTATAAAACCCCTCATGTTCTTCTTTATAAAACCCCTCATGTTCTTCTTTATAAAACCCACATGTTCTTCTTTATAAAACCCCACATGTTCTTCTTTATAAAACCCCACATGTTCTTCTTTATAAACCCCTCATGTTCTTCTTTATAAAACCCCTCATGTTCTTCTTTATAAAACCCCACATGTTCTTCTTTATAAAACCCCTCATGTTCTTCTTTATAAAACCCCACATGTTCTTCTTTATAAAACCCCACATGTTCTTCTTTATAAAACCCCTCATGTTCTTCTTTATAAAACCCCTCATGTTCTTCTTTATAAAACCCCTCATGTTCTTCTTTATAAAACCCCACATGTTCTTCTTTATAAAACCCCTCATGTTCTTCTTTATAAAACCCCACATGTTCTTCTTTATAAAACCCCACATGTTCTTCTTTATAAAACCCCACATGTTCTTCTTCTTTATAAAACCCCACATGTTCTTCTTCTTTATAAAACCCCTCATGTTCTTCTTTATAAAACCCCTCATGTTCTTCTTTATAAAACCCCACATGTTCTTCTTTATAAAACCCCACATGTTCTTCTTCTTTATAAAACCCCACATGTTCTTCTTCTTTATAAAACCCCACATGTTCTTCTTTATAAAACCCCACATGTTCTTCTTTATAAAACCCCTCATGTTCTTCTTCTTTATAAAACCCCACATGTTCTTCTTCTTTATAAAACCCCACATGTTCTTCTTTATAAAACCCCTCATGTTCTTCTTTATAAAACCCCACATGTTCTTCTTTATAAAACCCCTCATGTTCTTCTTTATAAAACACCTCATGTTCTTCTTTATAAAACCCCACATGTTCTTCTTTATAAAACCCCACATGTTCTTCTTTATAAAACCCCACATGTTCTTCTTATTAATCACACCCCACATGTTCTTCTTTATAAAACCCCTCATGTTCTTCTTTATAAAACCCCACATGTTCTTCTTCTTTATAAAACCCCACATGTTCTTCTTTATAAAACCCCTCATGTTCTTCTTTATAAAACCCCTCATGTTCTTCTTCATAAAACCCCACATGTTCTTCTTTATAAAACCCCTCATGTTCTTCTTTATAAAACCCCACAAGTTCTTCTTTATAAAACCCCACATGTTCTTCTTATTCATCACACCCCTCATGTTCTTCTTCATAAAACCCCACATGTTCTTCTTCTTTATAAAACCCCACATGTTCTTCTTATTCATCACACCCCTCATGTTCTTCTTATTCATCACACCCCACATGTTCTTCTTTATAAAACCCCACATGTTCTTCTTTATAAAACCCCTCATGTTCTTCTTTATAAAACCCCTCATGTTCTTCTTTATAAAACCCCTCATGTTCTTCTTCATAAAACCCCACATGTTCTTCTTTATAAAACCCCTCATGTTCTTCTTTATAAAACCCCACATGTTCTTCTTTATAAAACCCCTCATGTTCTTCTTTATAAAACCCCACATGTTCTTCTTTATAAAACCCCTCATGTTCTTCTTTATAAAACCCCACATGTTCTTCTTTATAAAACCCCACATGTTCTTCTTTATAAAACCCCACATGTTCTTCTTTATAAAACCCCACATGTTCTTCTTTATAAAACCCCACATGTTCTTCTTATTCATCACACCCCTCATGTTCTTCTTCATAAAACCCCTCATGTTCTTCTTTATAAAACCCCACATGTTCTTCTTATTCATCACACGCCTCATGTTCTTCTTATTCATCACACCCCTCGTGTTCTTCTTATTCATCACACCCCTCATGTTCTTCTTTATAAAACCCCTCATGTTCTTCTTCATAAAACCCCACATGTTCTTCTTTATAAAACCCCTCATGTTCTTCTTTATAAAACCCCACATGTTCTTCTTTATAAAACCCCACATTTTCTTCTTTATAAAACCCCACATGTTCTTCTTATTCATCACACCCCTCATGTTCTTATTCATCACACCCCTCATGTTCTTCTTTATAAAACCCCACATGTTCTTCTTATTCATCACACCCCTCATGTTCTTATTCATCACACCCCTCATGTTCTTATTCATCACACCCCTCATGTTCTTATTCATCACACCCCTCATGTTCTTCTTTATAAAACCCCTCATGTTCTTCTTATTCATCACACCCCTCATGTTCTTCTTTATAAAACCCCTCATGTTCTTCTTCATAAAACCCCACATGTTCTTCTTATTCATCACACCCCTCATGTTCTTCTTATTCATCACACCCCTCATGTTCTTCTTTATAAAACCCCTCATGTTCTTCTTCATAAAACCCCACATGTTCTTCTTATTCATCACACCCCTCATGTTCTTCTTATTCATCACACCCCTCGTGTTCTTCTTATTCATCACACCCCTCATGTTCTTCTTTATAAAACCCCTCATGTTCTTCTTCATAAAACCCCACATGTTCTTCTTTATAAAACCCCTCATGTTCTTCTTTATAAAACCCCACATGTTCTTCTTTATAAAACCCCACATGTTCTTCTTATTCATCACACCCCTCATGTTCTTCTTCATAAAACCCCACATGTTCTTCTTCTTTATAAAACCCCACATGTTCTTCTTATTCATCACACCCCTCATGTTCTTCTTCATAAAACCCCTCATGTTCTTCTTCATAAAACCCCTCATGTTCTTCTTTATAAAACCCCTCATGTTCTTCTTTATAAAACCCCACATGTTCTTCTTTATAAAACCCCTCATGTTCTTCTTCATAAAACCCCTCATGTTCTTCTTCATAAAACCCCACATGTTCTTCTTCATAAAACCCCTCATGTTCTTCTTCATAAAACCCCACATGTTCTTCTTCTTTATAAAACCCCACATGTTCTTCTTATTCATCACACCCCTCATGTTCTTCTTCATAAAACCCCACATGTTCTTCTTTATAAAACCCCACATGTTCTTCTTATTCATCACACCCCTCATGTTCTTCTTCATAAAACCCCACATGTTCTTCTTTATAAAACCCCACATGTTCTTCTTTATAAAACCCCACATGTTCTTCTTTATAAAACCCCTCATGTTCTTCTTTATAAAACCCCTCATGTTCTTCTTTATAAAACCCCTCATGTTCTTCTTCATAAAACCCCACATGTTCTTCTTTATAAAACCCCTCATGTTCTTCTTTATAAAACCCCTCATGTTCTTCTTTATAAAACCCCACATGTTCTTCTTTATAAAACCCCACATGTTCTTCTTTATAAAACCCCACATGTTCTTCTTTATAAAACCCCTCATGTTCTTCTT
>NC_140978.1:9815316-9855316 GCF_056783735.1 Eptatretus burgeri
TCTTTTCTCCCCACAGACTCCCATCCTTTTTTTATGTTTCACTATGTGACTAATTAGTTTACCAAATGATTGATGATACAATCGTTGAGTTTGTGGCAAAGCTTCATCCTGGGAGACCAGTGGGACCTTAACTCGATCATTCTGTCCACATTACAAAGACTTAGCCAATAAGCATGTCTGTCTTCGTGTGGTGTTCTGTTCTTGTGACTTATTACTTCGTCAGGTTAGTCTCTTTCTGTTCCAGCAAATAGCTTAAGTGCCTGTTTTTGTGCAGTTTGAAAGAAAAATGATTGCTCTTCAGCAAGGTGCATTTGAAATGTACAATATTGGAAATAATTACGGAGCCGGAGGAAAAACTCGGTTTGGAATGCAAAGAACACGAGAGAGAATCGCATCTCAAGTGTAGCAATGAAATTCTCCATATTATACAGTTACATATTAATGTAGTACACTGGGATTGGTTGTCATACAGGCAAACAGAAAATGCCACACCTGAGGAAAGACGATAAAAGTAGAGGCAGTGATGTCATTGTCGTGTGGTGGATATCATGGCTCCTGGGAAGGAAATATGTGACAAGCTTATCGAATCAAGTCTTATTTGGGGAAGGCTACTCCATGTGGCAGATTACAGCCTGGCTTCATGTTTCAGGAGGAGCTCTGCACAAGACTTCGGAATATATGTGAAACTGGTACAGTTGTTGACAATCGCAGCAGCCGAGGAAGAAAGCCCAAAATCTCCAAAAGTGATCACCATCTCAGGCTACATTCTCTACAGTTTTTTTTCTTTTTCCAGAATTATTTCCAATACTTGTACGAGGGTGAGTCAAAAAGTATCTGCAGTATATTTTTATTTCAATAATATAACTACAATTGAGCATGTGCAACAGCATCATTTTTCCACATGGTCCACCTACTTTTCAACACACTTAGTCCATCAGTTCACAATCTTCTGTATGCCCGCAGAAAGAAATGATTTTAGCTGAGTGACGAGTCACACACGCACCACTTCTTTTACTTGTTGGTCACTGGCAAAGTGTTTCGTCTTTGAGTGGACCAAACAGGTGAAAGTCCGAAGGGGCCAGGTCAGTACTGTACGGAGGATGCTCCAACACGTCAAAGTTCAATTGCCGGAGGGTTTCCACAGTATGGGCGGCAGTGTGTGGACGACCATTGTCATGCAACAATTCAACACCTTTTTACAGTAACCCTCGGCGTTTCCATCGAATAGCTGGTGTCAACTGGTCCCGGATTATTTCACAATAACGGACACTGATTAGATTACCGTTGTTGTCCCCCCCCCCCCCCCCCGGATGGTGTTCCAAAATTGGGCCTTGTGAGTCCCAGAAAAGTGTGAACATCACTTTTTGGCTGATGGTTGACTTTTGAACTTATTTTTTACTGCTGATGTCAGATGTTTCCACTCCATACTCTGGTGTTTGCTCTCTGTCTCGTAATGGTGGATCCACGTCTCGTCTCCAGTGACGATATGTCTCAGAAAAGCGTGGAAGGTGCCCTCAGATTTTCCTGCACGTGAAAAAATGTCTTTTGTACTGTACGTACTATTCGCATGCGAGAAGGGCCGTACTTTATTAACCTTCGCCATCGAAGATCGGAGGTTACTGGTTTCACCCCTTTCTGTTTGTTTGTTTGTTTGTTTGTTTGTTTGTTTGTGAACAGTATTACGGAAAAACTCCTCGACGGATTTCGACGAAACTTGGTGGGGGGATTAGGTATGGTCCAAGGATCATGCCATTAGATTTTGGACTTTGTCCAAAATCCAATATGGCCGCTATGGCGGCCATTTTGAAAAAATATTTGAATTTTTTTTCCATTTCTACATGTTTTAAGTGATTTCCACACCCCCCCTCCCCCCAAAAAAAATTGTTAGAGAAAAAAAAATTTGCAACTTTTTTTTTCAACAAAATTTCGATTTTTTTTTTGCATTTCTAAATGTTATAAGCGATTTCCAACAAAAACATGCCAAAATTATAATTGCGGCTGATTTTGGAACTTCAGGTGGATATACCTACGTAAAATCAATTTCTGTCTCAAGGAATCTAGTTATGACGAATGAATTGAATATGTACAAGTTAAAAGTAAAAGGGAAAGTTGTAAACTATAACTCTGTGAGTACTGTTGACGTCAAATTGAATGAATAGGATATCAGGTTTACTTGAGTGACCGAGCAGTATTGGCGGCGGAGGTTTTGCACTCTACCGAGTGCTCCCCCTCTAGTTGTGTATGGAAAGAGCATTGTATTTTATTACGAATACAACAAGCATTGTGCTTTGTGCCACGGATGTGTGGAATGCAAGAAGGAAGAATAAGGAAGCAAAAGGGAGGAAGAATGCAGGAAATGCAATTCAATGCCAGTCCAGAGGATCAGTTGTTTACTGTGAGCGACAGGTGATTGGTGGTAAATCCTCAAGAATGAGTCAATTTGAGTGGTGAGGAAGACAAACTTGCTGAAGGACGAGAATAAACCTGTGGGGTTGAAACAGACAAACTGGATGAAAGAAGGGTGATTGAATTGAGGTTTGGTGAAGGGGATTTTTGGTGGATTGAGAATGGCACAGGGGGGATTGTTGGAATGAACCGACGGGGTATTGAAACAAAGATTGAATGTAGCAGAGAGGGGGGCGGGAGGAAGACATCTCACTGGAGATACACAAGCTCACCCTCAATGCATGTCCCCCCCTCCAACTCTTAGACAAGGGGCAAAGGTTTACCTACACATAAACTCATGAAATAACTCATCCTCTGGTTTCCTTTGTGTCTATTTGTGCTCTACCCCAGGGTACATTTCCAAACCCATCACAATAGATATATATTCAGTATATATATATATATATATATATATATATATATATATATATATATATATATATATATATATATATATATATATATATATATATATATATATATATATATACATACTTTAAAATATACGAGTTCCCTTCCAAGAAGCTTCAACACAGGAATAGGCCGTTAGGCACATCAAGCCTATGCAATGGTTACCAACTTATGGTTGTTTGTTGATACTCTATAATTTTTATTTGCCGAGCGTTAAGCAAGAAAACAGCACGTACCAGTTTAAAGTCTTTGTTATGGCTCGGGTTGGAACCACTGACTTCCCAGACTCAGAGCCTTTACGTTACCGAGGCTGAATAAATGCCTCATGGTGAAGTTTCTACATCAATCACAGGGAGGACCAGGACAATGGACGTCAGTGTACTTTTCTCACAATGTCAAGAACATTAACAAACTATGGACAAAACATGTCGTATTTGGGTTTCAATGTGGTTTCCCAGCATCATGAGCCAGGCACTTATTTTAGGACGAATAGCACATATTTTAGGATTTTCAAATGATTGCAGGGCCCATTGTAGGATTGTCCCAGACATATCTTTATACCTCTGCATAATAAATAATACATGTCTGGGATATAGGCGTGGTTCCACAAATGTTTTTTAATTTGGGGATGAAAACAACTTTCTTTCCTCGACATGTCATTTTGCACAAACATCCATTTCCAAACACTATAGAGATAAGTGAGTGTCAAAGTTTGACAGCTGAATGATCCTGCAAGTGAGGACTTTGGAAATGTTCATTAGTGACATCACTCGGAGAACTGCCAGATGGTGAATTTTCGTCTGCTGTTCTCTTTGCTATTTTTTTTGAAGGCATTTACTTTTTGGTTGTACATGGGTAAAACAAGTTTCATGTGTATGTGTGTACATCCAGTTGTGCAGTGACAGCATTTTTTTTGTCTTGAAAATGTTTGCATTGGGAGCACTGAATACATATATGTAAAAATATTATTAGGTTTTGATTTAAATTGTTGCAATGCTCTCCATTTATTGTAATCCACATTTTGATATTTGCAGGGAAAAGGTGACCTTGTTGTTAGGGGGGGGGGAAGTGTTCATAAGAATAGGTTTGGTTTGTTGAAGGAGAGCAATGGAGAAGTCGACAAGTGCAGCGGATTTTTTTATTTATTAGCACTTTAGTATATGCACACCCTTGTGCTTATGAGATTGAGGTGAAAGGCTTCCATTTGAGACTAATAATAGTTTCCCTTTTTAGCCAAATATGGCCATGCACGAGCATATTGAAGTTTGAAATTGTTTATAATGTAGGAATAACTATAGACACAGAAATTCAACCCTGAGATAGTTGGTTTGATGTGATACTTGACACATGGTTACACAAGCAGTGAAGAGGCAGGACTCGGTGTCAAGGAATATCCAAGAAGACCAGAGCACTTGCTAGTCGGAGTTTAGGCAGAAATTTGGAATATGACCAGGATACCAGCGATACATCGCTGACTGAATCTTACCATTGGATATTTATGGTCGATAAAATATTACAAGCAGTTGGATCCTCAGCTTGACGTTCTCCCTATGGATGGCACACGCAATACAACGCCTTGTCTGCGGAGCACCAATCCGACAGTTTAGAGTCGGGCTGAGAATGAAATGCACCTAAAACAGCTCAAAGGTCAGTGCACTACCTCCGCACTATCCTCTCAGACAATTTCAAAAACAACCCTTACTCTTTGTTGTCACCATCATCACCACCACCACCTTTTGGCAAGTCCCGTTCGTCAGGTTCAGTGGCTCATTGAGTGTGTGTAATTGAGACAACTTTTTGCAAACCAGTTGACTCGGCCCGAAGTTTGTGGAAAGATTGCATGAATTTGGAATTTGGCCATGGTACCGGAGCACAAATGTCTCCTCTTTTTGAAAGAGACTGTGGGATTTTTTTTGCATCTGTCAAGGAATGCGAGCAGGCAGAATCTTCAATATATAATCAGCGGAACTTCAAAATGTGTATGTGTGTTTTGTTGCAACCATTGGTTGGACAGCTGGCCTGACTCCACCTCTGAAAAAATAAATCATGCATCTGCCATTTTGCTGCTCCATTAGGCCCAAGACATATTCAGGAGTGTTATATTCATAATCACCATGGCTTCCCTATAAGTTTTCTCTTCAGTGTGAAAAAGACCAAAAGCGACTATTAAAAGCATCATCAAATGTCGACGGGTTTCGGCCCATCAGCATCACAGGCGTTCTGAGGCACACAGTTTGTGTAGGCCCCAGGCTTCAAGCCTTCTGGCCTATAGGATCATTCCTTCATAGCAGAGTGGAATTGGAATCTCTCCAAGTTGGAAAACACGATGTATTACATATGGACATAAAAAATAGTCATTTTTAGGCTTCATTACATAACCCGAGTTGCTTTTTTCGAGGTATCGAGCAATAAAGCCAGTGTTCTGTGCCGATACACTACCCACGTTTTTATGCCTCCACTGACTAAATCACTGGAGGCATGATGTTTTCGGGTTGTCCGCATTTCCATGATAAATTTTCATGACTGTGATAACTTAAGCGCGGCTGAAGGGATTTAAGTTAAACTGGTTACAAGTCTCATAATGATGCAAAGATGAACTGATTAGATTATGGGGTCAAGAGGTCAAAGGTGAAATGTCAGAGGTCCCGTTAGGTAAAAATTCTGTTACCACGCTTACTTGTGAACCAGTGAAGGTATTTTGACCAAACTTGGTACAAGTATAAACTTAGTTGTGTGGATTTTCAGGCAAGACAAAAGATTATTCTCGGCAAATGCAAACTGGGCGCATTGTTCAAGCTTCAATGTTTTGAAACACTTCGCTCTTCCTTGAGCCTTGATCTTGTATCAAAAAGAAGGCAGCGATGCAAACACATTTCTATTGGCAAAGAAATGAGGATAATCTTGCAAGCAGTTTCCAAGAAGAAGTGCAAAGAGTAAATGCTACCCTGGAAATGAGGACAGTGCAGCCTGAACAATTCCAACGACGATTGAAATTTACAAAGCAAAATATCAAAAAAATATACTTGAACAATTGAAAGAATGATGGAAGAGGAGGGAAATTAAAGGTAAAGGCCCTGTCACACCTTGAAGATTTAGCCAGCGTATACCGACGTATGAAACGCTGGCACACGTCAAATACGTTATTGGTAAGTTTTGTATACGTTAAGAGCACGCTGGCATACGTCGTAGTACACTGGCATACGTCGTAGTATGCCAAGCTCGTGGACAAATTTTAACATGCTTGAAATTTTTCAACGTATGCCAGCGTATGACTCACACGTTCCGCATACGCTGGCCATAAGTTGTAGGCACGTTACGCGATAGTTGACACATGTCAAACACGTTACTTGTAAGTTACTCATAAGTCGAAACACGTCGAGGTAATGTTTAGCGTCAGTGTTCCAGACTCCCTGGTTTTTTTTTTTTTCGGTATGACGGTGATGTTAACACTTTTATTTCTAGTGTGGTTATAATATAATATAATTAATAGGCTGCCGATCAACGATTTAAATCATAACCGCACTAGAAATCGAAGTGTCAACATCACCGTCATGCCGAAGAAGAATAAAAACCAGGCAGTCTGGAACACTGACGCTAAACATTACCTCGACGTGTTTCGACTTATGAGTAACTTACAAGTAACGTGTGTCGACGTGTGTCAACGATCACGCAACATGCCTACAACTTATGGCCAGCGTATGCGGAACGTGTGTCATACGCTGGCATACGTCGAAAAATTTTCAACATGCTGAAAATTTGTCGACGTACTCGGCGTACTACGACGTATGTCAGCGTGCTTCAGCGTGCTCTTTACGTATATAAAACTTACCCATAACGTATTCGACGTGTGCCAGCGTATTCGGCAAATTTTTCATACGTCGGCATACGCTGGCTAAAACGTTGTGTGACAGCAGCTTGACACTTCGATGTCTCGTGCATTTATGATTTGAATCGTCGAGCCGCAGCCTTTTAATAGGCTACGCCATGTGATCGTCGGCAATACGCTGCCGCGCTATGCATAAGGCCTAAGTCACATTTGCTCTACGGCGAGGATACGGCGGCCGTACGCCTTCTGAATTGACAGAAACGTCCGGCGGCCGCAGAGTTTCTGCGGTGGCCCTACGCCATTTGGCTATATTTTACAGGTCCTAAGGTCGCCGTGGAATTATAACGCGGAGTTATAACTTTTTTCATTTCTACGTTCGCCGTAGCAATTGGACAAGCCGAAACAAAAAAACTGGTTAAAAAAAAAAAAAAATAACCCACTCGTTACCGTCCGTCTGGGCACACGTTCGCCTTAGGGCCCCCTGCGGTCGCCTTGTGGGCACCTTGCGTCTGCCTTAAATTCTATGGCCACCGCGGGAACGCCCTAAGGTCACCGTGCGACATCAAATCAAAGACCATACGGCACCCCCACGTTTTCGGTCTCCACAATTTATAAATATGCCATGCAGCTACCCGAAAAATAAAAACATATGTGACTGCTACATTGTGTGACCGTGGAAATACTGCGGCTGCCGTATAATTGCTAGTGGCCGTAGATTTTGGAGACCCCACGGCCGCCGTGGCAAATGTGACTTCGGCCTAAATACGCCGTGCGGCTCCCCGAAAAATAAAAACATATGTGACTGCTACATTGTGTGACC
The DNA here is from genome assembly GCF_056783735.1 of Eptatretus burgeri. NCBI lineage: Eukaryota > Metazoa > Chordata > Myxini > Myxiniformes > Myxinidae > Eptatretus > Eptatretus burgeri. The sequence continues at coordinate 9,822,819 of NC_140978.1, forward strand.
GTGGAAATACTGTGGCCGCCGTATAATTGCTAGTGGCCGTAGATTTTGAAGACCCCACGGCCGCCGTGGTAAATGTGACTTCGGCCTAAGTTAGACTATCGTTGGGCATAGGTTGTGAATGCCGACAACATGCTCAGCATTCGTTGATACAAGTTATCTATATGTTATCGAAACGTTCTGTGTACGTTACTAATACGTTATGCATACGTCCAACTCGTTATGAATACGTCCAAAACTGGAAAAAACATCAATAGTTCAGCGTACGCCAGCGTTTTACATACATTTTGATACCTTGCCATACGCTGGCTAAAACGTCAAGGTGTGACAGGGCCTTAAGGGAAGGGCTGCAAATATTAATAGATAAGAAAGGTGCACTGGAGTCGTTAAGAAGAGGGCAGCTGAATTTGGATGGAGAATGAATCACAAATACCTGAGATCGAGGACACAACACCAATGGCAGGACTGAGTCAAATGGACAAACGAAGGTTCACCTCTCACGTATGTCAGAACAACTGTGTATGCAAAGTCATAACGGCATTTGCAGGGTTTATTCACTGGCGTATACACACAACCTTCAATATCAGTCCCAGAAGATCCATGATCTAAGGTCCATGATCTCAGCACAATTATCCAAGACAAAGACATGGTATTCACATATGACCTGATCATCCACTCGACCATGACCATTGAAAACAAGTAAAGGCATTGGGATCAGATATTGCTCGAATATAAAAATGAAAAGACGACATTGCGAAATAAGGTGTCAGTATCAGTTCACAGTTGACTTTGGCCTAAATAACGTTGAAAGTACAAAAATTCCTTTGTACCACAACCTGCAAAAATGAAGTCAAGAGAACATGAATGCTGAGGATTGCAGTTTTGCCGATGATGGGAGTACTGTAACTGGATGTAACTGGAGTGCTAAATCCCAATCGTGAGGAGGATTTGAAAGTGATTCCAGAACATAGAACGAAGGAACTACAATTGAATGCTGTCCGGAATTCGGTGACGATAACGAAAATGCTCTCGTGCTAAAACATGAAAATATCACAACTTGGTCCTCGAAACTTGATCCTAATAAAAAGGCGGCGGATGGTTTAGGCTCCTCGGGAGGACTCCGTTCCACCATTTGACACCTGCCCAAGGAGATGAGAACCGACGAGAAAAGAAGAAAGGTTCGCAAAGATAAATGGATTTTTACAACCCCTGCACCATCTTTTTTTTGAATCCTCTTTGCACAACTTGTCAGATGAAGTCGCAGATCTTTTGCTGGTCTTCAACTACAGAATACATTTTTGTGCTTTTTCAACTTGATTTCGTTATAACTCTTTTCTTTTCCCCGTTTCATGTTGGCGGTGGTCACGGTGTTGAGAAATGCGAAGCAAATATCGACTTGATCAATTCCAAATCATATTTGTTCAAATGCAACAAGTTGTTTGTAGATAGGTATGAGGCACGTTCAAAATGTTCTTGGAATATGAGATGTACTCACTCGTCCAAGACATGGCAAAAAGGAGAAAATATAGTACAATGAAGTCTGTATACTGTACAAATAATATTATACATTTATAGATTTTCTTTTAAAATTACAGAAACAATCGTCGATGCTTGTGAAAGGGCTAGTAGTAGTCCTAGTATACTGACTGGATCAGAGGATGCAACAGGACAAAAGGAACAGCAGAGGTTGGGGGGGGGGGGGGAGTGACACCACAGCAGAGCCAAAGGCCAACACAGAGGGAGGCAGACAACCAATGGGTTGGGGAGGAAATGGGATGTATGGGGTGGACAAGACGTATACAGAAGGAAACTCTTCGGAGGGAAAACTGGAAATTTGGAAGGAGGAGGGATTGAGATCTAAACAATGGTTGAAAAGATCATGGTGTTGGATTGGGGACAATCTGAGATGGTGGTAAACGGCTGTCTTGAAGACTTGAAGGGAAGATTGAGATTGAAGAGGATGTGAATATAATGTTGTTTGTCCTTCAAACTGTTGATGCTATTAAAATATATGTTTTCTTATTGCTCGTTCAACTCTGTTTTGGTTGCTCCAACGAGTTTCTTGTCACTGGCGAATTGGCAGCCATGCAGGTGGGACTTCAAATGTTGAAACAGTTGGATTTTCATAGGGGGTAATGTCCAAAAGGGGTGGGGACTGAGGATCATCCAGCTGCTCTCAGGGACAATCACAAACGGTTGCCTATAAGCAACATGGGCCGAGTACACACTACACACTACACATGTGTGCTGTTGTGCAGGAGGACCACATTTTAATGAACCTTCTTTGGTATGTGTCGTGAATCACTGCCCTCATTGTTGCATGAAGCTGGCTCAGTATTATCATGTGAATGTAGAAGTGAGGCAAATAGCAATCGACAGCAATCCTTTTGCATCCCAGAAAATTGAGGCCTTGATTTTGGCGCGTTGAATTGGGTGCAAAATTTCTTCAGTGGTGGTGATCCATTGTGTTTTCATTGCATGCATTCCAATGTGGTTTCAGGATGCCACTGATGAAGCCACGTTTCATGACCAGTGACCAGATGAGCAATAAAGTCAGCTGGAACTGTGTTTAACGGTTTGAGTAGCTCATGACAGGATGCCGGCCGTTGCTGTGGATCGGAAAATGCTGAGGTTTTGGGGGTGGTTGAGACCATGGGTATGCTCAAATGTTTCTGAATGATGGTGAAAATGCTGCTTTGAGAATTTACAAGTTCTGTGGCTATTTTGGCAATCTTAATACATGTGCTGATCCTCCATGATTAATGCCTCAACTTGGGAAACAGTTTGTGGGTCATTCGCATCTGTCAGCCCTCTTGACCCGGGCTCATCAAGAGACTCACGTTTACACTTATTGTTAGTCTCATTGGCTACTGGTAGAATATGATGGTGCAACTTCGCCATACAGGGCCTCGACGTGTTTGTAGATTTATCTGGAGCTTTTCTCTAAACTTTCTTTGCGTGAAATTGCACGGCCATCGATGCTCAATTTACTGTGATCCATCATTGTATGATTTAACAAATTAGGTAAAATTAATTAAATGCATCGCTTATGCTAGTATTTATGCAAGTTTCTAAGAAGTAAATAAAAAAATAACTGGAGAAAAACAACATCATCAAATGCCATGTTCCTCAAAACTTTTGAACGTCCTTCATTAAAGCCACGACATGCGAAGAGGTCCTGCAGGATGTTAGACAACAGGTATAACACTTCTGTATTTCTACCCTATGGCACTTGTTAGTCAAATTATGCAAATGCTGCCCTGTTCTGTTGGAATGTACTCATTACCATGAGGATATGTGAGAGTTCAGTGGTATTGACCATGTGCTGTTTTCACTTGTGCTCCGCTACATTGTTCGGTATGTATAATTGACACCCTGTTACAGGTGCTTAATGTTTTTCTTCTGGCTTTGTTTTCCATCTTCCACCCTTGTTCAGGAATGGCAAAACTCTATCCAGAAGCATGCTGGTTTGGCCTTCATCGAGCTCATAAACGAAGGACGGTAAATACAACCACTGGTCTTATACAAGCTACAACTCGAGTGATGTTTTCCTTTAACCCAAAGTTATTTTACCGTGCAGAAAGGGAACTTTCTTTTTACTTTTATTGTGGTGAATGTTTTCACCAAGGTCAGTTTGTAATGCCCAGTTCATTAATTATTATTATTATTACGTTTTCTTTTGATGTTCAAGAACAAGCAGTCAAAGCTAAATACAAGGGTCATGAGGTCAAGTTTAAAACATAGCCTCATTGACATTGAATAAGAGGGTAGAAAGCAACTGAGAGGAAACGATGAAAAATGAAATGTAGGTTAATTGTATTAGAGTATACGTTTACTTCGCAGTCACAGTACTTTTTTTCTTTTTACTCCAAAGCGTTTAAATAGTGTTTGGCTTTGGACCTAAACGGGAACTATTCGTCCAGACAGAGTCGCTTAGTTGGACATGGTCCAGCAAGATGGGGGGAAAAAAAATGAAATAAAAACATGGTTTTGGGTAACTGCAAAGCCCAGAGGAAAACCCCAAACATTCAGTGGTGGTTGAGGCCAGGAAAGCACCCAGAGAACCCAAGAGACTGTTGAGTGTTCCTGCTCTGTTACCAGCATGCATCCTAGATGTTGCCTCTTTGAAGGCATACCGTGGATTCCATCGTTTAATTTAGTGTGCTGGCTCGGCTCTGACAATGTTGCTTTTCTTTCGAACCATCTGCTGTGTGATCCTTTGGTACAATTTGGCAAAATATACGATGTTTTAACACTCAGCGGGTGTGGCTTTCACCGAGACACCCCAGTGTTTGTCGTTGCTGAACTTCCCTTGCCCTCACTCCTTTTTCCTCCATTATCCCTTTCTTATCCACTTCATATCCACAACCTCCCTCCTCAACCTTGCATGGTTTTAAATGCTACTTTTTAATTTTTCTTACTAAATATCGAGACACATCCTTTAAGGGGTGATACCTCTCTTCATAATAGCAGCAGTCAATCAATTATTCTTTGCACAAGCAGATCATTGGCCCAAATAATAGCGAGAAGCTGTATTTTAAAGGTGCATTCTGTAATACCCTGCCTTGCACTAACCTGATTATCTTGTTAGCGAGGAGCTCAGCGAGTTACATACTGAACCTCAGACTTGCTCGCTTGGGGGTTCTTAGGCAGCATTGGGAGGACGTGCAGTGTCCTCCGGTCTCGTGGCCTGTCTCGCCTCGTGCTCCCTGCCTAGTATCCGGTTTCACTCTCAGAAAGTGGTGTACGTTTATTTGCACACGGTTAGCTGCCTTGAACAGCAGCGTTTAATTAGTGTTGACCCCCTCTCAACCTGCCCTGGAACTTAAGAGCACAGCCAGATGTGAATCTGGGCCTTCACATTGATCGCCCTCTTGGCCGTTCTGCTGTCGGCTCCAGGCTTTCTCCCACCTTCTCATATCTCCATTTTCCCTTTCCCTCATCCTTCAATATCATCCTCTTGTTATTCACCATCCTTTAACAAACTCTTCTTAAGGAGCATAACATACTCTTGCTCTTTAACATGCTTTAACATGCTCTTTAATGTGCTGTTGCTCTTCTTCCACCCCCCCCAACCCCACAAATCTCACACCCCACTCTCACATCATCATATCCAAAACTTCCTACTCTTGGTTGCTTGGTTGCCCTCCTCTAAAGCTTTGACCTGTCAGGGCACTGGACCTTCTGGCTCTTACTGTGCTATACCGGGTTTGGGTTTCAACCCTACAGGAAGCTCCCGGCCTTTTGGCCTTGCCTTTGCAATTGCCTGTATGGGAAGAAACAAGGGGAGGGGGAAAGGCCTTGGGTGGGAGGGAATGAAGTAGTGAGCAAGAAGACTGATGGCTTCCTGTCTTTATTCTCACGTTTTGAAGGCAAAGTGGCAGTGCTATTTTACAAGTGCCTTGAGAACACTTAGAAATAGCTGTTACTCTATAATGTAGTAGAAAGCTACCTTCTGCAATTTTGATTGTTAGCAGCAGAGGGCCGTCCACAGAATAACACTGAAAAGACTTGTATGTGGTTTATATTTTCACTTATAATGTTTCCATCTAATAAAAGATGATGATAAATAAGTCATTTATTTCAGATGAATATTAGATTGGTTGGAAATATTTGTTTCGACTTGATTACAAATAATGAACATTTTATAACTATTTTTACTAAATATTTTTAGTTGCTGAAGCCTTGCATAGCATGGCATTAATGCGGACACACAGGAGTTTGAAAAATGCAAACTTGACACAAGTGCATTGGTTTGTAAATATTAGACATTGCATAGCAGTCAGGGAAAACATATAGTCAGCAGAAGTTTAGAATTAGATTATAAGAAGGCCTTTGGAAAAAAAAAAAAAAAAGAAACCGGTGACGTAATGTCTGTTTTAATGGTCTACCAGGCAATGTGTGTGAAATGTAAATATTCTGAATTGCAGCTAGATTAAAGAACCCGCTTACTACCCCGCATACCTGAAGTGAAAGGTTGGGTTAAGCAATTGGTTCATGTCTGTCCGTCTTATCAGTTTATGATCAAGAAACAACTGATTTTAATTGAACGTTATATTTTTGAACATGAATCGGAAGACAAATCTACCGTTTTACACAGCTTTGACTCTGAATTCGTCCCGACTGCACATGCGCAGAGAGGAGCGAGATTATTTTTACTCTGTCTGCCTGCCTGGCAGTCAAACAAAATTGAAAAACATTCCAAACGGGAAACGTTCTGTTTTTAAGGCCATCCAAAGGGACACAAATAACGTACGAATAACTCGTGTAACGGGCTAGATAGGTTGGTGTATAAGACATTGCGTAAAATGGTGGTTAAACCCGGAATTAATTAATTTACACGATTTTTACAACCTTCATTTTAATTAAATTGAATTATGTACTTGGACACTGGAGAACACAAATCGCCTTCTTTGTACTTTCAAAACCCTTCCGTTTTGCAGTACTTGGACATGTTAAATATGGTGGTGTTTAAGACTGACTGCATCATTTGCGCTAAACTTCAGGATTTTTTTAAAACGATCTTTAAAATCATTATTGTATTACAATTATACTTGAACGCTGTGTGGGGCATCATGTTCTGTGAACACTCCAGTTTGTTCTTGGTGCTTCTTTTTGCATATTGCTGGAATGTGGTGGCATATGTGTACGTGAGAACTTGACGACTGCATTCTGCACCGATGGATCTCAGAGACAACATTCCATTGTTTACAAGGCACTTCCTGTAATATGTTGTGTCTGTTTTATGCCCTTGGATACTATGAGGGTCATGCAAGGTTGACATGGTCCAAAAAACAACATATATATGTTAAAATTATGCAGCATCGAAAAATAATGGTGAATTTGTTGAGGTTTTGCACAGTTATTGTCGACAGTAAGAAAGTTTCACAGGAATGAAGTGAGACAAGGAATATGTGCAGACGATGGCAGGATGCTGTTTTTGAGTTTTGACTTTACAGCATGATAAAGCTCATGACCCTTACATGGAAAATGACTACTTCAGTAGAGATGCGTTGGGAAGTTCTAAGTCATCTGCCAAGCAGTCGAGACTTGTCACCTTGTGATCTTTCATCTCTTTGGATCACTCAGAGAACATCTTGGTAGCATTAGCGATACGAATCATAAAGACATCAAATCACACATCCCAAAATGGCTGCACATGCATCCCAAAGATTTATACACAAATGTTATTGAGACATCGATGGGACATCTATCGACATTTAACGGGATTACCTTGAGGAATAGATAACAGTTCACAACTCCCCTGTACTTGGACTTCGATAAAATCATTGTCGAGCTTGAACATTCCTCATATAATATAGTGTTTCACAACTGTGTTTTATAAAATGCCGAGTCTGAGTGCTGTCGGACTACGCTATTTACAGATTCGCTACTCGCGGACCACATGTATTCGTGGGTCATAAAGTGTGGCCTGCTTCAACATTCGTGCTTCGCATATTCGCGGGTTTATTTATTTATTTATTTATTTTTTTAGCACTTCATGACTGGTTTCCTTTATCCACCTGGGAAATTGGAAATCAGCCAACATTACAACATTACATAAAAAAGGTGCAAATGCAGATCCCCTTAACTACAGCCCAATTAGCTTACTGCACTTCCAATCATCAGCAAGGTCATGGAATCCATCATCACAGTTGACATAAAATCATTCCTTTTCTCCAACAGCCTCATCTCAGGTCATCAATTCGGATTCAAACATGGTCACTCCACATTGGACATGCTGTTTCTACTCTCCCAACAGTGGTGGATGCCCTCAATATCAGATATGAGATCACGGCCGTCTCTGGACATATCTCGAGCTTTTGATACAGTCGGTCATCCTACCTTGTTCTCCAAACTGTCTGCCTATGGAATCCAAGGCCAACTCCACTCTTGGGTTACTGATCTCCTCTACTCCAGTAGTCATCATGTGGCTCTCAACAGAACCCTTTCATCTCCTCTCCCTATCAAGGCTGGAGTACCCCAAGGCAGTGTTCTAGGCCCCATATTCCTTATCTTCATCAATTATCTCACTGGCTTTCTGGAAAATCCTCTATCTCTCTACTGATGACGCCACACTCTGTCGTGACATCTCTCACCCTTCTGACAGACAGGCGGTAGCCTCTTCCCTCTCCACAGACTTTGACAAAATCACAAACTGCTCAAACACAATTTTTCTGATGTATCCATGTTGTCCACCCTTTGCCTTTTCCCTTACTGCTCATTGTTACCTACATCCCTTGTTTGTCCATCTCCGACTACTTTTTCCCTCTGCCCTGCTGTTGTTGTTTCCCTTTTCTCCTTCTGTTCCCTTTATGCTGTCCTGATTTGTTCTGTGTAATTGCTCTTCCACGAGCCTAGAGCATGCAAAAATTAATAAATATGTATTTTAAACAATGCCTTGACAATCGCGGACCCCGACATTCACGGCCTTTTTCAGGAATGTATCCCCAGCGAATAGTCGGGTTCGACAGTACCCATTAATATAGGATTCCTCAGCCCGGACCTTTCATCCCGGGAGATGGTCCAAATGTTTTTTTTTTATGACACTGCGTTCAATAATTACTCCACTTTATTGTTCCTCAAGGTCGCCCAAATGAGCCAAAAATCTCCAGCATACACACACAAAAAGCAGATGGTGGAAACACGTTTTCATACCCTTTAAAGGGTTTATTTGAAAAGCAAAGTATAGGGAAGAGGGTTGACAATACGCTATCATAAACGGAACAAACCAAGCGAGTCAAAAGACAGGAGGACGAGAATGGGAATACGCAAACTTGCATACAATGGTGAGATATAAAACGCAAAACCTAACCCACTGAGCACCACAAATCGCACTCGTATAAGAAGACAATAATGCAGACGGGACTTCCCTTTCCTCTACGATGTGCGGGGTGGACAAAAGACTCGATGCAGCCTGCTTTAAGAAACCAGTAGTGAGATGAGAGCCAGTGATGATGGTGTCCAAAGACGAAGTAATACACCCACGAGGAGGGCCAGAAATGAGTAGGCTTTCAACCAGACCTCGTGGTCCTCTTTGTCCTTTTTCCAATGAGGCCTCCATGTCAGCACTCTTCTTCCTCCTCAAAGTGCTTCTTTGCACTCCATGCATGTGGACCTCTCCTGTCTGATGTCTTTCTTCCGCTCTCAAAAGGCAATGCGATACCATCTTGGGTCATCCCAAAACTTCTGCAGAGCGAACCACAATAATCTCTGTTCCTCAAGCTCCTCCATGAACCACTTGCTCGACCTCCTTCCACATGAGCCTATCTTGGTACTCTCCTGGTCAGCGGAGTTCTTTTTGTCGGAGTCCTCTGGGGTCCTGCCCACGAGGTGGCCCCAATAAAAATATATGTACATTGCCACTTCCGGCTCCATAGCACACTGTGCCGCCATGGCTGGCAGACACTGGCCAGAGAGATCGTAATCGGCCTAGTTGCACACCTGTGACACGTGTGCCTCTGTGATGGGAAGTCCTCACCGAGCCCTGTTTTTTACATTCGTTTTGTTCTTCATTAATATGTAACTTTTGAAATGACGAAATCTGGCCCAAAATGCTTGGTGCGCATGCACAGAAGCTCCAGGAAGCTGACGAGCTTAGGGCGAAGTAAAAAAATTGTGTGTCCTGGATAAGGATTGTGACTTGGAATAGCTCACAAAGCTTCTGAAAGAAGCCAAAATATTTGGAAAAGTGCATGAGAGAAGTACTTAGAAAGGGGCTGTGCCTTTGCACAACAAATTACTTGAAAAACTTCATCAGATCGTCGAACGGGCACCTGCTCGCACTGCAATCTCCCGACCGAGTGGACAGATGTGTGTTACACAAAACCCCGACGGACCGCGACCAGTGAATGGACTATTGTATCTGGATTAGGTTCTTCTCAACACCGGTAGAAAGGACACATATGGAGCTTGTGCCTGTACAGGGTCAGGTGAAATTGATATTTTCCGCTTCATGGTGTTGGGAGGTTGGGGTAGTAGTGGGTGGGGGAGATGGGAGCTGCAGGATCTATGGAAGATCTGAGGGCTATTATAAATGCAGTGCTGATAGAAAGTCTACACACCCTTTCAAAATTTTCACCTTTTGTTACCTTGTAGCCTGAAATTAAATTGCTTTAAATCAGACTTTTTTTTCCATGTTTAGTTGCACATCGTAACCCACAACTTCAAAGGAAAAAACATTCTTCAAATTTCAGAAAATTAATTGAAAATGCAAAAATAGAATATCTTGGTTGGATAAGTGTCCACCCCCGTGAAAATAGCAATTGTAAATTATCTCAGGTGTAACCAATCATCTTCAAAATCACACACCAAGTTATTTGGCCTCCACCTGTTTTAAATTGTTGTGATTCTGATTATTACCTCCTCCACCGAAGGTGAAGGAGGTTGTTTTCACCTCTCTCTCTCTCTCTCTCTCTCTCTCTCTCTCTCTCTCTCTCTCTCTCTCTCTCTCTCTCTCTCTCTCTCTGTTTGTTTGTCTATGTGCACGATATCTCAAAAACTTGTGAACGGATCCGGATGAAATTTGGTGGCCAGGTTGGGTGTGTGACGAGGACGAAATGATTAGGTTTTGGGGATGATCCGGATCCGGATCCGACGAGAATTTTTTAAGTGCTTCTTCACCATTGAGAGATAGTGCCAAAAACGATATATAGCACGATATCTCAAAAGTTGTGGACGGATTTGGATGAAACCTGGTGGACACGTTGGGTGTGTGACAAGAAAGAATTGATTCGATTTTGGTGAAGATCCGAATACGGATCCAGATCTGCTAATTTTTAAAGTGATTCTTCACCATTGAGAGATAGGGATTAACTAATGTATAGCACGATATCTCAAAAAGTTGTAGACGGATTCGGATGAAACTTGGTGGACAGGTTGGGTGTGTGATCATGACAAATTGTTTCGATTTTGGTGACTATCCAAATCCCGATCTGGATACGAGAGTTATTTAATTCTCAAAGTTATTTTTCACCATTGAGAGATGGGGCCAAAAACGATATATAGCATTATATTTCAATAATGTGAAGGGCCCCATATATTCTTGTGGATCAGGCATTACGTGGTGGAGGTACTCTACCGAGTGCCCTTCTAGTTTCAGAATGGAATCAGCTGCTCCTGTAGGTTTCCTCTGCTGGGGAGTGTATTTCACAGCAACGATTCAACTATGAGTACCAAGGAGCTTTCAAAGGACCTCTGGGATAAAATTGTGGAAAGGCACAGATCAGGGGATGGGTATAAAAATATTTCAAAGGCCTTGAATATCCCTCGGAGCACATTCAAGACAATCATTATGAAGTGGAAGACGTATGGTACCACCAAGACCCTGCATAGATCAGGCCGTCCCTCCAAACTGGATGACAAAGTAAGGAGGAGATTGATCAGAGAGGCTACCAAAAGGCCAATTTTTAATGAACTACATGCCGTTATTGCAAACATTGGTCACTGTATGCATGTGACAACAATATTCAAAGCACTCCACAAGTCTGGCCTGAATAGTAGGGTGGCAAGAAGGAAGCCATTACTCATAAAAAGCTCACAGTGAGTCCCGCTTGAGGTATGCAAAAACCATTCTGGAGATTCTGAAGCCATGTGGCAAAAAGTTTTGTGGTGTGATGAAACCAAGATGGAGCTTTTTGGCTTAAATGCAAAACATTACATTTGGCGCAATCCTAACACAGCACGTCACCCAAAGAACACCATCCCTACTGTGAAGCATGGTGGTGATGACATCATGCTATGGAGTTGTGTCTCGTCAGCAGGGATTGGGGCATTTATCAGGGTCGAATGGAAAATGGATGGAGCAAAATTCAGAAAAATCTTAGTGGAAAACTTGCTGCCCTCTGCAAGAAAGCTGAAATTGGGATGGAAGTTTACCTTTCAGCATGACAACAACCTGAAGCACACAGCCAAAGCTACACTGGAGTGGCTAAGGAACAAAGAGATAAATGTCCTTGAGTGGCCCGCAGTCAAAGACCCGACCTAAGTCCAATCGAAGATTTATGGCATGACTTGAAGATCGCTGTCCATCAAACGCTCCCCATGAAACTTGACTGAACTTGAACAGTTTTGTACAGAATAATTGACAAATATTTCCCAATTAAGGTGTGGAATGTTGGTGGAGACCTATCCCAACAGACACATAGCTGTAATTGCTCTCAAAGGTTGCTTCCACCAAGAAAAAAACTCAAGGGTGTGGACACTTATCCAACCGAGACATTCTAGTTTTGTATTTTTAATTAATTTTCTGAAATTTGTAGAATTTGTTTTTCACGTGGAAGTTGTGGGTTACGATGTGTAAATAAAGGTGGGAAAAGTCTGATTTAATGTAATTAAATGCCAGGATATATACGGCAACAAAAGGTGAAATTTTGATAGGGGGTGTAGACTTTCTATAGGCACTGTATATTTTGTTTGTTTCTGGGGCAGCAAGAGAAATTGCACTGGATTTTTGCACCTATTTGCTCAGTGTGTGTGTGTGTGTGTGTGTGTGTGTGTGTGTGTGTGTGTGTGTGTGTGTGTGTGTGTGTGTGTGTGTGTTGTATCCATGGCTGACTAGAATGCACTAATAGGAGATGTTACAAATCCAGCGCCTCTCGATCAAGGAAATTTCTCGTATTTCCTGTACTCGAAGCATCCACTCTCTACAGGAGCCGTCAAGGAGGTCATGTTATTATATTTATGCCTATTTTACTCCAAGGAGTCACAGGATTACACACCCAAAAAATAGTTGCGATCGGTTCAGCCGTTTTTGCGGTACCTGGGAACAGACGGACGGACGGACAGACAGACGGTGAATTATAGCAAGATTCTTGTGAGTCCAATTTTTATTTCGGAACAGAACAATTACATAGTTGACAATTTTAAAATTGCCACTCTTTCAGCTAAATACTGATAATTATGTTTAGAATTCTTACATCGTTTTGAAAGTCATGTATTGCAGTAATTCTGAGTCGCATGCCTGAGTTTATATGGGGTGTGTATGTGCTGCATTTGCAATATCTTACCATTAAAAATAGTGGCTGCCATAATAACCGATTTATTAAATGAGGAGAACAGGCATGCGATCAGGAAAATAACAATGAAGCCAGTTGAACAATGGAGTGAACATTCTATAAACGGATGGAATTCTACACCATACAACTAATGCCATCTTTTGCTTTCATATAAAAACGCCATTGTGTAAAAAAAAAAAAACCACAATCTACAACTCGATGAAATTTGACAAAGTAATGAGGAAAGTGAAGATCATAATGTGGTTTATGCAAATTTACAATGGTAATCCTTTCCAGGAATTTCAATGTGCGATGTCATTTTCTCTGGCACGAGACTGTTTGATGCTTCAATCCCCCTTCTTAATGCACCTCAGCGCATCCGAAAAGGCTAGACTTTATCCGAGCACATCATATCATTTGTCCGTGCAACAGGTGATGGACCAGTGTAATGTACAAATGCACTGCCCATGACCACCAAGCTCAATGGAGACACGGGACCTTTCATTTCTTTCCTTCAAACAGTTTAATGATCTTCTGTGTTTATTTCGCGACTGGCAGAAATCATTTAAGCCGTACGTCATCTGTTAATGTAGGTGGCGAGCGAAGGGTGCTGAGGGATGTGAAAGGAACTCCACTATTATATTTTATACAAGGGTCGAGGCTCATGGAGGAGTGAAACAACAAAAGGCAGTCATGTTGGTGAGATGGGGGCACGGTGGGAATATTCAAGGAAGAATAACACAAAAATGAGTAACAATGGCCAAGATAAGAACAAAATTGTAAAGAATCGGCATGTGTGGAAGAGCTTGTGGATGTGCGTGGGTGAGTGCATGAGGTGGTGATGGGTGGTGCATTTGAAAGACTGAAGTGAGGACGAAACAACTAAAACCAAGACAATTCCACAATCTGAGGAATGTGGTAATGAATGAATGAATGCAGGTGGGCAACCAACATGGACTTTGGGAGGCTAAGCATGAGAGGTTTCCTGAGGAACGCAAGTGGCTTGTGGTGGGCAGTTCAGAGAGGGCAGGAGGAGCAAGGTCAGATGTATTCCACATTGTATAAAATAGAGATCCCACCAACTTGCCACCAGTGGGAGAGTGACATTGCTTTGGAATCCGCCTCCTGCATTGAGATACCAATGGTGTGGATGGCTTTGCTTTCAACGACCTTAAAATGAGCAAGGTGGGAGGTGGGAGCACTGGCTCAAAGTTGTGACCCAGGCAAAAATAGCACTCATTTCCTGGAGTAATTCTCTCAGACTACTGTAGTAGGGTCTGTTACGAACTATAGTATGTCAGAGTACAACTCTCATATACTATAGTTCTAACTGTCGCATTTTTATCTGGGGAATCGTGCTCCATACATCTTCATATTAACACCTGTATCCCATAATGAGCTCAGTCTGATGACTGACCTTTGATGTAAACATGTAATATGTTCCTCCTATGAAGGATTATTGCAGATAGTGAGGTCAGCAAGTTCTTGGGACTGCACCTCTTCCAATGAGGTGCAGTCCCTGGATATTCCTTGCATATTTTGAGGAAATAAGATAGCCAATTGTGGAGGGGGATGTGGATGCCAAAAAAAAAAGACCGTGACAGGCGACATCGCCAAGTTCGGCAGTGTGAAAGGAATGAGAAAAAAATACTGAAAGGAATTATCATGACTACTTCTGTGTGGTTTCATGACAAGGTATCCAGAAATTAAATTTTGTACAGATAGAGCACAAGATCTTTAATTATATTCCAAATGATTTGCATTTCGGAGTTGTGCATTTCAAGTTGTATAAACAGGAACATCTCTGACATTGTAATCACATGATATTCTTCATTCCAAATTGACAATTTATTGCAAACTATCGGATTAATTATTAAAGGGGTTGGGTTTCCTGCATTCTTCATTATTATTGGTATTGCATTACCAACTAGAACGGCACTCAGTAGAGTGCATATCTCCGCCAGGCTGAACAGTTTACGCTTTGTATTCCACTGAAAGGCCGGATCTGCATCTGGACCTTTACCAAAATCTAATCACCTTGTTCTTGTCACCAACCCTACCTGTCCACAAAGTTTCATCGAAATCCGTGCATAACTTTTTGAGATATCCTGCTCACAGATCACAAAATTGTTTTTATCAAGAGTGGAGTTGGTCATTTTTGCAACTGATCCTATTTGGTGCAGAAGTTATTGGGATCAATTGGAGATATATATTCTTGCTCAATTTGAAAAGTTTATGAACGATCATCTAATTAGGTTGAGTGAACGTAAATGATCTACACAAGTCTGAATACGACGATGGTTCACGAGCGGTATTTGACGATGTAGATTGTTTCAGAAGTCAAGGATGAGACAATGTGATAATGTTTGACCAAGTTATAAAAATGATCAACATGATGTGGTACGAGTGACAGGTTATTAGCTGTAAAATGTCGAAAACCCGGTTTCGTTCAACAACTTTCAAAATTTGACCTTTGCATAACCTTAAAAGGTCACAAAACAATGTTGTGGACATTAAAATAAGGAAACAGGATACGTGCTATAGCTCATTGGAGTTAGTTCGTCGAAGAAGGTCGAAAACCCGGTTCGATTCCCACAACTTTGAAAATTTCACCTTTGTGAACTTTAAAGGTCAAAGGTCAAGGATTATGACCTTTGGTGCAAAACTTCCTCTGGAACATTCCAGGAACAATATAACGCCATATAGGTTATATGGCATTTCGCACTCCTCGGATTATCCATACTTTGATGAAATCAGCGTAAAAACAAACTTGAAGGGGGCGCCACGGGCAAGGTGTTTGATATAGAGCAAAATGGTTTCAAGACTTTAGGTGGGGAATGACCTCAAGATTATGCATAAAAAATATTGTCATCCTCGCTCTCAAAGTTTGGGCAGTCGTATGATTTTTATGTCAAAATTCGAAATTTTCTAAGTTCGTGGCCTTGTGATCTTGACCTTCTTGACCTTGGGACGAAATTGAAAAATCGAGCTCCGTGGGGCTATGCAGGTGCTATTGGGCTAACCAAATATCTAAACCCCTGCCAGATTCAACAACCCCCCTCGGAGAAGATGCAAATTGAAATCGGCTCCCCCCTAAAAACACAATTCGCAATTTTCTAAGTTCGTGACTTTGTGACCTTGACCTTGGGACGAAAATGAAAAATCGAGCTCTGTAGGGCTATGCAGGTGCCATTGGGCTAACCAAATACCGAAACCACTGCCAGATTCGACAAGCCCCTCGGAGAAGAAATTTTTTTTGTCAAAATTCGCAATTTTCTAAGTTCGTGACCTTGTGACCTTGACCTTGGGATGAAAATGAAAAGTCGAGCTCCGTGGGGCTATGCAGGTGCCATTGGGCTAACCAAATACCGAAACCCCTGTCAGATTCGACAAACCCCCTAGGAGAAGATGCAAATTGAAATCGGCTACCCCCTAAAAACACGTTTTTTTTGGGCGTGGCTCCGCCCATTATGGGTGCACCACGACCATTCTCAGGAAAACACAACTAGATCATGATATAAACCTCCCACCAAAATTTTATCAGGATCGGATCAAAACCCACGGGGCTATGCTCGGGACAGACAGACAGACAGACAGACAGACACACAACAATAACGAATATAATGGTCACTTATTTTTTTCGTGAAAATATTTTTTCACTTTTTTCGTGAACCAAAAAGGGCCGTTGACGCGAGTGTTAGAGGCAAAGCCGCAATCACAGTACTCCATTCAATCAGCTGAGGTGAGAGGTGATTGTGGATCTCTCTTGCATTTCGTGCGATGATTCTCCTTGGTGCATAAAAGTGAAGGTCTATCTTCTTCCTCAGGCTTGTGTTCGACTGTTTGTGTTTGTTTGGCAAGGAGAAGCCTTTTAACGATTATATTGAATTGAAATGCACAGCTGGCATCGTTTGTTGTGGATGCGGATGTTGAGGTTATGATCACGCCTACAATATTCAACCGGGATTTTTGGACTCGAGTTAGAAATCGATTTGTTGCCCGTGCTTATTTTGAAGATTGATTTGGCTTCTTGAAGCAATGCAAATCTAGGAGACGTGTCTCTTCAGCAAAATATATATTCGAGAAGAGGGTGTTCATTTGGCCATTGTATTGTCTTGATGTCAATTACTCTGATGATTGCTGCAACTTTGCTTGCTTTCTCTGTTTGAATGGAAAGTGGTGGAAATTTACAATGTGATTCTTGTTCTTCCAGATTACTAAGCCATGCTATGAAGGAACATCTTGTGAGAGTGGCCAACGAAGCTGCCTTCATCTTGGCCAGACAGAGGGCTGAAGATGTCAGCAAGCATGCTGAGTTTGAGGTGAGTTTAGATGCTTGCATTGGCATCACAAGCTGTTGCTGAAACCTTGAGGCACGAAGTGTTTGATTTCGATATTGAGCAGGCTCGTCTCTGTCGGTCAGACAGACACTTTGTTCAAGAGATACAATACCAACAGTCAGCCGCCCTCTCTCTGTGACAGTTAATGTTTATTGTACACCACTTCTTCCCAATTCCATATCGAGGCGATGCATGACATCATCCCCGGGCGCCGAAGGAAGGGAGTACTCAGTTTTTACTCCGTTTTCTTTCTTGTTTGTTACTTGGCAAAATTTATTATTTTTTTGGACAAGTATGTTGATCGCCTCCGTTTGTGTGTTTGTTTGTCTGTCTGCTCACCTCCAGCCCAAAACGCTCAAACAATCGTTCTGAAATTTTCAGAGATTGTCACCGACCCTGCGACGGTCCCGCATTGAAGTTTCGTAAAATTTGGTCGACCAAAATGGTCTACATAGGCCAATTTGAGCCAAATTTTCTAAAATCCTCAAATTCATCCGATTGACTTGAAATTTGAACAGGATTTGCAGATCAGGTCAGTGAATTCAAACACCTACTACTTTTGAGGTTACCATAGGTCAAATGGTCAACATGGACCAAAAAGTCAACCCAAAATAGGCCATTTTTTAAAATTGTTTCTAAAATTGTCAATTTTCATCCAATTGACTTGAAATTTGAAGACCATTCGCAGATCAGGTCGCTGAACTCTCAACCACCTATTAATTTTGAGGTAAACATAGGCCAAAAGGTCAACATAGACGAAAAGGTCAACATAGGCCAAATTTATAAAATCCTCAATTTTAATCCAATTAACTTGAAATTTGAAGAGCATTTGCATATCAGGTCACTGAATTCAACCACCTATGAATTTTTAGGTAAGCTTAAGCCAAAAGGTCAAAATAGGCCAATTTTGACCAAATTTTCTAAAATCCTCAATTTTCATCTGATTGACTTGAAATTTGAAGAGCATTTTCATGTCAGGTCACTGAATTAAACTACCAATTAATTTTATGATTAAAAAGTCAACACAGGCCTAATTTCTAAAATTGAGAGATAGCACCAAAAACGAAATATATTACTATAGCTCAAAAAGTCGTGGACAAGTTATGACAAAACAAGGGAGAGGGAGAGGGAGAGAGAGAAAGGGCACGGACAGCGGTGATGTCACACGCTGGAGGATTTGCTATTTATTTGGCACGGGGGTGGTGTACTTTGAATGTACCTGTACTTGTTTATTTATTTCTAAACCTGGCAATATCTCGTACATATTTTGAGCTTGGAAGCTGATATTTGGATTCAACAATGACCAAGTGATTTGGCTATAAAGGGTATTTTTGATTTATTGATTAACTAATCGATTAATTATTCATGTTCCGATTAATTTATTAATTTTCAAAAAGTTACAGATTCAGATGAAACAGTGGTGGTTTGCATATGCTATTCGGCAATTGATTGAGGAATTAATTAATTTATGGGTATGATTTATTTATTTTAATGATGCAATTCATCAGTAAATTATTTTACACTGCTCCCTCCCAATTGCAAAACAGTGGAATGATAAATTGCAAGGTTATTTTTGAGCCATAACCAATCAGATTGAATCAACACCTGAAGGGTCATCAGACCATGAGTGCCTTCTGATTGCTGCTAAGGACATTATGTCATATGTTGAAACAACACAGCTTTATTTCCATTTTTTTTCCAATGTCCAGATAAATGTGTTTTCTGGCACAGGTTTCACATTACTGTATTTAATAAACCCTCTAGGAGTGAAAGGAAAACAGTTGAACAAATCAAACATTAAGAAGGCAGGCTTCATCCTCTCGAAGGCATTGGGCTCATGTTCTGCTTTCCTTCTTGCACAGAGAATACTTAGTGAAGCAGTATCAGCCTCATGCCTCAATGCACTTGTACCATCGTGTGCACAGTTCCCCCTAGCCTAGTGGATTGTTGCCGTCCAAATTCTGCTTTTTTCCTCCATCAGCATTCTGTGAGGCGTCTTTCTTACGCAACATGATGAATGGCAGCAGGAGGAGCGATGAATCAACCTCACGGGTGATCATTTTAAGATAAATCTACGAGCGAGGTTTAATCAGAAACCGATACCATGGCCATCGTAGAAGGGAAATTGAATGCAAATGACTTTGCATGCTCTTTGACTCGAATGTGCAATTTGCAGATTACCTATTAATATCCGAATAGCCTGGATGGCAAGCTCCTGATGTGCCTGCATAAGAATCTTGTAGTACTGTACATATTATTTATAGTGTTATTATTATTATTATTATTATTATTGTTGTTGTTGTTACGTTCACCACTGGAGGTGGATGGAGGATATGTTTTCACCCCTGTTTGAGCAGGATATCTCAAAAAGCTGTTGACGGATTTGGATGAAACTTGGTGGATAATTTGGGTGTGTCACACGGACAAATCGATTAGATGTTGGTGAAGATCCGGATTCTGTCCTGAGAATTTTTAACAAGTGATTCTTCACCATTGGAAGAAAGGGCTAAAAACAACAGACAACACGATATCTCAATAAAAGTTAAGGACGGATTCAGATGAAACTTGAATAACACGTTTTATGTGTGACAAGGAAGAATTGATTCGGTTTTGGTGAAGACCTGGATACTAGAGTTTGTAAAAGTGTTTTTTTCACAATTGAGCGATGGGGCCAAACACGACATATAGCACAATATTTGAAAAGGTTATGGACGGATTCAGACAAAACTTGGTGGATGTGTTTGGTAGGTGACAAGAGCAAGCCGATTAGATTTGGGTTATCGTCTGAATGCAGATCTGGCCTAACATTGGGATACAAAACGTAAACTGTTCAGCCTGGCGAAGTATGTGCTCCACAGAGTGCCGTTCTAGTTGCTGTTGTTCATTGTGTTATTACCACTACTGATAGTCGAACGGTATGCGCACTCACCTCTGGGCTGTCTCGCTTGGGTTGAATCTCGACCCAGCTATAAAAGGTCTCCCTGGTGTTTTGTGTGCAGGGCGTAGCATTGATGTGTGTACCATCTCACAGATGGACGTTAAATTGCGGTTCCATTTGCTCACATTAGTTGCAGTTGCTTGTTAAAGATTGTTGATGGACCTAAGTAGCGAAGTGTGAAACACTTAAATGTGATCAGTGCTGTTTAACATTGTAATAAGTGAAGGTCGTCGGTGTGAGTGCACGATCTCATTCATCAGTCCAAGGCTGATACTTTCATTCTGATTTCAGCTCTATTTTTTATCTGAGAGATGACAATATGGTCACTTTAGTGCCTGATGTAACAAAGATTTATTTTTTTAAAAAATTGAAGGATTAAGGAACAGCTCGATTAATTTAATACTGTACCAGTTTAGTGCTCTGTCTCAGGATGTGAACGACTTGCATTTCTTCTTGGCCTCGGTGAAAGTCGATAATGCTCTTCATAATTTTAGAAGGAAGTCTTGATAACGGAATGTTCTCGCCTGATCCCTTTTAAATGAGGACACAGGATGAAGCTTGGCAGTATCTGAGATGGTTGGTGTATATCAGAAACCAAGGAATAACACCATTTTTGCCATCTGCAATGTCAAGAAGGTTGAAGTAAAGCAAAAGCTCCATTGATTAAGTCTGCAAGATGAGCACAAAGAAAGGACAGCTATTCTGAAACAATCGGATGTTCATTCATTCCTTTGCTTGCTAAGTGTAAATGTGGCCCCACGACCACACTCTTTCTTGCCTTTTTACCCTCTGCCACCTTGTTCTTGAATAAATTTCGTTCTTGTATTAAAATAAATATGAGGGACATTATACAACTTTGCCCCTTTTTTATTCAGGTCTTCCATTCTGATGTTGGTTAGGAAGTAAGCATAACAGGCCATCATCGAAAGAGATGAAGGGGAGCACCTTAAGGCAGTTCTGGGAAGGAAATGCTTTGGTGGGTTGCCTTATGTAAAATCAAAAATCTTAGACGACCTTGATAAAATAAATCAACAAGAGCATAAAGTCCTCGAGGGACCACGTCGCAGTGGAATACTTTATGACTGTAAATCTCCTTTAATTCAAACTGTGGTAATCTTCCAGTTACTGAAAATAAAGCAAAATCCAATTTAACATGACTTATTACAAGATATTTGAAAAAAAAAACAAAGCATCTTCATCATTAACTCCAACACCATCAAGTTTTCTTTTCCTTGACTTGTATACTGCCATCTTTGCCTGAGCAAGCAGGAAATTGGCTAACACAGCATTGGAATTTTTGTGTGGGATATCCAATCCATAGATGAACACACAAGTGTTAAAAATGAAACCAAACCTCACAAAACAATTCCGAAGTAAGATGAATAAAGGTGCCAACCGTTGGCATTCAACATAGATGTGAAAAAGGTTTTCAGATTTCTTACAAAAAGGACATTCATCTCCAAGCAGATTTGAAAAACAGTGTAACAAGTGATTAGAAGGAAGGATCCAGTGTACTTGTCTCCATTGGAGGTCACCATGTCATGGTGCTACAGGATGGTGATAAAAAACCTTTCCAGTTAGGAAAATAAGGGGGAGAAAAAGGTAAGAGGTCCCTCCATCGAACCCTCTACTGTTTTATTTGCCGTTGTGAAAGAAATTTTACACAACCCAAATAAAGGTCTTTTTGTTTGGGAAGGCCATTGAAGCCTACGTTAAAAGGGGGACAAGGAAGAGAGCTGGCAAGAGAAAAAGCACGTACGAGTTCAGGAAAGGTAGAGAGAGAAGGTATTCGATGTGTATTTTGTTCATTGCTTTGCTGGTCCTGCTCCCAAGCAGGTGCAAGCTGTGTGTATGTCCAAAGCACACTACATAATATGCGTGCCACCATTCGAGACGATCGCACACTGACCAGGCTTGTCAATGCATCAGCTCCGATCCAACTGCCGTTTGGGCTGAGAAGATCTGCGACAGATTTAATGCCCTTGTCGGTAAAGCATTGAATAAAGCACCTATCAGCAGGCATATCATGGAAAAAGGAGTTGTAGAACAAAGGTTCTTCCAGAAACATTTGCTTAGTGTAAGAATGTGTAGCTCTTGTTGTTGTCAGAGCTTGCCAGTCATTTAGTATGCTCTGATAGAAACCAGAGAGGGGGGATGTGTCGATTTTGGAAAGGTCCATCAGGAAAAGAGAGTGGTCATAGCCGAGCCTCTCAGCCTGTTGCGAAAGGTGACGAGCGACGTTGACCCATGGTGGAGAGGGTTGTGTGTAAAGCATGCGAAGAGCAACCGAGAGTCGAAAGGCCATTAGCCAGCTATTTATGTCGATCAGGCCTTGGCCTCCATGGGTCAGTGGTAAACTGAGGATCCCAGGTTGCAGCCAGTGTTTTCTGTCCCAGAAAAAGGACACGAAGCACTTCTGGAGCTGTTGAAGAAACACCACTGGAGGATGTAGCATGAAGAACCTGTGCCATATGGTAGAGGCCACCAGTGTGTTGATGACCAAGACCCTTCCACGATATGACAGTTGTGTGATCAGACCTTTCCATTTTTGCAGTTTACCCTCAACAAACTCGAGCAGACCAGCCCAATTATTTGCTACTGTGGTATTATTACCAAGGAACACTCCAAGGTATTTCACACCATCGTTGGCCCATGACAGTGGAGTAGGAAGTCTTGGTGCCAAGTCGCACAACGGACCGAGCCAAAGGGCGCTCGCTTTGTTCCAATTTACTTTGGCTGAAGAAGCCTTTTCGAATAAGGACAAACAATAACGAACAACGTTAATGTCATTGATATCTTGCATGAATATACACATGTCATTGTCGTATGCCAGTACCTTGATGGGGTGTTCAAGCTGGGACACACTAACCCCTGTTAGTCTACAGTGCAAAGAAACCAGTAGGGGTTCGATGGAGAGAACATGAAGCAACCCAGAAAGAGGGCAACTTTGTCTCATTCCCCTGTTAACAGACAAAGGTGCAACAAGTTCATTGTTTATTTTAAGCACACTATAAATATTATTATATAGTATTTTAATATAAGAAATGAACGTCGAACCAAGTCCAAACCGCTCAAGTACTTTGAAAAGGTACCGATGGTCAACACGGTCAAAGGCTTTCTCCTGATCAAGGAGAAGAAGTCCTAAATCTTTAGGGTTTTCCTTGCACAGTTCAATGATGTCTCTCACAAGGGAGATGTTGTCATAAATGGAACGTTTTGGGACACAGTAATATTGGTCTTCTTTCAACAACGAGGATAAATAAGGAGTAAGTCGCGATGCCAGGGCTTTTGAAAATATCTTATAATCTCTACATAAAAGGGAGATAGGATGCTAATTTTCAATACACAACATGTCTCCCTTTTTTGGGATGAGGATAAGAAGAGCTCGTCGGCAACTCTGAGGGAGCTCTCCAAGCTGGCAGCTTGCGTTCAAAGTGTTAATGAGTTCTGGACCCAATAAGTTCCAAAACTTCTTGTAAAATTCGGTTGTAAGTCCATCCAAACCAGGTGCTTTCCCAATGGCAAGGCCGTGCAGGACAGTGCCAAGTTCATCCAAGGTGATGGGTCTTTCCAGTTGGGAACGCCCATCTTCACACAACACTGGCAGGCCTACGGAGATCGAGGCAACACTGACAGGATTTATTTGTTCCATTGAATATATTTTCAAAAAGTATTCCTTCGTGAAAAGTTTGTTTTCTGATTGTGTAAAGGTAATGGATGAATCTGCCAATCGCAGCTGATAAAGCTGCTTACTGGGAAGACGTTTCTCTAAGGAAAAGAAGTACTTGGTTGGTACGTCTGCCTCATTCAGGTGTCGCACCCTCATTCGAACTAAGGCACCGCGTGCATTCCTCTCGGTTATTTCCTTTAATAAGGACCGTTTCTCAGATAAGGTTTTTTGTATGTTACTATTATTTTGTCCGATGACCCGTTGGAGTTGTAAAATCTCTTACTGTAATAATTTTTTTTAACTTCATGGTCAGCCCTTGTTGAGAAAAAGTGATACTGTTGACAGAAATCTTGAATTTGTGGTTTTTACTAAATCCCACCATATCAGCGGGTTAAAGGAACAGCTTAGCTTCTGTTCTAGGAGAGCCGTCCAGAAGGATTCAAAGGCCTGAATGAAGTTAAGGTTTTCTAGTAAACTATTGTTGAATTTCCAGTGAGAGCTCCCTGGACATGGTTTAGAGAGTTGAATATAGACTCGAGCTTGGGAATGGTCGGAGAAAACCAGAAGGCACGATATCGGATTTATAAACTCCATGTAATAAATGAGAATTTACAGAGATGCGATCAAGCCTCGCAAGTGAGATGTGGTTGTTTAAACAACGACACCATGTATAAGACCGATGAGAAGGGTGCTGCACGCGCCAAATATCATGAAGATTATATTTCGCAATGATGTTTGCAAAAAGTTTTGCGGTACCTGGTTGGGGTTCCGGCCCGTTTCGGTCACATGAAGCATTTACAGTACAGTTAAAATCACCACCAATAATTAGACAAGTCTGCAAATCCAGTGTTTGCAGGAATTTTCTCAGTTCGGCAAAAAAGGAGATCCGCTCGTCATTTTTGCTTGGAGCGTACACATTGAGAATTGTGAACTTCACCTGATTGATAGAGAAGGTCACGGAGGCAAGGTGTCCATCAATAATACTCGTAAATTTAAGGCAGGACAGGTGGAAATATTTCCCTAAGACAAACATGATGCCTGCCTTTAACGAGGAGTTGTTACTGAAGAAACATTCCTTGTCCATAAATAGTCGCCACTGAGTCTGAACAGATCGGACAGCATGGGTCTCTTGTAACCAAGCTATGTCAAGACCGTTGACCTCTACCAGCTATTTAATTTGGATCTTGCGGAACGGACTCCCACTACGATTAACATTTATTGTTCCAATCTTGAAACTGGCCGTGAGGAAAATAATAGTTTCTAAGAATAAGATCAGAAGCGGGATAATTGATTAGGATCCCTTTTTGCCTTGGCAATCAATATTTTTAAGCGGTGACAGTGTGTCTGGTGGAAACCGAATAAGTCAGGCTTATGTACGATAGCCTGAGCACACTCAAGGAAGGACGGTAGGTCTGGAAAGTATTCCGTCAGGTTTATATCGCGTTTCCTGTATGTATTTTGTAAGAAGAGTCTTATTTGTTCAGAGGAGGTCGGACCTTGACTGGTCAGCTTCTCCACCGTTTCCACCTGACTTTCTGTTTGCTTCCTCCAGGCATGATTCGTCAGTCAGTTTTAATTTCCGAGTCACACAAGCTTGTACAGTCCTGCATATCGATACTGTGGTCAGTATTGATACACGGATCTGTACTGGTTACCACATCTATGTGCTCTTCCAACGTGGGAACATCTCTTTCTGAATTAACGGAAATAATCCGGGGAGTTGATGAAACGGAAACACCATCAGCGGATGCAGCGATATCGCTTCCCTCGACCGTAACAGTGTTATCGACCTCCGACGGCGTGGAGGTATACAGTACTTCGAGGGGTGGGGAGGGGGGGTTATCGTAAAACATCCATTTTAACATTTCCTGCGTTTTCAGCTTCACCACATGATGGACTAGGAGCAGTGACAGGGTTAACATTTGCTTCGCTGTTTCCTGCTGACAAGGGTTCGGAGTTGATATTTGCTAAAGTGACAGCAGGTTCATCACTAGTGGTCTGTGTATCACCGTCGATGGACTTTCCAATAGGAGAGTTTTTAACGAGTGAAACAGTTTCATTTACTGCGATAACAGGTAAAGCGGTTTCTGTAAGGGAGACGTCGATGTCCTCACCGGCAAGTAGGTTAAACTTGTTGGCCGGAGGTACCGGGTCCATTCCGGGTCAGCATTGTGGAGTGACATTAGTCACAACTGCAGGAACATTACCGACAGATTCCTCGTTTGTAAATGCTCCCTTCTTCTGGGTTAAACGACCATCAGGTAAAGTCTTTCGCTTCCTTGATGAAACGATGGTGAAACCATCCCAAACATTTGTTTTGCTGTTTAGATTATCAGACTGGGAGGACTGGGCGTTATTACCAGACACGGGTTATTCGCTTCCTTCACAGTCGAGGAAGAAGAAGAAGAAGACGTATCCTTGTTGACGAGGTTTGTTTCATCATTTGACGAAGTCGCCTTTGGGCAAGATCGTTTCAAGTGTCCAAAATTACCACATTCAAAATATTTCAATGTGTCAGTGGTTACGTATACTTGGTAATCATGATTATCAATTTAGAGTTTTAAAACAATGTTCAAGGTTCTTTCAGCGTTAGAGGGAGGAAGCACCACATAAGCTTGTCTCCGAAAAAATATCACATGCTTCATCCGATCGTCCTGGCTACATACAGGTAACATAGTGATCTGAGAAACCACAGTACCATAATGAGATAGGTCAGTGTCTGATTCTTCAGGAAAGGAGGAGCGTTCGAGATAATGACCTTCACAGCCGGTGTGTTGAGAGAGGAGACGAGCACGAAATGTCCGTCATCTGTTGATAGTCTGGTCGATACAATTCCTTGAACCAGTTCTGTCTCAGACACGAAGATTACCACACGTTTGTTCATTCGTGAGGCTGCACGAACTTTGTCAGTCCCGACTATGTTTCCTGTAGCGATAACAAGGTTCTTGACGCTGACGTCGTCGGGCGGAACGCAGACGACGCCATGTTTTCGTGTTAATGCTTCAAATGCCGCATAACGGGAATACGAAGTCGTATTTAGGAAGGGGGAGGAGGGGTGATTGCTCTCGTGCAGGAATTAAATACAAGCCGAGACAGCTTTCCAAAGGAAATAAACACAGTCACAGTGAATAAAAAAATGATCAGTTGAAGGGCCGGGATGGGCCGCCAACTAAAAACTATCCACAAAGAAGCTGTGGTCTCTTTCTCTCTCTATCTCGGGGAAAAGGTATGCGAGGAGAAAACGGGGATTGGGATGGAAGGGGAAGAGATGAACCGAAGGGCAAACCGTGAAATAACAAGGACAGATGGGCGGGGTGGGGTGACGACGGCGTGAGGGAAGGCCGAAGCATGAGGTCTGACGAAGAGGGGAGGGTGGGGGCACAAATAACAATGCGTAGAAGGAAAAAAAAGAGGTGGAAAAGGGATAGGCGAAAAAAAACAGGGCAGATCACAGCTCACCAAGACCACACAGCCGCCATGACACTCCACTCGACTCGCCAGAGATATATATATATATATATATATATATATATATATATATATATATATATATATATATATATATATATATATATATATAATATAATATATACACACACACACACACACACACACATTTGTGTTTGTACATTATTTTTTTTTTCCATAAAAACTTAAATTCCTTTTATTTCTTTGGAAGGCAGGGTTGGCATTTGTACTTGTCCCAGCAAAATTACTGTGTTATGACTCGAACCGTCATCAGCTTGCCATCTATAATGTCGCACGTACCGTATCACCTGTGCATTTTTGTGCAGTGCCTTTGTTGGAATAAGTGTCAGCTGACAAGAACATGGCATGTCTCTCCTCAAGGTTGTATACAAATGTGTATTGAAATAATGTATGTTAACATACGATTTGAATTCCTTTTCCCATGAGACACCACCTGTTCCCCAGAGCCTGGCTCGCAGCAGCAGACAAGCAGCATGTTTGCTCATTGCTGCCTTGCGCTCCAACACATCAATGTGCCTGTGTGCAAGGGGCCAATGCCCCTAAATTATATTTTATCAGGTTAGCGTATGTGGGAGTGACATATGCTGACTGTGAAAACTAAGTTATCTCCTTCCTCTCCTCTCTACGCGAGAGTAAGTTATTGAGGCCCACGAGGAGACAGCCATTGAGATTACGGCAGGGAAATTCAATTACGAACCGATGCCTATCCCCTAATAGAATTCTGATTCTCAAGAAGATGGCTGCCGACGATACGGCAAAAGGAGTTTCAGCCGCCTTTATTGCAGAGGAGGGAAAGACATTTATGCGAACTGATTTTTACGGCTTGACTTGGAAGGGTCGTTAAGCCAGGCAGTGTTTGTTTCGAGTGATAATGGCATCAAAGCCCACCACCTGGTATAAAGGATTTTCTTTGAATCACATGGATCTGTTTGGCCACACGACTGCACGCTGCCCCCTCCCCCCTCACAATCCCCTTTACACACCATATTGTGCTTTCAACTCTTCGTATTACATCGTGCCTCAGGCACGGTTTGCAAAGTTGTTTCAATTTCCTTGAGAAATATTTTGCCATTGGTTGAATCGTGATTTGAGGAAAGTGAAAAGTTGTTTGGGGAAAGGAGTGATGATTGTCATACGTGATGATACGCTATCTTGGTGACATGAGTGGTTATGATGGTGCTGTATAAAAAAAGTGCTAATTGTTGCCCAAGTAATTTTAACATCCACGAGATAATGTTTTTTTTGTTTTGTTTTTCCTTTCCAATCCACATAACAATCAATGTGGTAAGTGAGTTGAGATAAAATAGTGATCGCTTTTCAGCATGGTTCGGCCTGGGTCCATTGTTCTTCATAATTATATT
This sequence comes from Eptatretus burgeri, assembly GCF_056783735.1. Taxonomy (NCBI): domain Eukaryota; kingdom Metazoa; phylum Chordata; class Myxini; order Myxiniformes; family Myxinidae; genus Eptatretus; species Eptatretus burgeri. The sequence goes on from NC_140978.1 coordinate 9,851,609, forward strand.
TTGTTGCAAGGTCAACAAGCTCATTACTTAAAGGCAAGGTGAACTTGCATTTCAATACAGGGTTCATTTTCATGTGACCACGTTGCATTCTTCTGTGCCCCATTTAACAGCAAATGCACCTTCAGTGTGGATTTCCAGTAATTTTGTGAAGGCTGTCTTGCACTCGTTGGTCCATCAGGTTAGGTATGGGAGCATGTGCCAGAACAGCGCATCGCTGCGTCCACTTTCCGCCGGTACTCCAGGGGCCTCCGTCTGGCCATCCCCCAGGCAGATGCCAGGCCCATCCCCATCTCCTTGAGATGATGGTCAACCTGCTGCAACCACGAGGCACGTGGTCGGCCCACTGGCCTACTCCACTCATGAGACTCCCTCGCTGAGAGAATCTGGTGAGCAGGATCAGCGTCAGGAAAACGAGCCACATGTCCATACAGCCGCAACTGACGCTCACGGACTATGCAGGTAACAAATCTCATCCGAGTCTCTCTCAGCAACCGCTCGTTGGATACAAAATCCGACCAGCGATAGCCAAGGATTCTCCGAAGAGACCTGGTACCAAAGGAATTAAGTCTCCGTCTCAGATCCTTGGTCAGAGTCCAAGTCTCGCACCCATAGAGCAAGACTGGAAGTAGGTCAGGAAGTAGGTCGTTGTGAGTTGGTCCATGATCCATTCATTTTCCATTAGTTGGTCCATTAGTTGGTCCATGATCAGCTGCAAAATGCACATGCATAAGTTTCGCAGCCAATCAGGTGCTTACAAATGCAAGACATGGCTTATTCCACAGAACTTGATCAAAATTCACGGAAGTTGCATTTTTTTTTTTTTGGCTTTTAAATGACTGGCATTTATGTGAGCATTTCAAGTGAAAAAATTGAAAATGTTCAGGAAATTATTTTTGCCTTATTTTTACATCATTTATTTTCGGTGTGTTCAGGCTATTATTGCATGCTGCCATCACTTACCCTGGAAATGTTTGTGAGTCTCGCATTCAGCGCGCGACCCCCATCTGTTCACCTTCGGACAAATATCCTTGGCATTGTAAAGTTTGATGGATGTAACGGGTCAGTGGACGAGTCAGATCGTTTGCTCTGAGTTGTGGATGATAAAGGTCAGGGCTGAAGGTGCAAGACTTCTGTAACGGATTGAACTGCAGAGTTGACAGAAAATGCTGCCACGGGATGGTAGGATTTTGCGAGATCTTTATGGATTCCAGATCTGACGGTGTCACAAGATTTGGTGCATAGTCCTGAAGGTTTCCCCTTCTGAAGCGAAGTATAGTGGAGTATCACTCCGAACATGGCAAAAACAAATCAACACTTCCATGCAATGAAATGCCAGGCATGCTCAATTGTGGTTGGAGTTGCATACGAGCAACAATTTAGCGTAATTCATTGGTTTCACATCTTGGCACACCGTTTCTGTGCAGTAGTTTCCTTGAAAGCAAAACGCAGAAGCTGTGGATAAATCACGACAAATTTTTGACATTTAACATTCTTTCAATAAAACACGAATGGATATTTGTATCAAAAGTCCAAAGCTGCATCAAGACCACCTCTTTCATGTCGTCGTACTTGGATGCCAGTTCAACACCATTGCCTTGAATCACAAAAATACCGACATTTTTGGAAGAAAGGCTTGTGTCGCACCTGCTTTGCCCATCACGAGCTGCGTGAGAGCATAGCAAATGGCCTTGTGCTAATCCGGTCTAATAAGCCCCATCATTAACGGCAAAGCTTTTCTGCAAATGTTGGGCTGGCCATCCCCGGCCTGCCGGTGGCCTAATTGCTGCCAAGCACTGGCAACACAGGCAAGCCCGAACATGAATTTGGCCCAGCTTGTTAGCAGCTTGTACATTACGGCTGATCAAGACTGTAATTGGATTTCTGTGCATCTCCATTTTTGAAACCGATGATTTCTCTTGTTTCATGTCTTCTTGCGAGAATTGTACCCTCCCACCGCACCCTCCCCAAATTCTCCTTCGTCGAAGTTCCCTAAACTCTGCATTTTGAAATGAATGGACTAGAATTATTGCTCATAAACGTGAGAAACTCGTAAATGTTCAAGCACTTGTAAATGTGGTTTCAATCAGGCAAAGGCTCTGCCAAGGATTGAGTTCGTTGTGTAACAAAAATTTGAGAAAAGACGCTTTTGCTCCACACTGGATAAATGCCTTTGGCGGGAAATCGATTGACGACAAAAGTGTTTATGCTCCCAGCCCATTTACATTCTTGATTTTTGAGTGTCATTGTTGCTTCCTTAACCTTGCTGGGTGCCAATGTTGATGACGAGCTGGTTTTGTGATTGCTGAGCCGTTTGACAGTCTGCGGTTTTTTTTGTTTGTTTTTTTGCTTTGCCCTCTTCCTGGTTTAAAGGTGGCATTATCTGAGAAATTGCTGCATTAATGATTGTTTTTAATTGTTTGATCTGTGAATGCTCTCCAACAAGTCATTTCGATTACAGACTTTGTCAAATTCTGAACAACAAGAACAACAACAAAAACTGAACAAATTGTTTTTTGCAATGACTGAAATTCAAAGTGCCTTGTATTTTATTTTGAGGCTACAATGGTATAATGACATGTCAACCTCGAAAGGTGTGAAATTACTTTGTTATTGGTGGCATGAGTAATCATCAGTATGCCAGTCGTTCTCAGTGGATATTTGATATGCCAAACACATGCTTCTCAGGCCCTTTCTAACTCGAATCATTTTTTTTTTTGGGGGGGGGGGAGTTCCAGGTTGATGTGAATCGGTACCAATGGTCCACGTTTAAGGAGCAGAGTTCGTAGATATTTGGTATTTTAGCAAAAAGGCACGGAGGACACATCTGCATTCATGGGGGCATGTGTTTAGGAGGGGGAAGGGGAATGTGTTCAGGTAGGCCTTCAATTCTGGCAGCAGGTGGTGGAAGGAGAAGGTGCAGACAAAAATTGAGGTTGAAGGAGGTGGTCGAGAGTGACATGAGAGAGTTGAGTTGCAGAGAGAGGATGCTTCGGATATAGTGGTGAGGGGAGAGCGAAGAGTCATGTGGTTGACTCCACTAGAAGGTGGGATCAATTGGGGCATTGAAAGTAGTGTTATTGTAGAAGTTAGTTAATGTCGGGTGCAGAATTTTGATCCTGAAATTTGATGCTTTCATCCTGGTATGGTGCCAGCTTTGGAGGCTGCAGTATTATGTCTTGCAATTTGCAAAATACTGGTTGTACTTGGGAAGATATGTAATGACCATAATGAAAAAGGGATGTCCAGCAAGGCCAAGCAAGGTTTGACGTTTTGACTACTGTGTGGTCTTCATCCATGAGCGTGCAGCCATCGTGTGCCTTGTATCAAGTACCTTCCAAAGGGAGACGCCACTTGACTGCAATATGTGAATGGTGACATCAATAGTGAGGCAAGGCCTGCAATACAGTGGTTAATAAAAATGGTTTGGATCACAACACCTGGTGCACAATTCATACACAGACCTGGATGAAGACTGCTTGGCGGTCGAAAATTTGGACCTGAACCTTTTCTTGCTGTCGAGCTTTGCGAGTTGGTGGTGATTTCATTTTTGAAGAACATACACAAATTGATCAATATTCATGGCCTTGTGTATGCCTAATTTGACATTCCTCTCTCTCCCCTTCCTAGTTATGTAAGCCGTGTTTTACTGTTGTTCTATTGGTTTTTTTTTTCCTTCTCATCCCATCCCATAGTCACAATGTGCTCAAT
>NC_140978.1:9860316-9862816 GCF_056783735.1 Eptatretus burgeri
TTTTGTGCTGAATCGTTTTCTGTGTGATGCCGGAAGTTTATTTTGTGAGCAGGAAGTGATAATCTTCCTGTCCCGTTAGTTGTTGACGCACAGCGTTGTAACTCTCGTTATAGCGCGGCGAGATCGTGCTGTTATATAATTGGCTATTCTGTCCTGTGTCTTCTGTCACACTTATGGCCGCGTACGTCCCTTTGATCTCTGAGGGCTATAAATAGAAATTTGTCCAATGTCACAACTCTTCCCATCATGCATGCTAATTCACCATGTCTACATTTAAATGTTATAACTGCGAAATTGTTTCATCATTCTTAACCTAGACTTTTACTGCCCCCAGCCACGCGATATCGAAGTATTCGCTTCTTGTTTTCTGATGTTTTGTGTGTTTCATTTTGTTTTCTGATGTTTTGTGTGTTTCATTTGTATTTTCTGATTGCTCGGCATGTTGAGTGGTGTTGTATCGTAGCACAGCAGCATTAGTTTAAACCTCGAAAAAAAAATGGTAAAAGCTGATTTTTTTTTTTCCAGGAAAGTTGCTTTGATATCGATCTTATGCCATGGAGTAAAGTCCCCACAAATCTCACTTGAGGAAAACTCAGAATCCAAGATGGCCACCATCGCAATTCACGAATATCAGGAAAACATTAAAAGAGTCATAACTGGTATTACTCGTCATAGGAAGATTATCTTGGGGTCGAGACCTAGGTTTGGGGGTATGACAAATTCAAAGGAATGCTCAGAATTTCAATTTGAGAATTCCATTTGTGGTATAATTTGGAAATTCAAACAAAATATCTTCAATGATGCCAGATGCAGAAAATGGAAGGTGTAACATACTCGTACCATAGATCAGCAGATCATTTTCAGTCATCAGTGGGACAGGCATTGGTGCATGTTTGCCCAATACACGTAGAGCACATGGGGATGCAGAATAGGCCAGCCTTGCGGCAACTGCATTTCTTCCCGCAGCCTCCATTGCACCACCTGCATGATACCATGCGTAGTACCCTGTCCAGTGCCACTGGTCGGCCAGTGTCCACCAGAAATAACATCCCATCTCAGTGGGAGACGACTCGTTGCCTGACCATTGTTGCACTGTTAAGTATGTTCTGTAGGAGTAGTAATTTGTGGCTGCTGAAGTTGGGGTTAAGCTTTCCAGTTAGAGCCCAGCTGAGGAGACTGAGGTTCTGCTGACTCACCTCATGTACTGTATGTAACAGAGCTTGTCTAGAGAGGTATACCAAACTGCCCCATACAACTTTAGGATAAACAGCTCCCCTACACACACAACTTCATCGTGAGTCTGCCTGAGAAAATTAATTCAGCACCCCCCCCCCCCCAGTACTCGTCTCCACTGTAAAAAAACAATGGCCAATGTCTTGTTTTTCTCCATGTTGTATAGGGCAGAAACCATGTCGTAACTGGGAATTGCATGTATGAACATGAGATGGGTCTTGACTGTGGAACTGATGGATTGCTGAATTTCCTGAATGCTGTCGACATATATTGGGTTATGACTGAAGAGCATATGCAGGTCCATACCAGTAAGCATGGCCAACAAATCAGTGTCAGTGGCTACGATTACGAGTCTGGTTTGATCATCTGCTGCAGCTGTCACTGCAGTTTGAGCACTGAGGTAATCAGCGTCTGCAGTGCTGTGCTTGTTCGTAACACCAGTGCCCTCAAACTTCATGATGAGTTTTGTGACAAGTCTTTCTTTGTTCTTGCCACTTGCCAATAAAGCTTTTTGAGAGGTCCTTGCCATCATACTAAGTTCAAAGATTGTCTGTCGAGGCATTCTGGGTTGCCCGGCACTGCTGTTCTGCTTTGCTGGACATTGTGTAACCATATCCATTGAAAGCAATCATGGATTCAGGGCAGTAATTGTTGAGGACATGTGCCATGTAAATGTTGCACACCTGGTCATATTTGGCGTCATTGGGCCAATGCACGCTCCGCAAAAGATTACCTCAATCAATGACGAATTTGGCGTTCTGGGGAATTTCCGGATGAATATTCACCTTTGATTTCAAGATGTTTGCAAGGACACTTTTGGTGTTCTTGCACATTATCCGTTTGTCAAGTAGGGATGGAGGCGCCTCCCAATTTCAAAGCACAGTTACTCCTGCATCTTGGTTTTGTGCTTCATTCACATGACTTGTGCATGAAGAGGAGGATGGTTTTGACCTACACTTGACATTTTGCACCGCTGATAGAGGTAAACTGTGTCTTTACGCTTCAACTTGGTGTCAGAATAGTTTTGGCCTTGTCATCACTTCTGCTGCTGCTTTCCCGACTGCATAGATTTGGCTGCATTCACTGCCTTATCCACTACAACCGTATTAGAGATGGAGACAAAGGCATAATGGTCCTGGTATGAGAAGCGAGAATGGAGATGAAGCCAATTTACGAAAGTCTCACTCTTTAGCATCTTGTGCAGTGATGCAGGCACACGAGTCGACATGCTGGTCACATGTGTGACCGTGAACACCACAAAACTCAT
>NC_140978.1:9872816-9877816 GCF_056783735.1 Eptatretus burgeri
CGCGACCGGCCGCCCAGACTGATTAAGTGTAGCAGCTATGGCGTGATTTGAAGCGTCGGTTTCCACCACGAAGGGCACCGAGCTGTCGATCGATAAAACCACGGACTTACTGATATCATCCTTGAGGTTGTGGAAAGCTCTTACAACAGCGGCATCTGGTGGAAAGTTTTTGCAATGCACTAGGGGATGTATTTTCTCGGAGTATTGCGAAATCCATCTCGCATAGTAAGCGAACATCCCGATCACCCGGCGCATTGTCTGCAAGTCCTGAGGTGGTGGAAGCTCACGGAGCGGGCGCAATCGCTCAGGATCAGGCTTAATTGTGCCGTCGGCTATCGTGTAGCCGAGAAGGTCAATTGACCTTGCCGAGAATACGCATTTCTCGTAGTTGAGAGTCAGATTATATTTTCTAGCAATGCTCAAGAATCTGTCCAGATTCCTATCATGTTCCCTCTGATCCCTACCGCACACTGTGACATTATCCACGTAAACAAAAGTGTCTTTGAGGTTTTCATCTGAGATGATGTCGTCCATAACCCGTTGGAAGCAAGCTACCCCATTCGTGACACCGAAAGGTATTCTCCTGAATTGGTAGAGGCGCCTCCCTGCCTGGAATGCAGTGTAAGGTTTGTCTTCCTCTCGGATGGGAATTTGATGATAGGCGCTTCGCAAGTCGATGGTACTGAATACCTTATAATTGGCCACGCGTTCGACCATCTCATCTATGCGCGGCAGGGGGTAGGCGTCGAGTTGGGTGAAGCGATTGACCGTTTGGGAATAATCGACAACCATTCGTTTCTTATGGTTCTGATGCTGGTTACTAACACCTGTGCGCGCCATGGCGAATCGCTCGGTTCTATAATTCCCTCTTCCAGTAATCGCTTGGTTTCCGAAGTGATGAAATTCATGTCAGCAGTGGTATATCGCCGCGATTTGATCGCTATCGGTTTGCAGACCGGCGACAAGTTAGCGAACAGCTGGGGGGACGTCACCTCCGCGGTGGTCAACGCATTTAAAATTAGACGAGGCTTGCTTCCTCCAAAGGGTATTTCGACGCTCGTGTGCTGCTTGAGGACATTATGACCCAGAATTACGTCTGCGCACAAATCACGAAGCACCAGTACCCTTACATCCCGATGCGTGTACCCTTTTACGTCCAATTCAACATTGCAGTACCCTCGTACGCGGGATTGTAGTGAGGTGGTGGCCATGCATACCGTATTGTCAGTCGGGTGGATTACCCATTTCCTGCCCTTCACTAGCGAGCTGTTGACAAAACTTTCAGAGCTACCGGTATCAATCAGTGCCTCAGCCATATGCCCGTTAATTCGTATGTTGATGATAGCCTTGGATAGATTCCCCGGGGAGGCTGCAGTTAATTTATTCTGCGAGTAGAGAGCCGCAGAAGTGGGTTTATTTCTCCTTAGAGTAGATTTACATACCCTGGCATAATGCCCTTTCTTGTCGCAATTCATGCATGTGGCATCTCTGGCGGGACATTTTTGACGAGGATGCCTTTTGTACCCACAAAAGAAGCATTTACCAACCGGAGCAGTTGCTGAGGAGTTTGACGTGGCCTGGGTATCCGGCTCCTCGGGTGTTTCTCCATCCCCTATGTCTGGCTGTGTCTGTGCCAGTGGGGTTCCTTGAGTTCCCACCGTAGCAGCGTTCATTAGCAGCATCGGTGTCCCAAATGACTCAGATTGCTGCTGAGCCGTATCCATCGCTCGTGCCTGATCGACTACCTTGTCAAGAGTGGGTTGCGCTTTCTCTAGTAAGCGTTGCCGTATGTGGGCTGATCTGAGTCCTTGGATGAATGCCTCCCGTGTGGCTTCCTTTCGGTGTTCCTCGGCGCTTACGGCCCGGAAGCTGCCGTCTTTTCCCAGCTGATTCAGAGCTTGTAGGAACTGATCGATTGCCTCCCCGGCTGCTTGCTTGCGTGTGTTGAGAAGATGTCGTATGTATACCTCGTTCTTGGGCTTCACGTAGAGCGCCTGCAGCACATCAATCGCTGCTTCGTAAGTGTCGCACTCCGAGAAGAGCCTGTACACGCTGGGCGAGACATGATTCACGAGAGCGGCAAATTTGTCGGCTCCTTCCTCGATGATGGTCAGATAGTGTGAGAAGGAACAGAACCAATACGACCATTTCATTTCTGCGTCAGTCGCGTTTGGGTCTGCGTCGAACCTCTCTGGTTTGTAGATCTTGTCCATCGTTGGTTGAGAGAGCCGAGAAAATCAAATGGAATAAATTGAAATGAGAGCGAGAGATGAACCTTCAGAGTTTAGGCTTTATTCCATTTGATTGGAGCCGCTTCTACGGACACACCGGGGAATACAGGTTCAGCTAGGAGTACATAAGCAGTAACGTATACATGTGCGATTAATCATTGCAGAATAAATCCGCGTAAGCACGGAGTGCGATATAATCTCCATTCTCACCAGTCAATGAGCACCTTCAGTTAACGAGCATCAAGTGAACAGCCGATGTAAATGGCAATGCCCCGGGGACAACCACTCGTGCCGCAGAGACCTCCCCTTATACGCGAGACGCACAACATGTGATCCCGCGTCATGTCCCTCAATTCACCTCAATTCACCACAGTCATTGTGCGAACATCATTATTTCTTTTTCGTTTTCGAACATCGTACTTACACAAACCTAGACACCTAGGCTATATGGTGTAGCCTATTGCTCCTCGGATACAAACCTGTACAGCATGCTACTGTACTGAATACTGTCGGCAATTGTAACACACATCCAAGAGAGACTGAAGACACGTTAGTTTTACCTTTGTGCTGTTCATGAGGGCCATCGGTGTTATTAGCAGCAGCTTACAATCTCCTCTCGCATTGATTCTAGAAAGCTGAATAAATAGCATTTGGATTTTATAAGTCTGTAATCATTGCATCGATGTTATAATTTATAAATGAAGAAACGAGCTCCTGTCAATTGTGATATATATTTTCGGAACAGTGCGATTGTTTTAACAACATGAAAAGCTTCACTAAAAATAAATTTGGGTTTTAATTTCGACTGTAACAATGATTTATTCGAGGAATTCTTCAATTCAAAGGTAATTTACTTGCTGGAAGGTGAACGTGGAAACATTGGTTCAGTTTGAAACCCGATTTACTTAAATCCCGATTTAGCACGATTCTGCTTTTTTCGCGATGACATTTTATGGACTTCAACGATCACATTATAACAGGGCCACACTGTCGTTTATTATCGTTATGAAGTATTCTGTACTGTACAGCGTACATAATTGTATGTGCTATTTTTTATACGACTGGCAGCGCTACGTCGGCTATATCACTCGGCGATAGGAATTTTTCAGCTTCATTTTTTTTTCCATTTTTTTTTTTCAGACCTGGCAGATCCGTCGTGTATGCGATCGTCGTTGCCCGGAACGTCGTTAAGCGGCGCATGACTGTATATATATATATATATATATATATATATATATATATATATATATATATATATATATATATATAGATATAGGTATAAATATATATATATATATATATATATATATATATATATGTATATGTATATATATATGTATATGTATATATATATATGTATATGTATATATATATGTATATGTATATATATATATATGTATATGTATATATATATGTATATATATATATATATATATATATATATATATATATATATGTATATGTATATATATATATATATATATATATGTATATATATATATATATATATATATATATATATATATATATATATATATATATATATATATATATATATATATATATAGATATATATATATATATATATATATATATATATATATATATTGTTGTGGTTACCAAATTCGCAAACCACCATTCAGGTCCCTTAGGTGAGGTATCTCGGTAAGTACATGTGTAGTTAGGCCCAAACCCGTTGTCTAGTGGGAATACATGTCATTCATGCGTGCTGCGACTCTACAGGATAGCCGTTTTTCTTTTACTATCTTTAATTTGGACCAACCGCCATTGTTACCACCACCAACCACCGCTTCACCACAACCGCCACGACCTTCACGTCACACCTCGCAACCGTCGCATCGCCACCGTTCTTGCGCCGCCTGTGGGTACCGGTGTTGGACTCGTGCAGGGCGCGCGCCGAACAGCGTGTACAAAATCACGGATTTTGTGCTTCAAAAACGGATCAAAAACGACACACGCCCACTTTTTGCCGTCCAATCGGTGAGCGAGGGGCGAATTGGCTCCGCCCCCAGGGCGTTGGAGGGCGATCGATATATGCAAATTTATGGATCAAAAAGCATTCACGCCCACTTTTTCTCGGGCCAATGGGGAGCGAGGTGAAAGGTCGAAGGGAGGGGGTCAAAGATGAGAGGGCGAAGCCACGGGGCTGATAAAAGCAACCGTGTTCGTCAGTCCAGAGTAGGAGAGTCGAGAGGGAACAGAGAGTCAAGACTTCGCGGGCGGTGGAGTTGGCAAGAAGGAGCTGGTCGTCGTGTGCGTTGGAGTCGGAACGGAGGGGACGGAGCTGTGGAGAGGCGGCGAGGGCAGACGAGGGGGTGCTCGCGTCGTGCAGGGAGCTGCACCCCAGGGAGGCCGACAGCGCGACCTGGCCGAGGTGGAGACGCTCCTCGCGGGATAATAAAAATCCTCTATACCCCGAGCATCAGCAACCCCCTCCTGTTTCCCCCCACGCTGAGATAGTGCGACCAAGGGGGCCCCTTTCCCACCCCCTACCAGACACTGCCCGCGAGGCCCGCGGAGTTGAGGCACCATCGCCGCTCCGCGTCTCATCACCAGACGGGTAGGCCCGACCCGGTCTCGGCCTCAGGCCCGCCTCATCTTTGGGGGTATTCTTTTCCTTGGTTTTGGGTATGTGTTGTCGGCGCCGTCTGTGAAGTAGAATTGTATAAGTGTTGCCGTGTGCTCGGTAGTCGGTATTAGCTCTGCATTGTGTCTTCGCTTTTACATTTGCTTTTTGTGTAAATTGCA
>NC_140978.1:9900316-9905316 GCF_056783735.1 Eptatretus burgeri
GGCTGGCCGAATCAAAACTAACGGCGTTGTAACAGCTGCCACGGTCTGCCCATTGAGCCGGAACTAGCGGAGCATCGATATTAACTTTCCATTAATAGATCAGGTCTGCAATGGAATGACAGTTTACTTTTTTTGCACCCTGCTTGCTTTGCATGTTTGTTGCAAATTCTGACATAACCAGCTGGCAGAAGCACAGGTTTCTGTTGCCAGACAGTAATGGAATTGATCTTCTACAAATAGATATGATATTACTTGTTTGATCACTCTCTACCACTGAGTTTGTATTCAGGTTTTGGCCTGTGCGGTATTGGAGAGGATGTTGTAAATTTTCTCCAGCCCAGTTGTCAGTTCATATAGACAGTTGTCACAATGCCTCTCTGCTTTCACTATGCTCTTCCTTTCGGAGATCCACCAGTCAGTTGCTCTCTTCGTAGTCACAGGGCGGAAGGGGACTGCTGAGATGGGTGAAAGGTCTTATGTCAGTCGTCAGTGTCACTGACCTTCCCAACAACACTGTACTGAAAGATAAACCTTTAAACTCGTTGATTCTTTTTAAGTTGCGTTTTACGGCTGGTTGACAGCGTGCAAAGTTTGTTTCCAAGGGATGTTTTGCAGAAAAGGATAATATGTAAACAGATTTCTATTTGAGATATGTATGTATAAATTGTATATCATCAATGAGGGTTGGTTACCTCTGTTTTCTCTGTCGTTGATCAATCACATGAACATATTACACACATGTTGAGATATTGTGCAAGGACGTACTGACTTGACAGCAATTACCTCAAGGAAAGAATTGTTTTCTAATTTTAAGATCATGCCTTCTTGTCATTATATAACTTGCTTAAGTATAAGGATCAAGCTATAAGGTTTACCTTTTCTTTAATCCTATATTCCCCCCATGTTGGCGAGGGAATGTATTTGGCCCAAGTCTTTCATGAACCGGCTGTCCCGGCCTGATGTTCGGCGAAGTAGATTATAGCAGGAATTTGGATTTTGTTCATAGTGCACTTGATAATTGGTGTACTCTTTGCGTAGGAAACCACAACATCTTTAACGCCCACCAACTATTTCCAGCAGATGGGACAGCCAGGTTCGCATCCATCCGAGGGACAACACAGACACCGACAGCTTGCCTTGGATGCAAAACGCCAGGATGACATTTTATAGCTGGTCCCAGATTTGAACCCAGGCGAGACAGCTCAGAAGCGACTGCGCATACCTCTAGACTCTCTTGCCAGCCTTCCATAAAGTTCATGCAAATGTTTAATTACTGTTTTTGGTCATTGCATTTCCCATTTTCTTTTCCTTACGAGATGCTTTTCCCTCAATCAATGATATTGTTCTTTCCCGAACCTGGCTGGCCAATGAGCTTAAGCCTGGGAGCACTGCTTGCTTTACTGTGGTGATGAATCGCTGCAATCTCACAAAGCATAATTACCCACGGGAGCACAGTCTGGCTACCTACCTTATTTCCTCTCCTCTCTCAAGGCCCTTTGTGATCTACTTCCCTTTCAGAATAGCTGTGCGGTGCAATCGGTATCCGAATATCTTGGACAGGGGCTGTGGCTTGTTTGATTACCTAGGCTTGAGTGAGTATGGGCCTAGATACTGAGCTTACATTTATTTTCAGCCTTGCACTTTGATGCTCTTGTGTTATCTTGCTTTGAGCAATGACCTTGGAAGAGCTGGGCGAATGTTAATGGTTTTTTTATTTTGCATTTCCCTTAATCCGTGAATGACTTGCACCCAGGGTTTGAATCCCTTGCCTCTGAAATGCTAGAACAGTCCCCAAAACATGATGATGATGATGATGATGATCATCATCATCATCATGATCATGATCATGATCATGTACAATGCCACTGTATATCCAGTCAGTTTTACCGAAGCAGTTTTTTGGCTATGGCTTCAATTTGACACAGGATACTCGACTCGGTACGCAGGAATTTGTAATGTAGCTCGAGCGATAGCTTGCCTACTCTTTGCGAAAGACACCGTGAGAGCTTTAACACTCACCAACCAATGCTCTTCGATGGGATGCCCAATTTAACGTCCCTCTGGCATGCACATAATTGATGCCTCACCATACCCGAGAAACACCAGGATGACAGTTTATAGCTGGGCCCGGATTCTCACCCCGCCTCGACAGCTCAGAGGCGAGTGTGCATACCTCTAGGCTATCCTCCAGCCCTTTATACCACATTACCCTTCCTAATTGTGTTCAGACCAGCATCCTTAATGATTAGTCAAAATAAGTTTTATGATTATGTGATGTTGTTGGTGTTTCGCCACAAAGCAATTACAGCTGAGCTGATTTTACCTTTAATGTGAAAAGGTTATTTTCCAAGTAAAGTTGCTTTTGAAAAAAAAAAACAACAAAAAAAAAACAAAGAAACACAGGAACTTGAGCCCATCAGGTGTCGGTGAGTTGCCAGAGGACATATAATGGTAAGTGTGGGTGGGCTGGGGATGTCACAAGCTCTGCTGTTTTATGTGCACATGATATGTCCACAAATCAGAGTTTTCTACACTTGAACATGGTTGTTATTAAATAGTCATTGGTCTCATTAGGGAGACCATTAAAGCCTTTATTTACGATGCATTGCAATTGATGGATGTTTTGTGCAGGCGCATTTTTGGTATGTTTGCTCGAGAATTTGTACACCCAGACACCAAGTCATTACCATGTGAGCTTGGGTGCTTCGGCTTGAATTTGCAGATCGAAACGCCACTCCTTTCATAAAATAAACATCATTTATATGAAAAAGTGACGAAAAATAAGAATTGTTTCGTCGAGCTCAAGTGGCATGAACCTATAATTGCTTTAAGATAATCATTTCCTTGCACAAAAAATATCAACGAATGGTTGTTCCACTTTTAAAGAGCAATCTAAATTTTTGGCGTCTTTGGAACAAGTAATGACTGCAGACGTTGAAGTATGATAATTATACAATACACCCTGTTTGTGGGATAATAATGTGCATGCCAGTATCCTCGGAGTTTTGGCTGGCATGATGGTCTTGAGGTACGCACACTGGCCTCGGCTATTTAGCCAGGGTTCGAATCTCGGCCTGGCGATGATCTGTGATCCTGCAGGTGTTTCGCATGCAGAGGTAGACATCAATGTGTGTGTGCACTGTCCCTTGGATGGACATTAAAGCAGGTGTCCAATTTAGCAATAATGGTTGGACTTTCATTTGGTGATGACGAGGTGGGTTATTGCCTGCACTCTGACCAAATTTCAACCACCTTGAGTAGGACATCAGGCCTGGCCAGCAGGTTCACGAAACTATTTAGTCCAAAACTTTCTCCAGCTGACCCTACACAAAAGTGGAAATACCTTAGGGCCTTTTAGGTTGTGGTAGTAGTTGTTTAATCGTCATAATCATATATCTACATGTTCTTGGCAGGATGGTCAAGAGGTACACAAACTCATCTCCAAAATGTCTAGCCTGGGTTTGAATCCTGACCCAGCTACAAGCTGTTATCTCGGTGTTTCACAGGCAGGACGATTCATCAATGTCTGTGCCAAATCTTGGATGGACGTTAAACTGGGAATCCTGTCTGCTGGCATTAGTTGATGGATGTGACTCTCACGGAGTCCTCCGCGAAGAGTTGGTGAGCTATCGCCAGCACTATGAACAAATTACAAAATCCTGCTCTAACCTACAGAGGGCATTTCATCAGCAGTTCAGCCGCACCCTCGGCCGAGTGATGCATTCAAACGAAGACGAATCTTCACGTTGTTTATTTTTCGACACCTGGCAGAAATTTTACACCTTTATCCCCACGGGGAAGCAGAACATCAACAGCGATGACTAGGTTATCATTCCCATGATAGCAAACTTTCATGTTCTCTGCAACAGCATTATCACAGCAAGCGATTGTTGAGCTGAAAACTCTTAACCCATGCATATTGTGAGTTAGGGCCCATCCCTCCCGCAGCAATTATATGTCCAATTTAGCTGACGGCAATAAAGTTTTTCATTTGCTCTTAGGAATTACACCGGCTCTTCTGCACCACGTTCTTGCGTCCAGAAAATTTAGCTGATTAGTAGTGGTATTGGGTTGGAAAAGAGGAAAGGGGGTGGTGGTGGCTCGTTTGGGTGTGTTTCTTCCCTTGTCAGCCTGATGAATGCCCTACTGCAAATGGAATTCACATGAAGCATTTTATTTCTTTTTCTCCTTTCTGCTCAGGAGATAATTGATAACCAGGAAAGTTAATGTTTATGCATAAAGATGAATACAGGTGCTTCTGCATTGCAAATAATGCTTGACCCAAATTGGAGATGAATAATTGATGACATTTGCGTTCTGTTTGAGGGTGCTTCAAGGACTTGCCGCTGCTGCATCCTCAGGTTCAGCTTCCAGGTTGTTCAGCTTTAATCCTGCGTGACCTTTTCTTTATGCGCGCATGGTCTTGTGTTCACTGATGTTGCTGTTGAAAGTCGCGTGCACTTGACCCCGCCGGTCTGTGAACACTTTGAGCCGATGATTCGCCCTTTACACCTAAACGTGTGCAATTGCGAGGAAGACGCTTTATTATTAAAATTAACAAATTATCTCACTTTAAAGACCTTGGGCAGATCTGCTATGTTTGTACGAGTAATGGACGAATTAGCAAGCTATCTCCAGAATCTATTGTGCCGGATTCCAACGAGTCGGTCTGTGTTGATCTACTGTTCAGCTGCTTTGAGAATGTGAAGTAAGTTCTTCTTCTGGCACATGGTCGTGATGTTGTTCATCGAGTTTTCATTCTTTTCCTTGAAGTTGCGTCTCGACTTTCGGATCATCCTAAAGAGAGGAGTCGTGTTACTTGAGACCCTTCACCAGCCTGTAACTTACTGCCTGCCCCCCTCTTGGCAATTTCTGCTATTCCACAACTCATTTGATTTGATCCTGGATGATCCTTTATCACAATCTTTTTTTTTTAAACTCTTGTCAGCAGTCATCTCATGGCTCTGAGCCTTGGTACTCGGTGACACGCAGTGCTTTCG
>NC_140978.1:9912816-9925316 GCF_056783735.1 Eptatretus burgeri
ATTTTTTCGTGATTCTTTACCATTGAGTGATTGTACTAAAACTGATATATAGCACGATATCTCAAAAAGATATGGACGTTTTCAGACGAAACTTGGTGAACAGGTTGGGTGTGTGACAAGGACAAATTGATTCGATTTTGGTGAAGATCCGAATCCAGATCCGAGAATTTTTTTAATTGTCAAAGTGATTTTTCACGCACCATTGAGAGATGGGGCCAAAAACGATGCGTAGCATGATATTTCAAAGATTTAGTGGGCCCAATATGTCCTTGATCAGGCATTGTGTAGTGGAGGTATGCACTCTACCAATGCCCTTCGAAAAGAGAAATGGTGTGTATAATTTTGTCAAAATGCATGTGGGCCATCCTACATCTTTATCGATTTTTCAAGTTATTCTTTTTATTTGTTTGTTTTTTGTGAACTAATTGTTCAGTTTTTGAAACGATTAGTTCTGGTTAAGTGTGTTTGGCATTTTAGTTTAATGTGTCGCACCCATGAAATGAGATTAAATTATTTGTAGGGTTGGACTAACTAAATGTTGGATAACTTCTATCCGTGACTTTATGAAAGCGTTTCTGCCGCTGACTGATGTACGGACATTTCATTTGCAACATAGCAATTTTTGCAAAACTTCAGTCTCGATGAACAATTCCACATTATCCTGGCATTTTTCAGTTCAACCAGTTATTAATTGTTTGATATAAATATGACATGTATGAAAAACAGGTGGTGATACAAACTTGATGACTTGTTACCAGTTCATGATGTGATCCATCCATCCATCCATTGGGACCATACTCTGTGCAGAGCTTTGGTGTTGCCTAAGCAGTCTCCTTGCCTATTGGGCACAATCCTGGACGGGTCGCCACTCCGACACAGGATACCAGCAAGCTGGCACTCATTTTGCCAACCTCGGAAGGATGACAAGCAGATTCAATCCCACCTGGTATTAATTTAACAGCCAAGTGGAATTTGAACTCAGGATCCTCGGATCACCAAGCCCACCACCCTAACCATTAAGCCAACACGAGACATATAATGTGATGATATGAGCTATACCATACTCTTTACAGAGTGTTGGTGTTGCTGAACAGGTTGTTGGTAAAGGTTATGCTGGCTGGTTTGCCATTACCTTCCAAGCAGTCACTCGAGCAGGAATTTGTAATTTGTTCAGGCTGCCTGCCGGCAATAGCTCGCTTACTCTTCATGACGGACACTGTTGGATCTTTAACGTACACCAACTAATGCTGGCAGACGGGACGTCCAACTTAATGTCTATCTGAGGAGTGGCACATCACATTTCTGTCCTGCCCTGCCTGTGAAACACCAGGATGACAGTTTATATCTGAGTCGAGATTCGAACTTTGGTGAGACAGCTCAGAAGCTTGTGTACATACCTTTGGAGTCTAGACTATCTTGGCAGGCCAGTTACAGGTTACTCGACTACATGTGATCACTAGGAAAAAAAAGCTTTCCTTTCCCATCGTAATTCTCTGCAGAGGACTGTGGTTGGACCTGTTTCCAACTATTGTATTTGAGAGTACAATTCTCATATACTGTACCTCGTTCTAACTATACCATTTATAGAATGTAGCTTATACTCATCAAGCTCACACAATCACAGCATTGTCGATGATGTAACAGAGTAAATATTTGTTGGTGGAGAAACAATACTATGAAATTCAGCAAGTTGAAGTAAGCCTGAGGAATCTGTTGCAACAACATGGGTTGGGTTGAGCAAGAAGTCAAAATTCTGGTGGTAGTCACTCTGCACCACTTTTATGGATAGATACATTCATCACATTCCTCCACAATACAATATCATATAATATTCCAACTTTAGGGGAGGGGTTTAACAGGGTGTGTCTCAAGTTTGAAATATTTGCTTCACAGTGGATATTTAGCCTAATATAGAAGTTATTTCCCCACAATTATTAATATTCTGAGCATGACATTCAAGTGTAACCTAAAGGGCACCTCACAAGGTGTGGAATATATTATATGAAGAGGTGCCATTTTGTTTCCAGACCATCCTGACAGAGTACTATCTCCTCTGATAAGTAAGTTATTCTAAACGTGTCGTGTATGTGAGAGCAGGAAATGTGTTGATGCCCTTCTTTGTTGTTGGACTTCTTTGTTTTTCACTGCCTCTTCTTTGATATTACTCACTCTGCTCTCTGTCTTCCAATAACCTCCTCCTGGTTAAACTTCCAATATCCAGGCTGTCTGCACACCTCAACTCCTTTGTTCCTTGGTTGTCCCATCGATGGAACTACCTTCCAGAGGCTGTTCTTTCTCACTGTTCCCTCCAGGGTTTCAATCAGACATTGCACTGCCACTTCATGTCATCCCCCAACCTGACCCATGATCTTAATTGCCCCCCATTAACCCTCCCCAACACAACTCTCTAATTTGCTTGTGTCAGTGTTTCCTCTCATTCGCTCTCTCTCTCTCTCCCTCTCTCTTGCGCTCTCTTTCTCTCTCTTTCTCTCTCTTTCTCTCTCTTTCTCTCTCTTTCCCTCTCTTTCCCTCTCTTTCCCTCTCTTTCCCTCTCTTTCCCTCTCTTTCCCTCTCTTTCCCTCTCTTTCCCTCTCTTTCCCTCTCTTTCCCTCTCTTTCCCTCTCTTTCCCTCTCGCTTTCCCTCTCTTTCCCTCTCGCTCTCCCTCTCTCTCTCTCTCGCGCTCCCTCTCTCTCTCTCTCCTCTCTCTCTCTCTCTCTCTCTCTCTCTCTCTCTCTCTCTCTCTCTCTCTCTCCCTCTGTCTCTCTCACTCGCTCCCTCTCTCTCTCTCGCGCACTCCCTCTCTCTCTCTCTCTCTCTCTCTCTCTCTCTCTCTCTCTCTCTCTCTCTCTCTCGCTCTCTCGCGCTCTCTCTCTCTCTCTCTCTCTCTCTCTCTCTCTCTCTCTCTCGCACTCTCTCTCTCTCTCTCTCTCTCTCTCTCTCTCTCTCGCGCTCGCTCTCTCTCGTGCTCTCTCTCTCGCGCTCTCTCTCTCGCGCTCTCTCTCTCTCACGCTCTCTCTCTCTCTCGCGCTCTCTCTCTCGCGCTCTCTCTCTCTCGCGCTCTCTCTCTCGTGCTCTCTCGCGCTCTCTCTCTCGCGCTCTCTCTCTCTCTCTCGCGCTCTCTCTCTCTCACTCGCTCTCTCTCTCTCTCTCGCTCTCTCTCTCTCGTGCTCTTTCTCTCGTGCTCTCTCTCTCTCGTGCTCTTTCTCTCGTGCTCTCTCTCTCGTGCTCTCTCTCTTTCTCTCATGCTCTTTCTCTCATGCCCTCTCTCTCTCTCTCTCTCTCTCTCTCTCTCTCTCTCTCTCTCTCTCTCTCTCTCTCTCTCTCTCTCTCTCTCTCTCTCTCTCTTTCGCAATCTCGCAATCTCGCAATCTCGCAATCTCTCTCTCTCAATCTCTCTTTCTCAATCTCTCTCTCTCTCTCTCAACCTCTCTCTCTCTCTTCTTTTCCTGTTTGTTTATCCCCTTTCTGGGTGTGCCAAATTGTCCCACATTGTCTCACGACCCCATTGTCAGTTCAACCTTTGAATGTTTCTCATTGTTCACTCTCTGTTCTTCAAGACGTGGTGTAAACTTTAGTAAATGAGTGTGGTTTTTGCATTACATAAGTTGCATCTCCAGGGTACATGGTACTAGTCTGCATATATTTATTCTGGATTAATGACTTGTATTGATAAAGGTTTCTTTGGTATAATTTAACATTTCATACAAGTGATTAATCAATCCACTCTTGGAGACTAATTATAATGTCAGGCTCCAATGGAATACATTTACTTTTATAGGATTTACCTCCTCCTCTTTTTTGGTTCACGAGTCAGAAAGTGACCACTATATTCGTTATTGGTGTCTGTCTGTCTGTCTGTCTGTCTGTCCCGAGCATAGCTCCATGGGTTTTGATCCGATGCTGATAAAATTTTGGTGGGATGTTTATATCATGATCTAGTTGTGTTTTCCTGAGAATGGGCTTGGTGCGCCCATTATGTGCGGAGCCACACCCAAAAAACATGTGTTTTTAGGGGTTAGCCGATTTCAATTTACATCTTCTCCGAGGGGGTTTGTCGAATCTGGCAGGGGTTTTCGGTATTTGGTTAGCCCAATGTCACCTGCATAGCCCCACGGAGCTCGATTTTTCATTTTTGTCCCAAGGTCAAGGTCACAAGGTCACAAACTTAAAAAATTGTGAATTTTGACATAAAAATCATACGACCACCCATACTTTGCATCGAGGATGACAATATTTTTTATGCATAATCTTGAGGTCATTCCCCACCTAAAGTCTTGAAACCATTTTGCTCTATCTCGAACACCTTGCCCGTGGCGCCCCCTTCAAGTTTGTTTTTACGCTGATTTCATCAAAGTATGGATAATCCGATGAGTGTGAAATGCCATATAGCCTATATGACGTTATATTGTTCCTGGAATGTTCCAGAGGAAGGTTTGCACCAAAGGTCATAATCCTTGACCTTTGACCTTTATAGTTCACAAAGGTCAAATTTTCAAAGTTGTGGGAATCGAACCGGGTTTTCGACCTTCTTCGACAAACTAACTCCAATAAGCTATAGCACGTATCCTGTTTCCTTATTTTAATGTCCACAACATTGTTTTGTGACCTTTAAAGGTTATGCAAAGGTAAAATTTTTAAAGTTGTTGAACGAAACCGGGTTTTCGACATTTTACAGCTAATAACCTGTCACTCGTACCACATCATGTTGATCATTTTTATAACTTGGTCAAACATTATCACATTATCTCATCCTTGACTTCTGAAACAATCTACATCGTCAAATACCGCTCGTGAACCATTGCCATCTCCAGACTTGTCTTCTTCTGTTTTCATGATTCTGCATTCTCTTCTTCTACGTCCTTTTTTTCTTCTTATTCTTAGTCTTCTTCTTCTTCTTCTTTTTGTACGTCGTCTTTTTCGCTTTCTTCTGATTTACATCTTCTCTTCTCATCATGCTATTAATCTTCTTCTTCATGTGATATGTGTGTGTGTGTGTGTGTGTGTGTGTGTGTGTGTGTGTGTGTGTGTGTGTGTGTGTGTGTGTGTGTGTGTGTGTGTGTGTGTGTGTGTGTGTGTGTACATATATATATATATATATATATATATATATATATATATATATATATATATATATATATTTATTTCCAATAACTTCCTTTCCAACTACTTTGAGAATTTTTTTGTTTTGGTATCCTTGTTGTCATCGTGTTTCTCGACAACATTTTACAGCTTGCCTTGGCCATTGCATCAGTCTTGTCCCGGACAATCGATTATGTTGCTGATGAAGGATATTACCTCTTGAAGTTCAAAATGTTCTTTGAGACTGGTGTTGCTGTAAAGTTTTTATTTATTTATTTACTATTATTTGAGTGAAAAATGCACCGTCCATTTTTGCCATGAGGTATAGTGGATGTACTTTCTTGTCTTGGGAACTGTCAGGATCTTTCTATTTATCAACAAACATTGTCAAACATTTGTGTTTGACTATCATTATTTCCAGAACTTCCCCACTTTGGTTTCCAGCTTGTCTTGCATGTTCCTTCTTTCATTATTTTGTCTTTCTTACAAGGGCATTCAGTTGATAATGTGCAATGCAAGACTAGTATAGACAATATAACAGCTTGATGTAAGCTTTTGACAATGACTGTGAGCATTTTGCACTGCCTTTTTAGGTGTTGGTCTATGGTTTTGGCCTTTTAAAGATTGTTCCCACTTGTTAACTCTCCCTTTATTGCTTCTTCACTGCTGGCTGGCAGGCCGTGTGCTTTTTGGCGGCTTGACATCTGGGAGGATAGCCTCCGCAGACGCAGGAGACTCGTTCCAAATCCTCTGGGATCTACACACCCTGAAGCAACACTGCGCGCTGCTGGCGAGCAGGGTATGTAGGTTATGTCTTTGGCATCATTGCCATTTAAAATTAAAATGATGATTTATTTTCAGTGCAATAGATTTGTTGTTTATAAGTCGTTATATATTTGCAGAAAAGACATGTAGCCGTGATCATTTGTAATGCATGCTTGGATTGAATCAAGTTCGTACATTGTTCATCTTTAACTCTCGCACTGATAGGTCTTTGTAAATGTCTTTGGTGTTGGTTTTGAACACAGTCATGTCATCTCTGGGTTTTACAACTCTTCCTCACATCAACCTGATATTTACCCTCTACGGAGGAGAGGGAATTGCATTTGGGTGTGTTTGTTTGTTACTTGTCAAAAAAAAATTGCATATCATGTCAATGAATTCAACCACCTATTACTTTTGAGGATAATTTATGACAAAAGGTCAACATAGGCCAAATTATAAAATTGTCAATTCTCATCCGATTGACTTGAAATTTGAAGACCATTTGCTGCACATGAGGTTGCTGAACTCAACCACCTATTAATTTTGAGGTAAACATAGGCCATTTGGTCAAAATAGGCCAAAAAGGCCAATGTTTTGGGCAGAAAGATCCTTATGAGCCAACGACCATCCATATCTATTGTTGAACTGTGTCTGCGGATGTCCTCCTGCAGTTGGGTTACTTTATATGAGGAGGTCAGTGGGAAGATTTGCACTCCAGCCACCATAAAACCCTTCATTCCACAAAACGAACTAAAAGCAAAATAAACCAATGTCACCCGCAGGGTGACCCGTATCTTGTCAAAAGGTGACCACGTGTGACTTCTTTAAGGTCACACTGAGGTGAACAGAGCTGCTATCCACCAGGAGCGACTCCTTGAGGAATATCTGCTTACGAGAGATTCCGATGAGAATCGTTCTACAGAGTAACCATGAAAAATATGCGTTTGCCTCATAACGTCACCAAATGACGTCATAATGTCTCAAGCTTGACATATCTAGAAAGCACTCATCGAAGTGTTCAATTTGAGGTACTACACGATATGGTTCCTAAAACTTGAAAATTTGACCTTGGGGTCAAATATGTTTTTTTTTTTTTTTTTTTTTTTTTGTATACCTTGGTCGAGGCTCGTATGAGAGCTAACACACAACTCACAGCAAGGAGGCATGAGACAAGAGGGGCGGGAGTGGAAGGGACAAAACATTTTTTTTTTTTTTTTTGTATACCTTGGTCGAGGCTCGTATGAGAGCTAACACACAACTCACAGCAAGGAGGCATGAGACAAGAGGGGCGGGAGTGGAAGGGACAAAACATTGGGGAACAGACACAGGTGAACTGTGGAAGGGAGAGGGATGGGGATGGGACGGGGAACATGGCGAGGGGAAGATGGAGATTAAAGGGACTTTCAGGAAGGAAAGCAGGAGAATTGAAGGAAGTGGGCTTGGGTGGATTATCGGGGTAGAAAAGATCGAGGATTTGGATGGGGGAAGATAAGAGGTGGTGGTGAACAGCTGTTTTGAAAGCCTGGAGGGAAGAATGGGAAAGAATAGAGTGAGGAAGTTTATTCCAAAGGCGGGAAAAAAGAGGAATGAAAGAGTGAAGATGAGCAGTGATTCGTGATTTTGGTAGTTTTACCAGAAGGGGGTTGTTGGCGGACCTTGAGCGCCCTGTGGAAATGTGGTTGGGACAAATCACAGAGAGAGCAGGGGGGGCAAGGCTGGAGAGGAGTCAGTAGAAGACAGAAAGACCACCGACCAACCTGCGGTGATTGAGTGAGAGGCCCAAAGACTCAGCTTCATTGCGGGAGATGCCAATGATCTTAAAAGCCCTGGTTTCGACAGCGTGAAGTCGAGAAAGGTGGGAGGCAGGAGCACCAGCCCAGAGGGGAGAGCAGTACTCCATCAGGCTACGGACATCAGGCTACGGACCTCAGGCGCTAACCATGAAGGTCAAGGCCAATCACCACCAAAAATTTAATCAACTGAGCGCCAGACCATGAACTATATTCCCATGAAGTTTGAAGACGATCCGATCAAAATTACTCAAAAAATAAGGGTTTCGTCGACTCCCCTGATTTGCGACAAAGTGACCTTGACCTTTGACCTTGACCTTCAAAATTTTGTGCGCTGAAACGGACCTCTATAGGCCTCTGATATGCGAAGCTACAAAAATTTCCAATGATAACTGTGCTCTGCAGAGTGATTTATACGTGATGACAGACAAAAAAAAAAAACATATGAAGGTCAAGGCCAATCACCACCAAAAATTTAATCAACTGAGCGCCAGACCATGAACTATATTCCCATGAAGTTTGAAGACTATCCGATCAAAATTACTCAAAAAATAAGGGTTTCGTCGACTCCCCTGATTTGCGACAAAGTGACCTTGACCTTTGACCTTGACCTTCAAAATTTTGTGCGCTGAAAGGGACCTCTATAGGCCTCTGATATGCGAAGCTACAAAAATTTCCAATGATAACTGTGCTCTGCAGAGTGATTTATACGTGATTACAGACAAAAAAAAAAACATATGAAGGTCAAGGCCAATCGCCACCAAAAATTAATCAGCTGAGTGCCAGACCATGAACTATGTTCCTATGAAGTTTGAAGACGATCCGATCAAAATTACTCAAAAAATAAGGGTTTCGTCGACTCCCCTGATTTGCGACAGTGACCTTGACCTTTGACCTTGACCTTCAAAATTTTGTGCGCTGAAAGGGACCTCTATAGGCCTCTGATATGCGAAGTTACAAAAATTTCCAATGATAACTGTGCTCTGCAGAATTTTTTATACGTGATTACAGACAAAAAACAAAAAAACAAACAAAAAAAACATATAAGCTGACTAACATATCTTGCAAAAACTTCGTTTTGGCAAGATAAAAAATCTGAAAACACACTCCGTGGGAGTACCTCCTGTGCAGCTGCCCTCCGCAGGGCAGCTCACCGGATGACGGGATTTGGGCAAAGCCTTTGGGACCCCCACTCTTTGATAGGAGGAAAACCACAGGGAAACCTTCCCGGGTCAGATTGCGGTCATGTGTGTCGGGGTGGTGCTGAGGTGTCGTCCACCAGACGGCGGTCTCCTTGGGTTAACCTAAGGCGGTCCCTTCGGGTGGGTGCCTATCCCAAAGAGAGGATGATCACCTGTCTGTTATCATCTGAACTCAAGCGTTTGGACACATCGGTATTGCAGCATTCTCTGAGGTTCGGAGACCGGATTGCGGTGGGATCATAGCAGTTGGACACACCTACTATTGGTCTGGTCGCTCTGATGGTTAGCATGCTCAAGGAGTTGCTGTAGCTGTGTCCAAGAAGCTGATTCCAATGATAATTGAGGTAACATCGGTCAACGAGCATATTATGAGACGAAGGATTCGTCACTCCTTGGGTGTCATTTCCCTGGTGTTGGTATATGCTCTGACTGCGGCGAGTAATTTAACTGAAGGATGCATTCTATGCCACGCTGCACCAGGCGAGATACTCTTTTCGTCTTGGGGGATTTCATTGCATCAACTGGAACTGACAGGAATGGTTATGAGACATGTGTTGGTCCCCATGCATCTGGAACTGTGAACCAGAATAGCAATAACTTCCTTGACTTTTTTTTTTTTTGTATACCTTGGTCGAGGCTCGTATGAGAGCTAACACACAACTCACAGCAAGGAGGCATGAGACAAGAGGGGCGGGAGTGGAAGGGACAAAACAGTGGGGAACAGACACATTAGGTGAACTGTGGAAGGGAGAGGGATGGTGATGGGACGGGGAACATGGCGAAGAGAAGATGGACATTACAGGGACTTTCAGGAAGAAAAGCAGGGGAATTGAAGGAAGTGGGCTTGGGTGGATTATCGGGGGTAGAAAAGATCGAGGATTTGGATGGGGGAAGATAAGAGGTGGTGGTGAACAGCTGTTTTGAAAGCCTGGAGGGAAGAATGGGAAAGAATAGAGTGAGGAAGTTTATTCCAAAGGCGGGAAAAAAGAGGAATGAAAGAGTGAAGATGAGCAGTGATTCGTGATTTTGGTAGTTTTACCAGAAGGGGGTTGTTGGCGGACCTTGAGCGCCCTGTGGAAATGTGGTGGGGACAAATCGCAGAGAGAGCAGGGGGGCAAGGCTGGAGAGGAGTCGGTAGAAGACAGAAAGACCACCGACCAACCTGCGGTGATTGAGTGAGAGGCCCAAAGACTCAGCTTCATTGCGGGAGATGCCGATGATCTTAAATGCCCTGGTTTCGACAGCATGAAGCCGAGAAAGGTGGGAGGCAGGAGCACCAGCCCAGAGGGGAGAGCAGTACTCCATCAGGCTACGGACAAAAGCTTTGTAAGTGGTCAGGAGCTCAAGAGGGCCGAGGAAGGACTTTGCATGACGGAGGATTCCTAGTCGGCGACTGGCTTTTGAGGCGAGGTTGGAAATGTGACTTTCCCAGGAAAGGTCATGGCAGATAGTGAGACCCAGAAGCTTGAAAGAAAAGACTTCTTCCAGAGGATTGTTGAGAAAGTGGATGGGGGGGGGGGGGTTTCTAAACGGTCCTTTCGAAGAGACATAGTGAGAGTGTGAGATTTGTCTGGATTGAAAGACATGTTCCACGTGTTGGAACAGTTTGTGATTTTATCCAGATCTGCAGTGAGCGAAGAAGCTGCTGCTTGCCGGTCTGAGGGATGACAGATGGTACGGCAGAGGGTGGAGTCGTCGGCAAAGAGAAATAGAGGATTTTCCAGAGAGTCCGAGAGATCATTGATAAAAACCAGAAAAAGAACAGGGCCCAGAACGCTACCTTGAGGAACTCCAGCCTGCACAGGAAGAGGGGATTTAGGGCCACACGTTGACTGCGACAGGAGAGGAAGTCTGCGAGCCATGAGTGGAGATGGCCTTGAATACCATGGGAAGAGAGTTTGGTGAGTAGGGCAGGGTGCCAGACTGTGTCAAAAGCACGTGATATGTCCAGGGATACGGCTCGGATTTCCTGTCTGGCATTGAGGACCTCCATCCATTGATGGGAGAGCAGAAGCAGCATATCCAGGGTAGAGTGACCTGGTCTGAAACCAAATTGATGATTGGAAATCAAGCCATTGGAGAAGAGGAAGGATTTCATGTCTGAAGCGATGATGGATTCCATCACCTTGCTGATGATTGGGAGAAGGCTGATTGGTCTGTAGTTATAGGGATCTGTTTTTGCACCTTTTTATGCAGGGCAGTGATGTTAGCAGATTTCCAAGCAGATGGCAGATGACCTTGGGCAAATGAGAGGGTGAATAGAACAGAGAGAGGGTGAGCAAGAGCAGAAGAGCAGGCTTTGAGGACACGTGGGCTGATGCCGTCTGGACCGGTTGCAGAATCTGACTCGAGGTTTGAAAGCAAGCTCTCCACCTTGTCAGGAGTAAAGGACACAGAGTCCAGGGACAGTTGGGTGCGACTGGGTAAAGTGGGTAGAGATAGTGATGGGTTTAGGACACAAGATTTAGCTGCAAACACCGAGTTTAGACATTCAGCTTTATCACGTGTGGAATCAGCAGTGCGGCCATTTGAGGTAAGGGAGGGGATGGAGGGGGAACATACACCAGAAACAGATTTGATTAAACGCCACCAGGATTTTGAGGAGGGAGAGAGGTTTGAGAGTTCAGACTTGAGATGAGAAAGATGTTGTTTTCTGGCTCTCCTGAGGGTAGATACACACTTGTTCCGAGCTTTGTGGAAAGAACTGAGATTGCCCTCAGTTGGGTTTGCTTTCCATGATGCAAAGGCAAGTTGTTTCAGGACAACTGCCTCGCCACAAGCTTCAGTAAACCAAGGGCGGGAGGAAGGGTAAGACAACTGAACACGAGAGGGGATAAATCTGTGCATGAGGGAGAGTAAGTTTCTTTGAAAGAATTCCCAGGATGAGTTGATGTTTGAGAAACTAGTGATAGGAGACCAGTCTAAGTTTGATGGCTGCTCGGAGACCCTGCCAGTCGGCTTGAGTGAAATGCCAGACTCGACGGCGGTGAGGTGGTTCTCTGATAACAGCCAGAGAGATGTCCACTTTAACAAGGACGTGGTCAGAAGAACCAATTGGAGCGAAGGAAGAGCAGCAGATATTGTCAGGGAAATTTGTCAAAATCAGATCCAGAAGAGATGGAGTACCATTGGTTGAGATCCGGGTCGGGAAGTTGACCGATTGAGTCAGTCTCAATGAGTCGCAGAAAGCTTTTGCTGAGGTGCCATGGCAGGTGAGAGAGGTACCCACACCTAGCCAACTGGCGTGATGACAATTGAAGTCACCACATAAGAGGAAGAGAGAGTTTGGATGAGAAGATAGAAGTTGGTCCATGTTTTCCGATAGTGAGGTGTAGATGGAGTCATCACTGTTCGGTGGACGGTACAGTACACATATAAACATGAGGTGGGAGTGGAGGGGAAACTGAAGCCAGAGGTATTCCTGGAGGTGTGGGGGAGTGAGAGCAGTGCATGGAGAGTGAGGAATAGAGGAATAGAATAGACTTTGCAATAAGTCATGGACTTAAGGTGGCTGGTTCATGGTTTCAGCACCCACAGGCTCATCGCTGGACTTGGTATTCTAACGCTGGTAGTGTGGCAAAGGAGAATGATCATGTCCACGTTGATGTTTGCTGGAGGATGATCCAGAACTGCAGGGTATACCGGAGTGCTCATTTCCTCAAC